>NW_003314302.1:265181-524381 GCF_000143415.4 Selaginella moellendorffii | reverse complement strand
CTATAGGAGCCAATAAAGATCCCAACTTCACCACGGAATGCCATTGGAGATACAGGGCAAATCTCAGGGGGAGAAGACAAAGATAAGATGTGAACTTAAGAAAAATTTACATACTGTCATGTGGCGTGTGGTAGATGTAAGTTCCTCCAAGTCCTCTTCTCGAGCATCAAGACGAGCTGGAATGAAGTTACTCCTGACAGTTTTTGCTGCAACCATTTTGAGGAACTAAGAAAAGGAGAGAATTAAAAGAAATATACCTCGAGAAGTTCCCCGATTACGGGGACGTCTTGGACGATCATCGTCACTGTTAACTAATTCCTCCAGACGTGGATTTACACGCTTTCGTCAAGGTAGAACTTCTTGGACGTTCTGGTTCTCTTGCTCGACTTCGTCTCGAAGAATCTCGTTCTCACCGCCATCTTCACTCTGCTCGCCATTGGCACCAACAGGGTCGACATTCTCATGGCCATCATCTTCGTCATCATTGTTGCCTCTTGCAGCCTCATGGTGGGTTGGTTCATAATCTGGCATCTCCAATTCCCAAGGACAAACACGCTTTATTGCTGCTGGAAACTTCATTGTTGTCGGGTACATGCCTCCATCTCTCATACCATGCCTCAGGAGGCGTGTGCATACCGGTGTTTCAAGAGGAACGCCTCTATATTGGAGATACCTATAATAGAATATAAACAATTGAGTATAGTTGAGAAATTGTATGTTAACTGAAAGCCGCTCGACGCATGAAGTAAGGTTGGCCAAGTTGTTTATCAAATGGAGTCGTGCTTGTGGCCTTCTTTGGCAGCCAGTCCTCTCCGAGTTTTGTAAGCTCAATGGTGACGAAGTCCTTAAATGGAAGTTGCTTAGGATCATCCCCTATGAAAGGTGCTAGAAACATCTCCCCTTCATATACAATTTGTGAAATGTAGACGGTCCTCCTCATCACAGTCTCCATCATACTGTCCAAACCTTTTTCTCCTTCTCTAAGTCTACTATTGAGGTCGTTCAGAATGTGTATCTATTCCTCATATGTAAACTTTGACTTTGAGATGTTGTAAATAATCTCATCTGGAGTCTTGCCCACTAAAAAATAACTTTTGTGAGAACCTTCATGTAAACATAAACAATACTTACTTTCATGACAAGCAATCTCTGTTATAATATCGAACCACTCCTTTGGGCGTCGAGGGTCAGCCACACTAAGTAATTTCTTTACCTTTGTCTTCTTTGTGTTGTTGATTTTCATGTCAATTGCAGCTAAATGCTCTGAGAGTTCTTGATCATTTTCAGCTCGATGCAACTGTGCATATGCATCTTGCTTAACCTTCACCAATGGCTGAAGACAACACAAACATTCTATGATAAGAAATATACTTGAAAGAATATACCTTACTCCACACAACTGTCATAAAAGCCACTAGATTCTTGTACCATCTATTGGCATCCTAACGACCTTGTTGATGCCAAATAAGTGATGCTAAATCATCACCATAGTGGCTGCGGACTGCATCCTCGTCGAGATTGGCAAGAAACCGGATTTGCTCGATATCATGTACTAGGCTTTGTTTCTGCACTACAAACTGTCCTAGCCTGCAAAACACAAATTGTTAAAAGTGATTGAAGAGGGAGAAGTACTTATGCATTAATTTTGTGGCAAGCTATCACAAGCCTTGCCACATCTAGAGATCCTCTCATGTGTACATGTCCAACCGGAACATTGATGTGATAGACAGGATCGTCTCGGAAGCATTCTCGGATGCACTTCATCCACGCGCACCAGCGATGATTCCCGTCGATAATGTAGAACATTTTCCCCACAAATTGTTGAGTCTCAGGATGGCTCATAAGCTTGATGTCAAATTTGCGGGACTTCATTTTCCAAATGTCATCCCAATCCCTCTCGATTTCCAGTGACACCGAGAGGGTATTTGTCATTCCTGACTTGAAGACCAAAAAAAGGAACATACCTATGTTTGTCCCAAGGCCATTCTGTTTGTACAGACTATAGATGTCCATGTTGACAAAGTGCGGTGAAGCAGACCGAACGATGCTTGTCTGAGTGAATCGACATAATGGGATTTCTCGGATTATGTGCCCCGGGCCTTCCCACTTGAGAGACTCCAGAGTTGTGTGAATGGCCTTCTCTTTATTTCTCAAAACTGTCTCTTGGAAGCGCTTGTCGACAATGTGTTTAGGTAGCTCTCTTTCAGCTTCAGCTACACCTCCAGTAGCACTATTATTAGATCTAGCCCCCAACTCGAGCCCAACACCACCATCAAGCGCACTTGGGCACTGCTCCGTTTCTGCCATATTTTGTGAATATGTTAAGAGTAGTGGCATTTGTGGTTGTGGCAACAATGGTAGTGATGACAATAGTTGCACTGGTGGTGGTGATGATGGTGGCGGTGGTGGTGGTAATGGTGGTGATGACAGTGGTGGTAATGGTGGTGATGACAGTGGTGGTAATGGTAGTGATGAAGGTAAGGTGGCGGTGGTGGTAATGGTAGTGGAGGTGGTGGCGGTGGTAATGGTGGTGGTGGCATCGATGGCGGTGGTGGGGGTGCATGTGGACTGGAGTTATCTGGTTGGGAAGACGGTAGAGTTGTCGCTGTGGAAATCTCTATTTGAATGTCAACTTGATTGTCGTCCTGGATCTCATCTTCCTCATGTTTTCTCTTTGATCCAACATCCCTCTCCTTTTGTAGTTGCTTCCGTTTCTGAAAATAAAAAAACTCATTATAAATTATAAATGCATAAGAAGAGGGGAACAGGGTGTGGGCTTGGTGCAGGCATCGGTTCGCCAGCGAACCGGGCCGCCCCCAAGCACCTTGGCCGGCCCGCACCAAGGCCAACCGCTCGAGAACCTTGCCTTGGCGCTTGGAGGCGGGCCGGTTCGCTGGCGAACCGGCCCACCTCCAAGTGCCAAGGCAAGCTCGCAGGCGGTTGGCCTTGGCGCTTGGTGCGGGCGCCGGTCCGCCTCCAAGTGCCAAGGCCGGTGTGCGGGCAGTTGGCCTTGGCACTTGGACTTGGCTGGCTCGTGCCAAATGCCCAGCGTGGGCATTTGGCACAAGCACTTGGCGCCTTTGCCAGCCAAGCGCCTTGGCCGGCCTGCACAGACTTGGCGCGGGCAGTTTGCTCTGGCACTGGTTTGCCGGCGTACCGGCCTGCCATGGCCGGCCCAGGCGGAGTGCCCAGCCAAATGCCCGGCTTGGGCACTTGGCAGCGGCGGTGCTGGGCAGCAGTGGCCCTAGGCGGCACGGCACTGGTGTGGCATGGTGTGGCGTGGGCGATGTTAGCAGCGGCGGCACGGCAGCGGTGGCATGGCAGCGGCGGTGCTGGGCAGTGGCGGACCTAGGCAGTGCTGTGCTGGGTGTGGCATGGCAATGGGCGGTGCTCGGCAGCCCTGGGCAGTAGAGGTGCTGAGCGTGGCGTGGTGTGGGCGCGGTAGTGCTGGGCGTGGCGGCACTAGGCGTGGCGTGGGCGTGGGGGCGCTGGGCACGGCGGCGCTGGGCGGGGAGGAGAGGGAGTGGAGGAGGAGAAAAAACTTACTCTTGGCGGCATTCTATTCCCGCAGTCACTCCCAATCTCCTGCTCTACTTTAACATCGGCAACTGCCCTAACCCTAACCTAACTTTCATCACAGCCGTTCATCGTGGATGCAGTAAATCTTCACTGTACAATAAATAATAAATCTAGCACAGTACAATTTCTATTCCGCCCTAGATTTGATCACATGACAAAGTCCTTTTGAATTGTAATTTAATAATGGAGGTGTGCTCTAATATGATTATGTCATAATGTGAAATAATGTCACAGATGCATGTGTTGAATTGATCACAATACGAAATTGTTAGAAAATATAAGATTATTAAATCGTAAGGTGTTATTTCCAAAGCAATGTATATAGATAATTTACTATAGGTGATAGATGGTAGTACAAAGATGGAATATATTTAAATGAGTTCAGAAGAATGTGATGATTTCTAGCCTTAATGAAGTACTGAAAATATGTACAATATTTAATTTATTTGGCAACAATTGGTTGATGGTAGATCCTAGAATAAAATCATTCCTATCTTTCATATTATGGCACATGCTTGAGGTGATATTTCTTTCCATTCTACCAAAAGTTAGTGCATATAATAAATTTGAGTATGTTTTTGAATTCAATGTATATAGACTTTTAATATTGTTCAACATAGTCCTATATACTTCATACAGAATTTATTATAACAACATTATTCAATGTTAGATCCTAGAATAAAATCGCCCTATCTTTTCACATAATGGCATAGCACATGTGAGGTGACATTTCATTATAAAAGTTCAGAGTTCCAAAACCTAAAGGCAACAAAATGGAGGGCTTCCTTTTGCATTACCAAGATCACCCACCGCTTTCTTTCTCCCAAAGTCTTATTTTAAAAAGTTTTCTTTGCCGATGTTTCGATCTTTCTCTCGGTTCTATTTCATTGGAAGCTGTGATTCACAACAACATTGGTGTAGTTGAACAATCGGAGTTTCTTCTTTCGGGTGTAGGTGAAGGTGGACAACATTGGGATTTGCAACATTCCAAGTCGAAAGAGATTCGAGTTTTTGGATCTCCAATCAAAGTGCGAGGCTGTGATCCTGCTAAAGTGAATGTGAAGCAAGAGTCAGTCGTCATCATTTCTTCCTCTTCTAGTTCTAGTGGAGATGTTAGTCCAGTGCGAGCCAAGAATTTCCAAACTCCAACTTCACTGATATTCCACGCTGTTTGCAACACTTTCCAGTTTTCCCACCTCTCTATCGATGTTCGTTCCTTTCTACATAGGCCTATTAGTAAGCTCCCATCTACATACAATGGCAATATCTTCTTTCAACTAGCACCTCTTGTTAGCTCAAAATGAAAGGGGATGGAGACGAAGTAGGATGTCCACAACTGGTGCAAAATCAAGACCACACATTTCCAGCATTTCGAAGGTACAGTATCCATGGTTCATTGTGGTGGGTATTTAGATTGTGTGAATAAAGCATGCAATCGAGAGCGTGGTAAAAACTCCACATTTTTTTAAGGATCTGCAACCAATCCTTCTATCTATGACACCATTGGTGTTGGATTCAAGTGTCGGTTTTGCAAGAATGATCCATTGTGTCGTGCCATCTGCAGGGCCAAGATGTACTATTTTCTTCCATGGGATGGAGAGGTTGGTAGAGCTGCAATACATATTGGCACGCACACACATTTAATGCAGGAAGGGATACAAAGGAGTTCAGTCAACCATTTCAAAGATGCAGTGCAGATAGAGACTGTGAGAAACTCATCTGCAACTCCAAAGCATGTTCAAAAGACAGTGCTCAAGGATTTTATCGCAAATACTTTACTTGATCCGGACTACAAGAATACTCAATTGGATGAGGCTAGCTTGCGGGAGTTACTACGAAATGTGCAACGTGCAACGTGCAACTAGCCTCAGGAGGTATGAAAATATTATTACATACTTTTCAATAATATCTCTCTTACATTTTGTTTTATTTACATTATATTGAAATGGTTTTAATATTTATGTTTTCACAAGTTATATTGTAACTTGACAATTGTGACAATAGAGTTTAAAATACAAGACCATACATCTTAGGAAATATTTTGGAAGTCCTTATTTGATATTATGCTAAAACGGACTAATAAGCTTGCAACCTTTTATGGTTTCATAACAAATGGGGCTACTATAAACTGGAATGGTGCCCAAGTAATTTTTGGGAATAGTCAACCTTTGGAAGGTCATGAGAGGACTTGTGAGCTCTATTGGGCTTAAAGCCTAAACTAGTACTACCACCTTATCAAACCAAAATTTTAATTAGTGTTTAAAGAGTTGTGCAAATAGTGGTAAGTTGCATCCTCTGAAGAAGAGCACGAAACAAAGGCAAATGAAATCTAAATGTAGTGGCATAAAAATGGCTATATAGACACAAGTTGCCTATCTCAATTTGAGTTATGGTTAGGGTGGTGGGAAGTTATGATGTTTTAGTGGGGATATCACTTTTTTTATATTGGTTTCTCCTTTTTTTTCTCGTTTTATTGCCTCTTAGTATCATGTTTTTTATAAGGACCAATCACTTGAGAACCTCACATACACCCCAACTGTGAATCTCTCTAAGAGTAAGCACTGGAACTAGCATTCCTTTGTAGAGAAAGGGAAGATAAATCTTTACGAAGCATGTCTATCATATTTAATATGCACTATAAAGTAGTCTTCAAAAGTATTGGTATTTGAGGAAGAAAGATACATGGGAATAGGGGTTTTTATTGAGATATTACATGATAGAATGAAGAGAAAATTGACTCCATCTACCCAAATGGTGGTAACTATAGTCGAAGAAGTGGTCTACAACACATCTTATGGAATACACTTCCTAAGCTTCTATTAGTGACATGAAAATTGCCCACTCAAAACATCATTTTTCCTTTGTTTATAAAGATGTTGGCATAGACTTTAAAGTAAAAAGTTCTCATATGCCTAATGTTAAGTATCATTTTGCTTCAAGACACTACCCCTAGACTAAACCACCTCCAATGTATGATAAAGAAAATGCATCACAACAGATTGAAATCATTTATCATAGCATAAATTCAAGGTAATGGGCAATCTATCAAGTGCTAATAAAATCTAATATAAAGTATGTTAGGATGCTTCTAAGGGGTAACTATTGGGTCTGGATCCATGGTGACAAGTTTGCTTCTATTTCAGCCCCATATTTTTATAAGGAACAAAAGCAAACAAGACTTTCGAGATGGTGCTAGCTATATTATTGCAATACTATTGCCATGAAGACACTATAGTGATTAAACCTGATGCAGTACCTAAAGAATGGCTAGTTGCTAATGACGTCGCACTCGCTTCAGATGAGATTGAAAACCTTAAGAAATTTTGTTCCAATCTTAAGAGGAGAGTTGAAGACATAAATGACAAAATTGGCATTGTTTCTACAGAGATGTATAAAATGCCTATAAGAAAAGATAAGGTAATTAAATTTATTAGTACCATCTTCAAGCAAAAGTAAAGTAAAATAAGTATAACCCAAATGCTTGAGTGTGAGATTCTCTTCACAAAATACATCATTACATTTGTAAAGAAGTATATAGTCAAAATAGATGATGGAAAGTTCATAATTATTACTCAAGGCTTTCCTTCTTGACTTTAGTAAACACAAAGAATATGGAAAGGTGTATGCTCCTTATAAGTATATGTACATCTTTATTAACACTTTACACCAAGATTTTAAAGTGGATATTTATATACATTAAACATACTTTATTATTGTTGAATTGCAAACAACTTTTGGAGCTAACTAGATTTGCCAAAACTATTGATGTTTATTTTCTATCGATAATATATACTTATTGTACTTTATATAATTATTAAAAAAACATACTTTTTGTGAAGGTACCATCAAAGGGAGGGGGGGATGATATTATATATTTGCCATCTCTAAGGAGTATATTAATTACTACTAATCATTACAAGAACTGAACCCTAAACCTCTACTCAGATGGGATTTGAACTCAAAACCTGTGAACCCTAAACCTCTACTCATATAGAATTTGAACTCAAAACTTGCTGTACACATGGATGGGCAGTATGAACTTATATTTAGATTAAGTTTGTGGATTAGTTGAGATTAATTTCTAAAGCCCCTATAAAAATAGGGTTTTAAGAAATTTGTACTTAGAGTGTTTAATACAGATTTATCTTTTCTTCTCCATTGTTTAATATTTTAATAGTTTGTTGTCTCCTCTTCTCTTAACAATGAGCTCTTGGCATTGACCACTTTATTACATACCTCCAAACCTCATACTATAGTTTTGTTTTTCAGACCTTGGGCGGCACATTTTTGGTGGTTTCTAAACTAGTCTTTTGAATTTTTAACTTGCTCAATTTGTCACTCACTACATGAATATTTTGATTTTCAAGTCTCTTATAAGTGGGAGTGTTCAAAATATTATATTTTTATGGTTTGGATTAAATCTTGTGATGTGATCAATAGCTAGTATTGATTCCAGAGTATTGATAAAATTTGAATGTTTATAGCCTTAATATTTTTTATTTTTTATATTATAAAATTTTATCTATAATTATTATTTTATTATTTTAGGTAGTTTATTTTACTAAAAATCAGAAATAGAGATAAAGAATAGAAAATCATAATTATAATTTCTAGATTATGACTAGATTTTTTATTGTTTTAATTGTTTATCTTTTGCCAAAGTTGGCTTATTTTTTGACTCCACCACCACCCCAATATTCCAATCCCAGAACAATTTTTCAGCTGGCTTCTAATGCATTGTCACCACAGCAATTCCAAGATGTCATTCGACTCATGTCCAATTTCATTACAACTCACTATGCTGATACTACTAGAGATAATCCTTATAACCTCTTTCCAGTAGGAAGCACATCAGTGGAGTTTCATATTGGTGAAATGACTTTAAGGATCACTTTTTATATCAATGCCCCTGTTGTGGTGGCTATGTTTTGTGTTGCAGATCCCTTTGTAGCAATCAATTTTCCCTCCCATTTGGTGCGAGCCACATTCAGAGCTATTAGAAATCAAATATTTTTAGATGCCTCAACTTATATTGAAGGAAGGCGAAGGTTTTGTGCTGAAATACGCACAGAATTTTCAAATTTTGCCATACACTATCGAGTAGACTTTGGTGTTCATCAAACACAAAATATTTCAAATAGTAACTTTAGTATGGCCACTAAAGCACTAAGAAACACAGCTAATGTTTTTGTTCTTATGGATTTTGATGGAAGTGATTGTTGGAGCTTTGAATCATCACTTGTAGGGAATCAAAATGAAGTTCCAGGATCATTTATTCTAGCAGGAAATAGCTTAAAATCAGGGAATGGGCTTTATAAGCTAATGCTACATAGTGATTGTAAGTTAGTGCTAATTGAGAGGAGCAGTGGAACAATTTTATATTTAAGTGAGCACCCTTATAGGCCCATTGATGGATGCTTGGCTCATTTACAACAAGATGGGAATTTTGTGATTAAAGACTATCAAAATTATGTTTTATGGTCATCTAATAAATATTGCAATCCACAACCAAATTGTATTATCACAGCAAGTTTAGTGGTGAGAGGGGATGGAAATGTTATCATTTTTAACTTTGATACAAAACAAGTAATTTGGCAAGCTATTAAATAATACAATATAGTTCTACTTTAGATATCATTTTTATTACTTTTTCATTTTTCTTTATTGGTTTAACAGAACCACTAAAGTAATAAATATTCCAAGAATATTCAAGTGTATTTTATGGAATTTCTTGATTTAGCAATTGAAACTTCTTCAATTCTTTTAAAATTTATAATAAAATAAGGTATATGCATATATATATATATGCATATATTTTATTTTATTATAAATTTTATATATATAGTTCCATATAGTTTCATTTTTATGTATTATTATTTTATTAAAAATTATGAAAGAATTATAGAAGTTTCACAACAGATATATTAATAAATTTTATAAAATCACTTGTATTCATTATTTTATTAATCCAATAAAGAAAAATGAAAGAAGTAATAAAATTATCTAAACTAAATCTTAATTAGCTTACCAATTTATAGTATCAAACAAAGTGTTACTTTAATTATGTTTTTGTACTTGAAATCTTAAATTTAGAACACTAAGATTAAAAAAAATACTGATATAGTATTACTCAGACCTAAAAGAAGAATAACTACTATATAGCTTTTAACAAGTTAATATTTCTATCCCCCTTAGCACTAAACTTATTACGAAAAATTGTCTGTACTAAACATTTAGAACCCTCTATAGTGCCCACCACCCCCTTATCTAAAAGCTTGCTTCAGGCTTTCACCCTAGTATTTTATATTTCTAGAGATATAGTTATTCAAAATTTTATTAAATATAGAATGGTATTAAATTGTGAATTTGAACAAAAGAACAACAATATCATGTTTAAAGGCACTCTTTAGTAATTGATTTACTTAATTGGCAAGTCTAAATACCTTTTATAATGAGATAATAATGGGTAGGCCATAATAGCTAAATAAGAATTTGGACTTGCTAAACGTTAATTTTAATATATAGTGTAATTCTCTTAACCAACCAATAGAGTTGGACTCAAAACCACTTTGATATTAAATATAACCTCATGAATTTAAACTTTCCAAAAACACAGATTCCAAGGGATCTGGGGGAATTGAGTGTGTAAAATGTGGAAGGTCGTAAACAACATGAAACAGTTTTCCATGCATTTGTAAAGCAGATTCATTTAGCATAGAAAAAGTGGTGGAACACAAGGTATCAATAAGCTGCAGATGCCCTGAGGCATCATTGCTGGGGTTGTGCTTGCTTGCCTTTCCTCTGATGATCCTATAAGTGGGTGGGAGATGCATTTTAAAAAACCACCATTCCAGGACGACAACATGGTTTGATTTAACACAAGCTCTTATGACGTGATCCATCGGACGCACGGACAGGAAAGAAGAAATAGGCCAGCTCTCTGTTCGCTGGGCTACAATCCAGGACTGGAAGGTTCTCAGTTCCCCGACTTTCTGGATCGTCAGGATCACTCTCTCGTTGCTCTGGGTTCTACGAAGAAATGGATTCGACCGGGTGGTTTGGAGGAAGTTTTCACGATGCTCGAGAGGTATCAAGACACGGCCAGGCTTGTAGCTGGAAACACCAGCACAGGGATTTACAAGGACGATCTCCAGTCCAGTCCGGAAATTTTCATAGAGATCGGTGCCGTTCCAGAGGTCCTGGAGGAGAAAGCTACCGAGGATGGGATTGAAGTCAGTGCTGCCGTGAAGATATCCAAGCTTATAGCTCTCCTCGAAGCATTTGGCCGCAGTGATTCGAGCGGAGTTTATCTCAAGTTGGCCGAGCACATGAGAAAAGTGGCAACTTTGCACGTAAGAAACGCGGGGAGCGTGGGAGGAAATCTGATCCTGGCACAGAAGCTCGGCTTCGACTCCGACATTGCGACTTTGCTGGTTGGAGCTGGCGCTTCGGTCAAGGTGGTGACACAGAAGTTTGGAGAATCACGGCAGTCTGTGGAGGACTTTGTGGCAGCTACATGGGACGGGAAAAGCATTCTAAAGTCGATCTGCATCCCATCCTACAGCAAGCAGGACGTCAGGTTTGACTCATACAGGGCATCACCTCGGCCTCTCGGAAACGCCGTGGCTTACGTGAATGCGGCGTTTCTCGTCAATCTCTCGGGTGACGGACGAGTTTGCGAGTCGAGGCTCGCGTTCGGTGCTTTTGGAGGAGAGCCTACTTGTCAGCGTGCTACTGAAGTTGAGAGGTTTCTCGAAGGGAAGGTGGTGGACAGTGGAGTTATGTTGGAGGCCATCCAGCTCACGAAGGTTTCTATAGTGCCAAAGAAGGGGACCTCGAAGGCCGACTACAGGTCTTCGCTTGTTGCGAGCTTCCTCTTCAAGTTCTTAAGCTCTCTAGCCGCTCCAAGCAGCAGCATTGTACCTGAGCTCCCGTATATTACACAGGCCCAGAATGGAAGCACCCCGAGGTCGTCAAGAAAGATCATGTCTGGGAGACAGACATTGCAAGAACATCTCCAGGGAGCTGTCGGACAGCCAATGTCCAAGGTTATGGGAGAGCTTCAAGCTTCAGGTAAGCTGTTCTGTTTTGGTTTTAGTTTTTGTTCTTAAAACTTCTCTTCAGGTGAAGCTATTTACGTGGATGATATTCCAGCTCCGAGGGACTGCGTGCACGCAGTCTATGTTTACAGTACGAAAGCATTGGCAAAGATAAACGGAATCCGGCTGGAGAATGCACTGGCTTCGCCTGGCGCGGTGTCCTTCGTTGGAGTTGATGACATTCCTTCTGGCGGACAGAATATGGGCCTCGTCTCCGATCTCTCTCAAGAAAAGCTCTTCGCCGAGGACAAAGTCGAGTGCGTGGGCCATGCCGTCGGACTTATGGTAAGCTACGTACGAATCCATTGATTTTAACCTGTCCTCGTCCAAATTGCGGACACGCTGAGAAACGCCAAGGCCGCCGCCGGCAAAGTTGTGATTGATTACGACACGGAGTCTGTCGGCTCTCCCGTGCTAACCATGGAAGAAGCGGTTGCCAGAGGGGAACTCCACGAGATCCCACAGTTTTTCAAGGATGTGATGAAGGACAAACACGGTAATGTTGCCGAAGAGATGGCCAAGGCCAGTCTTAAGATCGAAAACGCTGAGGTAAAACGGAGCAATTTTTCTTTTGCAAGCACGTTTTGATCACGAGTGGAACTTCCAGGTGCGCACAGGGTCGCAGTACTATTTCTACATGGAACCACAGACTGCGTTGGTCGTTCCGGACGAGGACAACTGTCTCGTCGTCTACAGTTCCTACCAGAGCCCCGACTTTGTGCAACACAGCGTGTCAGCCTGCCTCGGCTTGCCCATGCACAACGTGAGAGTCATCACCCGACGAGTTGGCGGAGGATTTGGAGGCAAAGGCACCAAAGCCTGCCTGGTAAGTAGTCTACAGTTTTGCACCTTCTTGCATCAAAACTATGGTTTTTGTTGCGAGCACTTCCTTTTTCTCATCTTCGTTTTCTCGCATTCCCTTTTACGCCCTTGGTTCTAACCATGAATCGTGCAGGTTGCCTCTGCCTGCGCACTCGCCGCGTACAAACTCCGCCGCCCCGTCCGCCTCACTCTCGACCGCAACACAGACATGATCATGATGGGTGGAAGGCACCCAATGAAGGCCGTTTACGACGTAGGCTTCGAGCCCGACGGCAAGATCAACGCCCTCCACGCCAAGATCTTCATCCAAGGAGGCTGGTCGCCAGAATTCACCCCTGTCATGCCAATGGGGGTGCTCTCCGCCTTTAAGAAGCTCAACTGGGGAGCCTTCTCCTTCGAGTTCGTGCTGTGCCGGACCAACATCCCGAGCAGGACGGTCATGCGCACGTCCAAGGCTGCTTCTTCGCCGACGCAGTGGTCGAGCACGTCGCAGCTCTCACAAACTTGAGCTCGGAGCTCGTCATGGAGCGCAACCTCCACTCGGTCGAGAGCGCCGGGGCGGCCTACGCCGCGGTCGGGGGCGAGGAAGGATACACTCTCCCGGCGGTCTGGTCGCGGCTGAAAGATCGAGCAAAAGTTGACGAGCGGCTACGTGAAGTGGAGAGATACAACGCAGCCAATGCTTGGAAGAAGCGCGGGGTGGCGGTGTCGCAGAGCACGTACACTGTGCAGCAGCGGTACCAGCCAGGGAGAGTGTCGATCATGGCGGATGGATCCGTGGTGGTGGAGACTGGCGGCGTGGAGATTGGACAGGGGCTGTGGACCAAAGTGAGGCAGGCGGTGGGTGAGGGGCTCGGCGGTGGGATTTGCGTGGACGTCGGGAGAGTCCGGGTGGTCCAGGCGGATACCATTAGCATGCCGCACGGTGGATGGACTGGCGGTAGTACCACGTCCGAGGCGAGCTGCGAGGCCGTGCGGAAGGCTTGCCGGGTGCTCGTCGATCGCTTTAAGCCGATTCATGAAAAGAGAATGGCTGAGTGCCGGGATGGAGAGACGGTGTCGTCGTGGGAATCCCTCGTTCTTGCTGTAAGTTTGTGATTGTTTTGATTTTTGCTTTCGTTTCTATCCTTTAATGTTTTGCAGGCAAAGAATGCTCGGGTCGAGATGGCCGCGCAAACTGCCTTCGTTTCGTCGCCTGAGGCCCTGACGTACATAAACTATGGTGCTGCTGCTAGTGAGGTAAGATCGTTTTTTCCATCTCTTGTTCTTTCATTTTCTTATTTTTTGTTTTGTTTTGGTTTCATCCATGGCTTGGATTTTCACTTGTCAAGGTTGAGATCGATGTTCTCACTGGCGAGTACGAAATTCTCCAAACCGACATTGTCTACGACTGTGGGAAGAGCATAAATCCGGCCGTGGACATTGGGAAGGTAACATATTTTCCAGAAACTATTGCAAGCTCTTAGAGAGATTCTTCATTTCCAGATCGAGGGTGCGTTTGCTCAAGGCGTGGGATTCTTTACATCCGAGGAGCATCGCCACGACGATCAAGGAAAGCTTATAAACGATGGAACATTTTTCTTTCCTTTGCTGTTCCTTAGAGATCGTCTTGATCGAGCTCCTTGACTTGAATTGTGTAGCTTCTGGAGAGCCACCTTTGCTCCTGGCATCGTCAGTGCACGGTGCTCTCAGGCACGCCATAGCTGCTGCTCGTAAGAACCTCTGCGATCCGGAGCCTTATTTCCAGCTGGACGCCCCAGCCACGATAGACAAGGTGCGAATGCTTTGCGGCGTCGAAAACATAGAGCTTTATCTCAAAGCTTAAGAGGTATCGCAAGCTTTTCTCGAGCTGTAAACTATCTATGGTATAAGGACAGTAGAGCCAGTTGTTCTTCGATTCTCGATATCATCGTGAGCCTTTGCTGCGTCCGAGAGAGGATAAGTCTGGTTTACGCGGACTTTGAGAACTCCGGCCTCGACGTTGTGGAAGAGATCATTGGCCATCTCCAGTAGCTCGTCCCTGTTGGTGGTATACTGGATCGATGGCCTGGTGAGGAAGAGCGACTTTGGAGCGAGTATGGACATTGTGAAAGGATCTGGAGCGCCGGAGGATTGTCCATAACTTATCATGTAACCGCGAGTAGCCAAGCAATCGAGAGATCCCTGGAAGAAAAAAGAAGAAAGTTTGAAAACTCTGACTAAAGAACTTGTGAAAGAACTTTGCGAAGAACTTTGCAAAGAACTTTGCGTGAACTTTGCAAAGAAAGAGGTACCTGGAACGTGTCCCTGCCAACCGAGTCGTAGACAACGTGAACGCCGCTATTGTTTGTGATGGCCATGACTCGCTTGCCAAAGTCTTCCTTGGAGTAAATGATTACGTGGTGGCATCCATCCTCAGTGGCCTGGCGAGCTTTTTCTTCGTTTGAGACGCAGCCAATGACTTGAGCACCCAGCGACCGAGCCCACTGGCAGAGCAGCGAGCCAACACCACCGGCAGCGGCGTGAACTAGAATCGTGTGCTCGGGTCCTACCTGAGAGAACAAAAAAACAGAAGAACTAAGAAACTAGAACCATAAAAATATAAGAAAACCTTGAAGGTTTTTCGAAGCAGCATTTGTGCGGTCATTCCTTTGAGCAGTATCGCTCCCGCTTTGATGAAGTCCACACTTTCAGGAATGGGAACTAACGCACGCGCTGGAACAATCTGTTCTTCAGCGTAGGCACCGAAAGCTCCCATGCATCCAACTTTGTCTCCCACTTTGGCGTCTGTCACGCCTGGACCGATTGCAATGACCTCGCCTGCGGACTCGAAGCCTGTTGAAACGAAGAACGAAACAAAGAAGAAAAGAAGATCAATACGAAAACAAAGAAGAAAAGAATGAAAGAATGAAAAAGCAATGAGAGGAGTTGATATACTCTAGCTGGGCTTACCAGGAACATATGGCATTTTGGCGCCGTAGGCCCCCTTTCGAAAGTAAACATCGATGAAGTTGAGACCAACAGCTTTAATTCGGATCTTAACTTGGCCCTCGCCGGGCTCTCCCACGTCCAGTTCTTCATATTTTAGTACCTGTAAGAGGACAAAAACAAAGAAAGGGTTCTTCTTCACGCAATATGCAATAGAAGAATCACATAGAACATGAACATATCCTTCTCAAGCATCACAGTTTGCTCAATCAGGGCTTGGACTGTCAACCAAGCAAGAAATTCCAGCCAAACACGAGAAATCCGGACGAAAACCGAGAAATTACGCTAGAACAGCGCACGATCTCGCTGAATTTCGCAAGAAATTCGCGGTATCGCGAAACCCTAGCTGGAAGAAACGATGGCGCTTGCTTACCTCTGGGCCGCCAGGCGTGTAAACCTTGAAGCCCTTCACCATTGTTTGCGAGACCATCCTTTGTGTACAAAGATTATATCCGGCGTGTAAACGTAATACCCATGGGTTAAAGAAGAAGCTAACACAATGACATAAACGGGAATGCAGTTGATGAGAGAGCCCTTGATTTTCTTTCTTCGTCGCCAGAATAGAGATAGATAGGGAGGCGCCAGGGCGCTGCGCGAGGATTTTCCAGCGCCAGGGAATTTTCCAGCGCCCCGGATAGAATGTCACTGGCGCCGTGACGGCATGGAATCCTGGAAGAAGACGCAGCGGCGGTGGCAGCGGCAGCGGCATCGGCATCGGCAGCACGGGATCCAGCTCCTCGAGCTCGTCACGGCGAGCGGCAGCGCCTGTGAATCCGTGGCCGGGCGACAAAGATCGGGCATTTCTTGCTGCGTGGACGGATTTCTTCCCACCAGGTGCGTGAGAATGCTGGAAATGTGAGCCCCGGGGGCGCGGCCTGGGGATTTTCTCGAGCTCTGGCGCTGCGATCGGGGGGATTTTCTGGCATTTGAGCTGCGGGAAAATCGTTTCTAGGTTTTTTTCTAGGGCAGGAGGGTCGGGAGTTCTTGGTAGAACAGATGCATGGCGGTTCGAGGAAGGATTCTAGCACCGGGGAGTGAGTAGAGCAGTGCTTTCAAGATGCCGCTACTGAGGCAGGAAGTTTTCTTGCTGGCTGAGACGCCAGAGGATTTGTCGCCCGACGAGATGGTGTTCCAGGTCCGGTTCACGAAGGAGATTTTCCGGGACTATGAGTATGTGCATTCTTTCTTTCATAGTTCTCGGTTTGAGCTCCTTGATGTTTTAATGCAGCGAGTATGTGAGACGCATGAATCTCTATCGGCAAAAGATATGGACGTGCAAAGCTACTCGTCGGGAAGGTCTCACTTACGAGAAGGCATTGGTTTCGGAGTGTCGAGCAGCTCAAAAGGCCGAGTTTCCGAAAGATTTCATGGGACCAGTTCTACACCTGGTCCAATTTAGTAAGTGATCGACTTGGAATTTTGTTCTGTAACATATTGTCCTATTTCTGCCAGGTGAGCTTGAGACCGATGAGCTCGTTGACCACGTTTTTACGACTCTCAGCGATAGATTTGTTCCTGGGGAGGAAATCCCAAGCATTGCCGACGATGCGAGACGGAAGTGCAGGATACTTGACGTCTCTGAACAAGATGGAGAGAATGGTACAAAGGCTTTAAAGTACGAAGTCGGCTGGCTCGATGGAGAAGGGCAGATTACCGAGAAGGCTGTGGAGGATCCTATCAACTTGATGAAGAGAAAGCTACCGTTTACAAAAGAAGCGTTGAAGAAGTTTATTCAGGAGTCAGCTTATGGAGAAGTAACGCTGGACATGCCTTGGTTGGTGCGGGACAAGCTGGCTAGGAAGTTCAAAATACCTTTTGATCCACCGAAAGAGGAGAAGCAGTTGCACACTAGACTCGATCCGACTCAAAGACAAGTCAACCAATCTTACTTTGTAAGTGCGTGATGTTTCTTTCTGTCTTCTTACTGCCTTTCCAGGACGAAAGTTTGCAAGATGCCGATGTTGAGTATACAGCTCGAAAGCGCAGCAAGAAATACAGGGATTGCGGATCGAGTGGTAGATCAAAGAAAAAGTACGATGGTAAGCCGTCATATCTCTAGAAGTTGTATCAGTCTCTGAATGGATGGTTGTTTCTGGCCAGGCTATTCGTCACCCTCCGAAGATCTCATGGATGATAATCTCCTTGAGCCAAACCCGGATGATCCTCCCTTACCGGAACGGCCTGTGCCTTCCACAGATTTTCCGCTCGAAGCTGAGTGTATCGGCGCTACGTTGATGGTGTGGGACTTTTGCAACTCATTTAGCACATTGTTACAGCTGTCGCAGTTTTCGTTGTACGATTTGGAGAAGGCACTACTTTATACGGATGGCGAATCCTCGCTCTTATCGGAGGCGTATTTTGCCGTTTTTCGCGTTGTCCTTGGCGAGCAGGGGGTTAAGCAGCGACTTGCCCAACGTAGAAAACGGAAAGTAATAGTAAGTACCTTCTTTCATTCGTTGATCTTTCTTACTCGATGCCATGCAGCTTTCTATAGATACATGGAAGGATGATGTTTGCGACTATTTGGAGCTCGAAGGGCCTCAAAAGTTGAAACCTTACCTGTCGACAATTCGGACAGACTGCTACTCTAGGCTACCTGTCTTGTCCAAACTGGAGATATTCGAGGAGCTAATTGAGAGAGCCATCAACACCACCGCGATTCGCAGTCACCTGGACGAGAACATTGAAGAGTTCGAGAGTCTTTCCGCTCAAAGACGTGGCGAAGGCCTCCCGATATCCATGAGAAAGGGCTCAAGGTTTATGGAAAAAGCTAAAGCAACCGAGAGTCTGGAAAATGGCTGCACTGAAGATGTTTCAGAGTGCAAGCCCAAAGAGTGCCTGCACGAAAATGGATGCTTAATCGGGTGGCTGAAAAAAGGAAAACGGAAACGGAATGGTAACGCTGATGCAAATGGCGTCAAGAGGTTAAAATTTTCCTTCTTTCTCTTTGTGTTTTATTGACGGGGGTGTGTTGACAGGGAATACAGCGCACGTTGTTTGTTCTTCAATAGCTCGAGGCAGACGTTGTTTAGGTGTAACAGAGTCGAACTTCACGATGAAAGGGAGCCACAAACGGAAAAAGAAAGGGCTGAGTCTGAGCTCCAGAAAAGACTGGTACGTGTGGTTTTTTATTTTGTTCGCTTATTATCTTGTCTATCAAACTTCAGGAGCATCTCGATCGTGAACTCGAGAAATGCACCATTCGGATGAGCCCGCTAGGGAGGGACCGCAACTACAATAGATACTGGTTTTTTCATAGGGAGGGACGCATTTTTGTCGAAAGTGAAGACGCAAACAGCTGGTCTTTCTACAGTTCAAAGAAGGAAGTAAGTGTTTGAGTCAAGCTTGGATTGTCAGTTCGCTGACCTGGGCAAAGCAGCTCGATGAATTGCAGGAATCTTTGAACCCGAAAGGAGCAAGGGAGAAAGCTTTGCGGGACCAAATAGAGAGCACTTACACTAGAATCAGGTATATGGTTTGCTGTTTAGTTTTTTTATGGCTAAGAGCTTTCCATTTCAGTACTTCGATGCAGAAACGGTCCAAGGATGTAGCTCAGAGAATAGCTCTAGAAGAAGCCAACATACGACGATCACTACGGGTGCAGTCAGCTCCCCGGCCCACGGGGTTCTTAGCATATGTGAATAAGAACAGGACCGCTTGAGGCTTACTCCCTCGTATCGCAACTTTGGGTTTTTTTCGTCCAGGGTTAGGAGGGATTGCTACACTGTACCCGGCAGTTTGAGGAAGACAAACTAAGCGTGTCGTTTAGTGTCGTTCAGTGTCGTTCATTTAAAATGGACACATTTCTTTGATCAGGTATGTGTGTTTCTAATTCGTTTATTCTCCTTGCAGTTTGGAAGTGGAGATATCTTCAATACGGAAAGGTAAGGTATGTGCAACTGGTCGTTCTCCTTATTCCGATCTCCTGAAAGTGTTTTCGTTTTTTTTTTTTTTTTTTTTGTATTTAAAAGGAGGATACTTACTTCATGGCTTTCTGCTTTTAGATTCTCGTGTTGTGCGACGTCGTCATTCTTGGCAAATCTTCCTCGTACTCGAGGCCGACTGTCTGCTAGCGTTTTCCGACATGCATACTAAATAGTACAAGCGTAAGTAAGTAGTGGTTCTTGTGGAGTTCGTTTGTACCTTAATTTTCTTTTGAAAATTTCGTTCTGACCGTTTCTGCCTGTATCGCTCTAATTTTGCTTTTCTTTCCTCAGGAGTATATTTGTTTGCTTTCTCTTGGGAAGCCTTCGATCCGCCACTGTTGCAAGGGCTGTTCGACGGGCTGTTATCAGTACTCTGCAACACGGAAAAGTAAGATCAGCTTATCATTCTCATGATTTAAACTTACATCATCAGTTGCTGCAGTAATTCCTGCCAAGTTTGGCAAAGAAGGTGTTCTTCCTAGCAAAGATGGTTTTCTCAACGTTGAGGAGTCAAGAGGGGCATTTTGTGTGCAAGGTACGCTATGTCCAATTCCTGAAAGGAGTTGTCCTAACGAGTTCAAGCTCGTGCTTCTGTGGACCAGATGTAGAGGCAGAGATTGTGAAACAGATTGCGCCCTCGAGAGGAGTAAAGAATCTAGATCCGACATCAAATCCACTTCGTCAGTGGTAGTGCTACTCATGCTGGATGCTGTGTCAAGAATCCAGGGCCTGTGATCGACTACCTCGTCCTTGGCAGCCTTGGAGGGGGAATGCTGAGCCTTTTCCTGAGAATTCAAGTGAGTGCTAGATTCTACCTTGGCTTTACTTTCTTCGTCGTTATGATTCAATGCAGGATCCATGCTCATATTTTCTGCTATGCTATCCATGTCGAGAAACATTCCTACTTCGGTGGCAGGCTCAGCCTTGTAGAAAGACAAGTGAGTATCCATTTTGCAATGAAAGAAACCTTTGCTTTCTCTTGCTGCCTCGATCTAAATTTTCCTCCTGTGGTCAGCTCAGCAGCATTCGCTCCAATCTAGCCTTCCTTTGATCAACACAAAAGCTGTAGCCTTGGGGCGATACTTTTCGGAGAGAACAAGGAAACCTCATCGAGCAAGTTTTCTCGACGAAATCCCCGGCTGCTGGCCTGCAGTCTCGAAAAGATTTGTAGCTGGCGACAGCCTCGGGTATCAAAGCCAGCGAAACTGGTAAGCAAGTAGATGCTGGTGATTGATGTCAAACAGTTCCAGCATTGCTAACATCAATAGCCGACCCACTCTCTCTCCCAGGCACTGTTCTTCAACACGGTCATCCGGGAGCTTGGAGGTCAAAAAGAGCAAACACTGCGCACGGTGAAGCGCCATTTGTTCTCCATGTAGGATGAGAAGGTACGTGTTTCATAGTCAGTACATATTTGAGCCTTTTCTTAGGAGCTTTTGCGACAAGAAACTTAGCATGGTCGAAGCCAGTAAGCTCGACTGCCACGACGAGGTGTGGTCGCGGCTCCAAATCCGGCATTTCGATCTGCAAGCAATTGAGGCAGCCGAAACTTTCGGCAAGTTTGAGAGGCGATCGTGTCGCTAAGAGGGACGATCGCGTGCTCGCGAGAGATGCTTTCTCGGCTTCCATAAAAGGAGCGAGAATTCACATCGTGATTTTGATCGTGGTGGTATCGCTCGTCGCTAACCTTAAAGTTAATTAGTACTAAGCTAATCATCATTCAAATATCCCGCTTAACATCCTCACCGTTGAATTGGACTAATCTCGGCCGTCCACTTCCCAGGAATTAGGGCGTCCAGCTATGGCGGAAGTGGCTAAGCTCCGGCGCACAGTGTTCCAGCGTTTTCGCTGCTTCCCGAGCTGGTTGCAAAGGATCATCGCCAGGACGCTGGGCTGCAAGGTCCGCTTCCAGAAAATCCTCGGCTGTGGATCTTTCAACCTCGTGATCGAGGCCCTACTGCTGGATCATCAAGAGGATGAGCAGCCACGCCGCGTCGCCATTCGAATCGGGCTCCCAGGCGAGCTCCGGGTGCCACTGCCGCTCGCAATCTCGGGCTACGCCGCGACGCTCTTCCTCGCGAGGCTGGATCTTCCCGCCGTGGTCGCAGGGCCTGTCTACGTGGCACGGCCACCTCTGCCCTACTTGCCACGTGGCGGATCCCACTTCGCTGTCATGGGCGTCGCCGAGGGGGTCCCCGCCTACAATGTGTGGAGCAAAGACGCCACGCTGGCGTGGAAGAAGGCCGTGCTGGCTGACCTCGCCATGGTCACGCTCCAGCTCTATCGCCACCCGTTGGATTCGCTGGGCAGCATGGAGGTCTCCTCATCCGACGGCTCTCCGTGCGTGGGGAGAATGCTGCAAGGTGCCGTGAGCTTGGCAATGGAGCGCGGCATCGAAGTTGGCGAGCTCAGCCCCGGGCCTTACTCGTCGTGGACGGAATACGCAAGGAACCAGATCGAGGGCTTCGTGTTGCTCTACGGGGATGATCCCAAGCACGGCAAATCCATCAGAGCCAATGCCAAGCTCGTGCTGGATTGGCTCGTGAACAAGTTCCAAGATCCTGTGGAGAATGACAATAAGTTCCAAGACCTTCGCAAGAGTGACAACAAGTTCCAAGCTCTTGGGAAGAATGACATCAAGTTCCAAGATCTTGGGAAGAATGACAACAAGTTCTACCTTGTTCATCCCGAGTTTGGGCTCCCGCAAGTTCTGCTCGATCCAGATTCCGGGCATGTCACCAGCATTCTCGACTGGGATGGTGCCAAGACTGCGACGATCCACAGCCTTGCCGCTGGTTTCTACATGCCGGACTACTATTGGTATGACGATCCTGATGAAGATGAGATGTGTGAGTTTTTCAAGCAGCAGCTGATCCAGGGAGGAGCGCCGGAGCTGGCCGAGCACTTGACAACACAAGAATCTCCTCAGCTCATTTTTGAGCAGCAAAGGCTTGGTAACAACGTGGGTGGCGTGGATAAGGTGCAGGCTGCATTGCGGAGCTTTTGCACGAGGTTGCAGGGACTGGGGATGATAGATCCTGCGGAGCAAGTCGTCTGTAGCATCATCCAGCCTTGGAGTAAATCGTCGCGCTCTTCGTCATCGGCTTCTTCTGCTGCTTCATCAGGCTCTTCTTCGTCAAGGGAAGAAGCTAAAGCACAAGAAGAAGACAGTGGGTCTTCCACGGAATCAAGTGAAGATGCTTCTTCTTCGTCTGAAGGAGAGGAAGGAACAAGTTCTGAAGAAGAGAAGGAAGGTGGCGAGTGTGTAGCTTAAATCTAAGCTGCTTATACATTCTAATAGTTTTGTAGCCATCACACTGAGGTTGGTATGTTTCTAGTTAGACAACTAGTCCAAATTAATGTGATTTTGTTAAGGCAAAAATAATACTACCAATGTGTCCAAATCCGATTTTAAAGGCAAAATAATACTAAGGGACTTCACAAAATATTAATTGCAAATACAGTCTGTAAGTGCTCATGTTAACAATCTATAGCAAAGAGAAAAACAAGGAACTAAGAAAATAAAGCAACCAAACTTTTGCAAACCTTACCAATAGAGACTCTTCTTCTTCTCAATCTCTTCACAGCCATATCGATCTCACTGCTCACACCTTCCTGCCACCCCTCGGAGAAGACTGGCGCTTGTGAATCCCACGGTCCCGGACTTTCAAGTCGGCCTCCCACCTGGGACGAGAGTGAGGCCTCCGGCTATAGCGATCATCAAACTCCCTGTCCATTCTACTCTCCCCCGGAGAAGGCGGCCTTCGATCCCTGTGATGACCACCATGACCCCCACCACCACCACCACCGTTCATATCGTGGATGCCAACATCTCTCTCCCGGAATCCTCCCCTCTCCGGGGGATGCTGCTCCATGAACCTGGCGTCCATGGGTGGCATCCTGTCGTGAAATCCCCGCGGCATCATGCGGTCCCAGACCTGCGGAGGAGGTCCCAAGTCGATCATACCTCTGGACATGGGAGGCGGGCCGAGGACGCTGGGAGGCGGTAGAGCGTCGTGAAATCCCCGCGGCGGAGGCGGCTCCATCGCAAAAGGGTGGCGAGGCCTCTGGCAGCTGTTACAGTTAGATCGACGAGCAAAGTTGAGATTCCCACACCTGGAAGAGAAAAAGAAAACAAAAAACCACTGTGAGTCGAGGGAGCAAAAAGTAGAACACAATGGAAAAGAAAAAACCAGCTTGCTTACGTTGGCTCCGAGCAAATCCAGTCGCCCTCTCTTGGCACGATATTCGGATTGTTCCTAGGAGGCCCGTCCAATTCCCTCCTGTAAGGCGGCGAGCGATGGCCGCCGGGGCGATCAAACGGCGGAAGATCGACCGGACGACCTCGAGCTCTACTGTCACGGTACCCCCGAGGACTTGTTCTTCCACCACCACCGCCGCCACCGCCGCCACCGCGGAAACCATCGTGCTCTACGTAGTGATCCGACCGCCTGTGACGAGAAACCGGGCTGGCCGCCTGGCCCCGGTGCAGACCAGCGGATACGTGAAGCTTCCGCCCTCTAAAGCTGTAGCCTGGCGAGCATGAGAAAAACGTTGGTTATCATCTAGCTAAACTTCCCTCCACACAAGAGCTTCGTGAGTATACCATGGAAGTGCTTAATCACTGCGTCCACCGCATGCATATTCTCTACCACCACCTCTGCTTCCTTGGATCCTGTATCCTTGTTTTCATATATCTTGATCATGGGGAGCCTGGATCTGTGGTCGATCTGTGATAGCGAGAGCATTCACCGGTGAGAGGAGGAATCTGAAACCATGAGCAGCACACCAAAACCACATTGACTAGTACCTTCACCCCAGCACCTTCTCCGAGTAACATTGCCACGGACCCCTCCCTGGCATCGTCTGGGAGATTGGAGATGTAAACCGCGTCACCGAATCCTGCAGTAGACATTGCTGAGCCCCGGACACTCTTCTCAACCAAAAGATATGTGTGTTTATAGCACAGACACCACCACCACCACCACCACCACCACCACCACCACCATCACCACCACCACCACCACCCCAGGCAAGACGACCGACGAGAGAGACGACGCTTGGAAGCTTGAGCCACCAGAGTTGTGCCGTGAAAACCCAATCTAGTTTCTCTTTTTCTCCAGATCTTCTCTCAGGCTATGCAAGCTCCAAGCCAAAGTGACCCAGACTCGAGAGAAAAGAGTGGCGGCCAATGCAAAGGACTAGAGAAATCGCGACCACCTATATGCAAATTACCAGGCATCCATTCTTCCTTCCAAGACTGCTATGCTTTCTTTCTTTCTTTTTTTCCCTTTCCACCCATGAAGAAGATGAAGCTACCAGTGAAGAAGAAGAAGCAAACCTGAAGAACGGACTCTCTCCTCCCGCGGCTCATAGTGTGGCAAGCCATTCCGGGCGTGATGGTGAGGCATAGATCCCTGGAAACCATGGCCAATCTCTGCGGAGCTGGATCCGCCCTTGACGATGAGACTACTCAACCCTCGCCGCGGCTCCTTGTCTCTGTCCCCGCCGCCTCTCTCCAGATCCCTTTCCCTGCCGTTGCTCCTCTCTCCTCTATCCCACTCGCTGTGATTCCGGAAACCCCCGATCCGACCATCGCGCTTGTCCAGGCGCTCGTGTGGCGGCGCCCGCCTGAGATCGTAGCCGCCGTGGCGATCCCCCATGGTAGTGGTAGAGAATCACAATGCCTGGGACAGAAATCCAGAGAAAGAGATCCACCAAGCCGGTACCTCGCGGCAAACCAGAGATTGACAACGCCTCCTAGTCGCAGCCGAGCTCCTAGTCGCGCGATCGATCGATCTATCGCCTCCAAGCCCTAGCTAAGAACCTACCAAGGAATCGAACCCTAGCTTTAGGGTTCGTCGTACCATTTTCGAATATGCAAAATTCAAAATTTAAAATAGTCTAGTTGGCAACTTCATTGAGCCCGTCTTCATTCATCCACTCGAGCTCTTGGTGGATCTTCTCGCTCGATTCGATCAATCTTCTCGAGCTCCTGGTGGATCCTCTCGCTCGATTCAAAATTGCCAGCTTCGTCCCCCCACCTCGATCCATCCTCTCGAGCTCCTCCTTCTCGATTCAAACTTGACAGCTTCATCCCCCGCCTCGATCCATCCTCTGGAGCTCCTGGTGGATCTTCTCGCCCGATTCAAGCTCGCACACTTCATCCCCCACCTCTCTCCATCCTCTCGAGCTCCTGTCCCTGTTCCTCTTTCTCGAGCTCGCTGCGTCCTCAAATTCTCCACCCTCGGCGTAGATGCTCGACAGTGCTACGAAAGAGGAGGCAACGTAGGACGACGAGCTCGAGCCTGGATTTAAACCCACCGCCTTCTCGACAACTCGTTTAGCTCGCGCGATATCTCCGTGCATTCGGCATGCCGCTAGGAACGTTGCCAGGATCACCGAGTTTGCTGGAACTGGCATCCCTGCTATGAACTTCTCCGCCTCCTCGAGCCAGCCGAGTCGTCCCAGAAGATCCACCATGCAGCCGTAGTGTTCCACGCTCGGCTGGAGCTCGAAATCCACCACGAGCGACGTGAAGTACTGCGCCGCTTCTTCGGTGAGGCCTCCGTGGCTGCAAGCCGCGAGAGCGTTGACGAAAGTTACTTTGTCCACTGGGATGTCTTCCTGGAGCATCTCTCGGAAGAGTGTCACGGCCTCGATCGATCGCCCGTGCTGCGCGAACGCTGCCACCATGCTGTTCCAGGTGATGTTGTTTCGCAGCGGCAGCGACTCAAAGACGTCGAAAGCTTGCTGGAGAGTCCCACACTTTGCGTACATGTCGAGAAGAGCTGTTCCCACGAACACGTCTTTCTCGAGCCCGGCCTCGACTACTCGCTGGTGGACGGACTTCCCTTCTCGTAGCGATAAAAGCCCCGCACACGCGTTTAGCACTGTGATGTACGTGATCTTGTCCGGTTCCATGTCCATCGTCTTGAAGAACTTCACGGCTTCCTCGTGTTGCTCATACTGGACGTAAGCCGAAAGCAAGCAGTTCCACAAGACCAGCCTCTTCTCTGGAATCCTGTCGAACAAGTCCCGAGCTTCTTCCAAGTATCCACACTTCCCGTACATGTTGACAAGTCCTGTGCCGAGTATTGGATCCAACTCGAGTCCCTGTTCCACGATCCTCTCGTGAATTTTCTTCCCGGAGGTTATATCCTGTAAAGTCGCGGCTGCGTTGGCGACCGTCATGAGAGTCACGTTGTCCGGTTTCACGTCTTTCATGAGGAAGAAGAGCTCCACCGACTGGCTCCAGAGACCCGAATGAGCGTAGCTGCCGATGATCGTGTTCCAGGATATCACGTCCCTGTGATCCATCTTGTCGAACACCTCCCGAGCATCTTGGAGGCTGCCGCATTTCCCATACATGTTGATCACCGCGTTCCTGACCATAAGAATGGAGTTTAGTCCGGATTCGCGAGCTCGATCATGGAAAACTTTACCGGTTTCTAGAGCTCCTTGGCTGCAGCAGGCCTCGAGCAGCGTTACAATGCTTACTCTGTCAGCTCGGACCCCTTCCAGATCCATTCTCTTGAAAAGTGCGTAAGCCTTCTCGTGCTGGCCTTGCAGAGAGTAAGCCGAGACGATGGTCGTCCAAGAAACGATATCTTTCTCCTCCAGCTCGTCGAAAACCTTCTGAGCTTCCCCAGGAGCTTCACACTTTGCGTACATGTTGAGGAGAGCGTTTGCCACGATGATCTCCTTCTCGAATCCACCTTGTTGACAACAGAGATGAACGATCTTCCCATCTTCCAGAGCCGGCGAAGCGTTGCAGGCATGGAGCACCGTCACGCAGGTAACCTTCTCGGGCCTCACACCCTCGAGCTGCATGAGCCGAAAGATCATTCGAGCCTCTTGCATTTGCCCGAGCTCGCTATACGCACCAAGTATCGAGTTCCACGACACAACGTCGCGAGCTTTGATCCCCTCGAAAGTCTCGCGAGCGTCTGGGATGCTGCGGCACCTGCCATACACACAGATTAGAGCATTGGTGAGAACCAGATCCAAAACGTTACCAGAGCTCGAGCAAAGATGGTGGAGAGCTCTTGCCTCGACGAGAAACTCCGGCCCCTGGAACGCGTTTAGGACCGTGAGGAGCGCAGCTCGATCAGGCCTGACGCCCTCTAGCTGCATTTGCCGGAAGAGCAGTAGAACCATTCGATCTTTCCCCCGGGACGAGTAGCTCGCCATCATCAAAGTCCACAGGACGACTCCGCGGTGAGCCAGGCGCTGGAAGACTCTCTCGGCCTCTGTCAAGCTCCCACACCGGAGATACATTTGGACGATGGGGCAGGCGAGAAGAGGATCCTGTTCTAGACCCCTGGAAACTATTCGCGCGTGGATTCGCTTCCCAGATTTCTCATCCGTGCACGATTGGAGAAGCCGGATCAAGGCGAAGCAATCGGTGGTGTCGAGGAGATCAAGCGCCTGGTTGCTTAGATCCGCGCCGGCGGCACAGGAGGCGATGCCGCGGCCTCCTGGAGGGGCAGGAACACTAAGAAAATATTCTTGTGGATCGAAATGCTGCTCACCTCGCGGTTCCCAGCGATGAAATCTCCTGCTAGCTAGCACCTCCAGAAGATTTCTCGGAGAAATGTAGAGCACAAACGCGCCAAGATGCTTCCCGGGCCGCGAGAAGCGCCTCATTCCAGCGCGATCGCCCACATTTCCAGGAGCGAAGAAAGAACCCTAGCTAAAACCCTACACCCAAAAAGCATATTCGGTTTTTGAATAGTACCGCCAACACCGTCAGTTTTCGTATGGATATTCCGTCAAGCTGGCGATGACATCGTAGTTCGCGTTGTCGGGGCTTTAGGGCTGAAGCACTCGCCCTGGCGATGGCGATCACGGCGTTCTTGAGGTCTTGAGGTCAGTCGCAAGCTCTTACATTCTCAATTTCTGGCGCTCCACAATCCGCGGCTCCAAATTCCTCTTGGAAAGCTGCGGCATCGATCGATCCAAGATGCGGGAGCTTCCGATCCTGCCAGCTGCTGGAACAGGGGATTGCTGACATTCTTCCTTATGGCCATCAGCGTCTATGAGAATCTCACAGTAATTTTTCTTCTATTCGTGCGCTTGACGCTCTGTGCTGCTAACTCGCAAGGAGGTATGCAAATTTGGTGTTACTTTCTATGTCTTTGACTACTATGTCTTTACGCTCGTCTCTCACGCTTTTTTTTTTTCCGCAGCTGTGAACGCGAGCTTTATCAGTCTTGCTTGCGGAAGTGACAACGCTTTTTTGGATTCTCACAACCTCACCTGGATACCCGATGACGCTTACGCTGATGGATTTGGACGACCGGTTTTTGTTCCAGGAGACAAGGCGAATTTAGGACCCGCGAATGGCTTCGACCATAAGCTCTATGATCACCTCAGGTACTTTGACGATACTAAGAGCTGCTACAAGCTGCCAGTTACACCCGGAACTATTTACTTGATCCGAGGGACGTTCTTCTATGGAAACTATGACACGAAAGGCTCTCCGCCATCGTTTAGTATCTCCCTGGACGCGACTTTGATCCACAAAGTTACTTTCACGGATGATGTCAAGCATGCCGAGGCAATTTTCACAGCTGATGCTCAAGAAGTGAGCTACTGCCTTATTGCTCTCTCGGCAAGTATGAAACCTGTGATATCATCATTGGAACTCCGGCCTTTGGTGAATTTCTTTCTTCCCGATGGCATCCTGGAGACAATCGCCCGTTTAGACGTTGCGAACTGGGACAAAAACATCAGGTAAACAGATCAAGCTTTGATGTTAACTCTCGGTACTCAAGCAATATTTCAGGTACCCTGTCGATCCATCAGATTTGATATGGTCTACAGATATATCTCGATCGGATAAGTTCGTCAACGGAAGCGTTGGCAGCGACTTTTATGATCACGTTCCAAAGATCGTAATGGATACTGCAGCGACCTCGGATAACGCTTTACAATATGTATTCCACGTCGAAAGCTCTGACCTTGACTTCTACGTTTGTCTGCACTTTTTGGAGCTGGAGCCATTACTGAGGCCTGGTGATCGAATTTTTGACGTGCTTGCAAACCATCAAATGATTCGCAGGAACTTAGATATTCAGGAAATATCTGGCTTGGCCGGATATAAGCTATGTTTCGAAGTGCTTGCGAGCCCGACACTGAATATCTCGCTTATTGCCAATGATACAAGTCGAAGGGGTCCCATGTTGAATGCTCTTGAGGCGTATCATATTGTCAAAAAGGCAGCTGGAACCTTGAAACGCGATGGTAATGTTCTCTTTTCTTCCCAGTGAGCGTCGAAGGTGCTAACTTTGGTTCTTCCTTGTAGTTGGTGCTTTGCTGCCTTTGAAGGGAATGTACCGATCTAAATTGCAGTGGTCGGGAGATCCGTGCCTTCCGTTGCAGACAAACTGGGATGGCATTAACTGCGACATGAGAAGCGGAGGGCCAGCTATAGTTGAAGTGTGAGTACGTACCCATATTTTCAAGCTTCTAAGTTTTAATTCTCTGAACAGAAATCTCGAAGGAAAAGGTCTAAATGGTTCTGTTCCAACCAGTTTAAGCAGATTGGAGGATCTAGAAATTCTGTAAGTTACGCATTTGTGTTTTGCAACAGTATGTGACTTGCGGTTGACAGGCAACTGGACGAAAACATGTTCACTGGAGAAATTCCCGACTTTTCTTCCCTTAAGAATTTGACGACACTGTGAGTTCGTTTCCCATTGATAAGCCACCTCAAGAGTTGATTTCTTGCACAGGGGACTTGAAAATAACAACCTAAACGGGACGATTCCTGAGTATTTGGGACATATGCCAAAGCTTGCGGTGCTGTAAGTATAACATGACGCTGTCGTTGTTGGCTGATCAATATATTTGTGGTAGGCACTTGGACAATAATGACTTGGGGGGATATATACCATCTGACCTTCGCAAAATGGTGAACTTTACGTGAGCATTGCGGACTTCCCCAGTTTTTCATTCTTACGATAGAATATTTCAGATTTTCTGGGAACCAGTTGCTACTAGGCTGGGGTGAGGATGCAAAGGGCCATAGTTTGACGAAGTTTTTCATTGCTGGATTTGCTGGCGGCTTTGCAATCCTCTTGGTTGTCATGGCTGGGTGCTTATTTTTTGCCATTCGCAAGCGCAAAATGAAGCTGGTAGATATTGTGGCATTCAGTGCGAACAGCCAGTTGAAAGCAACGCCACAATGTAAGAAAGGCTTGCTTTTTCTCTCTTTTATTGTTTTTGGAGCTGACAGTAGACCTGCAGATGTGACGACAATTGCCAAAGATGCAAAAGAGTCAAATCACATACGCCGTCTTTCTCTGAAAGAGGTGGTCAATGCGACCAATTGTTACAAGACTGTGATTGGTGAAGGTGGATTTGGCACTGTTTTCTACGGCACACTCTCTGGTCAAGCTGTAGCTGTGAAGGCTAGATCGTCAAGCTCAATACAAGGAACTCGTGAGTTCAACACAGAGGTACTACCAAGCTTGTTTTCATCGTTTCAGTATCGAAGTGTGTCAATGTTATGTAGCTCAATCTTCTCTCAAGAATTCAGCATGAAAACCTCGTTCCACTGCTTGGTTTCTGTGCGGAAGATGAACAAGAGATTCTTATATATCCTTACATGCCAAATGGATCTCTACAGGATAGATTGTATGGTAAGTATGCAACATATGCATTTGCCTACTTGACACTTGCTAAACAGGCGAAGGTTTCAAGCGAAAGCCTCTCGACTGGCCAACGAGATTGTCTATAGCTCTTGGTGCTGCCAAAGGTTAAAAACGCATTCTTTTTCTTTCGAGGTTGTCACACATGTGTTTATAACAGGTCTCTCGTTCCTTCACGCTGGAGGGGACTTATCAATTATACACAGGGATATTAAGTCCAGTAACATTTTGTTAGATCAATCCATGACAGCAAAGGTTGCAGATTTTGGATTTTCAAAGTTTGCTCCTCAAGACGGCGATAGTGTTGTCTCTTTGGAAGTTCGTGGAACCGCTGGCTATTTAGACCCGGAGTAAGTCATAAACCTCTGCATTGCTGTGAAACAAACTTGCTCACTGTTTTTTCCAGATATTATTTGACACAAGAACTCACAGTTAAAAGTGATGTCTATAGCTTTGGAGTGGTCCTTTTAGAAGTCATCTGTGGCCGTGAGCCACTGAGCATCGACCGTCCTCGGTCGGAGTGGAGCTTGGTTGAATGGGTAGGATAATATATCTACCGCATGAGTTTTAGATGGACTCTAAAGATTTACTAAATTTTTGCAGGCAAGACCATACATCCAAGACACAAACATCGAAGCCATAGTCGACTCGAGCATCAGCTCCAGCTACAGTCCGGAGGCGATGTGGAGAGTGCTGGAAGTCGCGATGCTGAGCGTCCAACCTCATTCCAGCCGGAGGCCGTCCATGTCCGACATCGTCCGCGAGCTGGAAGACGCTCTCATCATCGAGAACAACGCGTCGCAGTTCATGGCCTCCATCGACTCCAATCCCTCCGGCCTCTCTAAGCAGTTCGACATCTCCCCGGCATTCTCAGAGACGATGGGCTCTCCAGATCCGCGATGAGCCTCTCCAGGTACTTTGATTCGTAGCGTCACTGCTCTCTTCTTTTCTAAATTCTTGTGAGGTGCAGAACAATTTTGTTAGCTTGTCTTGAGTGTACAGCGCCATCTCCGAGAGGAAGCTCTTCCTGCTTTAAGAAGAACAGTGCAGACTACCGAAGAACTCCAAGGTACTCCTAATCATTCCCTTGCTTGTCAATCCTAATTGCTTTTTCTATCCAGCTCAAAAGGAACGATTCTAAAGCTAACTTACAAGGTGACTGATGCTCTCAGCTAAGCAAAAATTGCTTCTCTCCGTAAGAAAAATGAAGATGAGCTCCAGTTATATCTCTTTGGCCATGGTTGCTGTGCCTTGCCACTTGGACACCAACAAGGTGATTATAAGACTATAGTGGCAAATGTGTTGAAAAAACGACCAGCATTTGTCAATGAAAGCAATTTTTTCGCCTACTGTTAAGAAACCTTAAAACTCCATTTAATTTAAGAAATATAAATATAAATTCCATTATAAAGGTTATTTTATTATATTTTTCAGCTGGATTATAGCTCACAAACTACTAACTGTATACATATTTGCTTGTATTATCAATATATTAAATAAAATAAAAATTAAATTTATTATAAAGATTCATGTAAAAATAATAACTTTATTAAAACTCACTTTTAATTTAATTAATTAAATAATTAATTGAGATATTAAACTTACAAAAGACTATTTATTAATTTATTCATATTTCCACTCTAATAGGTCATTATGCTTTAAACTTTGCTATAACATGTATTATTCTCAAAAGTAGCATTATATATATATATATAAAAATTAAAAATAATATTAACACTGAAACACCACTTCTATCATTTATTCACTTTAATTTGTAAAAGAGGATAAAAAAATTTATTTATCAAGTCATTATAAAATTATTTCCCATTAAAATAATTGATGAAATCTTAGATATAAGACAATTGAACAATTACAAACATAAAAAATATTTTTTAATATAAATATTAATTTAATATAATAGGTGAAAAAAGTGGTGTTAAGTTCATCAACTATACTTTGAAAGAACAAATAAATATATTTCACATGGAATCAATAAATACAATACTATAGGGATATCTAAAAATGTGTTGCAAAGTGATAAAAAGTTTAAAAGTATGGGATATTAAACTTCTATAGTTATATAAAGAGGATGAAAAAATAAATATTATAGAAGGTAAAAATAATAGTTGAATAATTCAAATTTAGTTCCTAAAAACTCTAAATACCAAGTAGTTGTATCATGATTAAATCTCTAACCTTATATTTAATAATTTATTCTAAAAACTTAGTTAATTAATTTTTTTAAGTATACTTTTAACCAAAAATAAAATATCTTTATAAAATTTTGAGCTGAAATTATATTATAAATACATTTTATTATTCATTGATAAAAATAATTTCTTACTATAAGATCTATTCACTACATAACCATTAATTTTTTAATAAAAACTTAGAGATATTTTATATTGGTTTATAAATGAATTGATTAAAACATAATTTTAATGTGAGAGAAAAAGGGAAAAAGAGATATTTCTGAAACTAAAAGATTTTAAAGATATTTTTAAAGTTTTTACTTCTGAAAAACTAAAGAACAAAATCCAAATGTTGAAATTGAAAATCAAGTTAGTCATATACATTTACTTGCCATTAGTGTTTTGCAACAACATTGGCTAATGTAAAATAAATAAAATTTGCCCAATCAAGCAAATTGCTAATTAAAATGGTCAATTACTATCTAATGCACACATATGTCCTTCTATAGAGTGCTGAATCTAATATAGAGATTGACACTGCAATCTTTTGATCTTATGATGGATTTATCAAATGGATTAAAGGGAGCACTAGATTCTAGCTTCTTCAAAAGAATAAGAGATGACTAGCATTAACCTTTTGTTTCTCATGTGGTACTTCCTCTAATGGATGGATTGGAGGTTTACAACTAAGCAATTTTCTCTTTAATACAGAGGATGAGCAAGTTAGGACCAAGTGAACAATTTTCTTATATCCCCTTTTTCTCTTCTCTTTTAGTTTCTATATAAATCTAATATACATATGTAACCCATTACCCAATGTTGAATTTTAGGTGCATAATCACACATATTTCGTCTTGCCACAAATGTGCCACATCACCAGTTAATTGCCATATGTTAACGGTCCAGATTTTTTGAAATGCACCGGTCTAGATTGTACATACATTATCCAATGGACGGCCCAGATTTCAATTATCACATTCTTGCGAAACAATCACCTGGAAGAAAAAATTGGAGAGGAAAATTCGTAGCTTACCTTCAAGGCAGCGTTTCCCAAGCTTCCACCTTCAACATAACATCCACACTAAAGAACAAAGAGAACATTCTCCACACATGGGAAGAATCTCTTACCTGGAGCTTGTAGTGTCGGCATGTGCCTCGATTTCTCCACAGCGCCTCTCCCATTCCAATCAATCTTGCCGCTGTGCTGATAGAGGAAAGAAAGAAGAATCACTCAATTGTAGAAAGAGAAGGAAATATTGCCAGGATATCAGGAAAACAAGAGGGTCTCTGGTTTGGTAAGTAATATTAAACATAGAGAAAGTTTAACAACAAAATTTGAGTCTGTAGTTTAGATACAAATATTGTAGGATTTCTTTGCGACTTGGTAAGTTTTCTTTTTTCTTGTAAACCACGAGGAGAAAACTGATATGTAGGATGCACTCACCTTTACCTCTAACACCGATTTCGAGAGCAAATTCTCAGCTACTCCTGCCGAAATTCCAGTTCCCGTGCTTTACATGATCATTTGATTTCTTTTCTTTTACTGCCAAGCAGCATCCAGCGTGACGATTCCTTCAAAAGAAAGTGAAACTCGTCAGCAGCTCGACTCTTTCACCTCACGAGGCTTGGCTCATTTGCTTTTCAAGGTGAGATCTTCTAACTTATCTTAATGATATATGTGTATTTCAGTCACCTGAAACACTAAGAATGCTCAAGGACAATGAAAAGCAATTATAGCAACAAGATCAAGACAAAGCTGTCAAAACCAAATCCCGAGCCTTTGTTCTTTTATGACAAGGAGCAGCTGCCAAATCCCGAGCTTTTGTTCTTCTATGACAAGCACAAGTAAAAAACAAAGCACAAAACGCAAGCTCTTCGAACACAGCTCTAATCGCCCAGCCACGCCACGATTGCCTCCAGAGGGCACTTTACATTCTGTAGATAAGTATATATACAATATTCAGTTAAAGTCTTTTTTCAGGATTTGACGAAGCAAAAGAGTGGAATTTCGCCAAGTTCTTCCCTGGAACGAAAATGGTTTACATGTCTTGTCAACCTCCACGGCCAGGACCAAAGCCAAGATTGGACTCTGTCTCTTTTCTGGCCTTTTGCGAAGTTTTTTGCACCAGCAACTGCAAAAATTTCTACATCTAAAAGACTTTATGTGAGAGGGACTTTGCTATATAAATCAAATAGAATATATCTGGCAAACCCACAGTAAATTCACAACGGGCTGGTGTTGATGTATGGGATATGTTGTCATCATTGGTGTCACTCAATGAGTATCTGGAATTATCTTGTTCCAGATCTTTGAGGCTATCAGGTATTTGGGCCTGATCCATCAGCATTGTTTATGGATTGCTGGTTCTGCAAGTTAGGAGCCTTTCCTATGTTTTAGCAACTGTGAATTTATTAGAACACTAAAAGTAAGAGCAACAGATGGAAACAAAAGAAACTACTTCATGAGCTCCTTTTCAATAAGAATGCTATCAAGATCAGTAGCAAAGAATTAATAAATAGTGTGTATTGCCCTCTCCTTAAATAAAAACAAAATAAGACTAGGATGCCATTAGTCTTGTCACTTGGCCAAAACAATGTAAAATTGCATGCCACACAAATAGAGGTTCCCAAACTATTGCAACACAGGTTTGCAAATGATATTGCCAAAGTTGAGATGGTGAAGTTCCTGAGCAATCTCCAAAAAGATATAGAGATGCTTTATGAAAGTAATATCCAGTATATATTAACTTATATCCAGTATTTTGTTCTAACATACCATAAATGAGGAATGAAACACATCATCACTTCACTGGATGCCAAGGCCCATAGGTTATAATGCCAACAGCTCCTCCTTTTTGTAACATGTGTAATTGACGATGAGATTAAGAAGTGGGTTGAGTAGGATATTTACAACAACCAATGTCTAAAACTCCAGTGCCATATGGCAAATGATGAAAACCTTGAATGCATATGGATCTGGAGCATTCGATCTAGAGAGTTCAACATCATGTTTTAGGCTAAGAGGAAAATACTGCCATTAGAAGGTATCATCTAAAACAAAAATTTCTTTTGCAGCTGTAGATATCTTGTAAATATAAGTCAGTGTTTTAGCTTTCAATTGTTTTCTTCATCTCCGCAGGCTCAATTTTAATCCTTCCAAAATATTTCTTTTATCCTTACATCCTAGAATATATTCACATTTCCTTTTGATAAATATAAAACGGAAATTTAAATTCATAAACCTTTATATGAATGGAACTTAATCACGCAAACTGGCTGCCAACAATGTCGTGCGTGCTACTTGATCGTGCTTGAAAGGCATGGCTCGCTCCACTGCTACCGCTTCCTCAAGAGAGCTCGCCCGACCAAACAAGTCCACCATGCTCGAGTAGTGGCGAAGGCCTGGAGCTATGTCATACCTCCACATCTCCTGGAAAAACTTCCGGCCCTGCTCGATCCATCCCGCGGCACTGCACGCCGCGATAACCGAGAGGAACGTAAATCCATCCGGCCTGACGCCCTCCTCTAGCACGTTACCAAAGATCTCCACCACTTTGGCTGCATCGCCTTGGTGACTATAGCCTGCTATCAGCGTGTTCCACAAAACCACGTCCCTGGATATCACAGCAGAATCAAAGATGTGCTGAGCAACGGCTATACTTCCACACTTGCCGTAGAAATCGATGACACTGTTTGTGACGCTGCTGCTCTCCAGTCCCCTCTTGCAGATCCCAGCATGGATTTCCCTTCCGGTTTCCAGATCCACCAAAGTCCCGCAAGCCATCAGCACCGCTGCAAAGGTTGGCAGCGTTGCTTCCAGCCCTGTGCATTCAAAAGCTTTGAACAGCTCCAAAACCATCTTGCTCTCCCCCGTCTCAGCATATCCCAGTAGCAACGAGGTCCACGACACGACGTCGTGATGCTTCATCTGGTCGAACAACGCTCGAGCGTCCAGCATGCTCTTACACTTTGCGTAAGTGTCGACCAGGGCGCTGGAGAGGAAGATATCACCGAGTTGGACGGCTTTCGCTGCTTGAGAGTGGATCCGGAGAGACTTTTCCAGATTCTTGACCTTCCAATGGATGATCTCATCGCTCTCTTCCTGCGCGGCCAAACAAGCGCAAGCCATTAGTCCGGCTACAAAACTTCGAGAGTTTCTCGCACAACCTTGCGCTTCCATGCACTCGTAAAGCTCCAGAGCGACCTCGCTCTCGCCGTTTTGCACGCATCCAAGGATCAGACACGTCCACAGCACAACGTCGTGCTCAGGCATCCTGTCAAAAACAGCTCGAGCGTCAAGCAAGCTTCCAGACTTGGCATACACATCGACCAAATTACTTGCCACGAAGCAGTCCAAGTTTGCGTTGCAGCTCCCCTCCAAAGCTCGAGCGTGGATGGTGAAACATGTTTCCAAGCTCTTGAGCTTCACGGCCCTCCCGTTTGACTCCACGCCAGCTTCTTTCTCTGCCAAAGCACCACACGCCATGAGAACCGCAACAAACGTCCTCGCATTTGGCACACAACTTTCACCTTTCATGGATTCGTAGAGCTCCATAGCCACTTCGCACTGGCCGTTCTCTACGTAACCGAAAATCAAAGCAGTCCACAACACCACATCACGCTGTGTAGCCTTCTCGAAAACTTCTCGCGCTTCCTCCATGCTCCCACACTTCGCGTACAAATCGACCAAACTGGCAACCACAAACTTATCCAAGTCACAGCCTCTCTTCGCAGCTAAGGAATGAATCTCCATACCTTTCTCCAAGCACCATCTCGCGCGATGATCAAGCTCCGCCAAGCCAGCGCAAGCCATCAGCGCGGACACAAAAGTTCTAGCATCCATCGCACAGCTTCCTTGCACGAGCCTCTGGAAGAACTCGAGAGCTAGCTCGTTCTCGCCATTTTCCACGAGCCCCAGCGAGAAAGCGTTCCAGGAAACCAAGGCGTGGCACGGCATTCTCTGGAACACCGCACAGGCGTCTCCCAAGCTGTGGCATTTGGCGTACATATCAAACAGCGACGTGGAGATGTAAATGCTCGTACCTCGTCGCCGGAGATGATTCCAGTGGATCCTCTTGCCGCTCTCCAAGTCCTTCAATCTCCTACACGCCCTCAATGCGGCCAAGACGAGGGGATTGTCTTCCTGTTGCTCGCGATTTCGGCTCCACAGGAGGAATCTCGCTGACAGCTCGGGATCGAGGCAAGATCTCGATGCCGCGAAGAAAGTACTAACAGATTTCCTGGCGCCGCGACGATCGATCATTTACTCATGACGCCCCTAAAACCCTAAACTTCCTCTTATTGTTATGGCTAAAGAGATTTAATTCGCATAATCTTAGGTTTGCTTTAGAAGGGTAAGTGTGGCTTAACCACACGATACTAATCAACATGCGTAGGCGCATCTCAAGGCCAGCTCTTCTCCATTTGCAACTGCGGTGTTTCGGTTATGGTGTCTGGAATCAAGGGTCTCTTTATGAATGGGAAAGTGCTTGGGGATGAGGCAGTTCCCGGGTAGGGTGAGCACGTTCCTGCCCAAAACGGGCGAGCCGGGCGTTAGCCCAGCGAGTGCATTCTGGAGGGAACGAGCGAGGCCGTGCCTGGGAACGGCCTTAACGGGCTGTGGCGAGACCGTTAATGGACACGTGTAATAACGTTATTGGAGGATGAGAGAGTTCTCTAGAACCTCACGGCTGGCAGTTGGGTTCTGGAGAACCTAGCAGTTGTCAGCCACATTCTCTAGAACCTGATACGTTCTCCAGAATGTGGCTGACAACAGTAAAATTTTCGTAGAGAACCTGACTCGATCCAATGGCTGCCAACGGCTGGATCAAGTTAACAGGCGAGCCACAGCCCGTTAAAGTGGCTTCCCATTGACCATGCTGACAGGCTCCAACAGTGGAACCCGGTGATCTCGCAACACTGCAAAATTGCGATTATCATGCTGATAGAAAAGGATCTGCAGCCCCCAATGTTATTCTAGCTATCCGAGCCCGTTCAAGGACTTATGCCGGAGGTTGCAGTGGTGGGAGAGCTGGTGGAGGAGGAGGCGCACGCCTTTTTCCATGAAGAGCTTGCAGCTGACATTCCAGAGGACTTGTGGGAGGGACATCTATGGGTACGTTGGTGGGAGGATCTCTCTGCTCGCGACAGTTGCTGAGAAATTATCTTATGTTATTAACATGACATGGTTAATATGAAATCAACGTGGCTCAACTGGAAGTTCTTACACGAGCGTAGGGTGTTTTGCGACGTTGAAAAGGCTTTTGAGTCAGGGCCAGAGCTAGCGATCTTGTCTCCAAAGTTGAATTCGAGGACAGCAGATGATCAGCAAAAGAGGCACTTTACAGTCTTATCAAGTATAACTTTCTGCACGCCAGGGACCTTTATTCGCCGCTGACATTAGGTTACGGTTTATCTCCTAGTCTGGTAAGATGAGGTTTCCTTGTCAGTCCATGGCCTCTGGACAGCGCCACTCAGCACATCGCCCCCCCTCGCACCATGGCCAAATGGAGAACGTTAAAAGAGCGGTTCGCCGATGTGGATTCTCAAGTTACGCAAGTGTGACAGACACTGGGATTTTGATAAGACGACCACCAGAAGTGCCACCTTAGACAAAACCGAATGTCACATATTGCTTGCCATACACAGCACCACAGTTATTAGCCTTCTTGAAAGATAGTTGCTTCTGCCATGCTCCCAAACCTCATATAAAAATCAACCAGACTTATCCGAGTCACAGCCTCTCTTCGCAGCCAACGAATGAGCGTTCCAGGAAACCAAGCCGTGGCATGGCATTCTCTGGAACACCGCATAAGCGTCTCCCAAACTGTGGCATTTGGCGTACATATCGCGACCTCGTCCTTGAATTATTATTAATAACGTGTATAACAAAAAAGGTTTCATTTGAAACTTCACTTTTACCTTTTCACCAGGGTGAAAATTTTGATATTTTCTACCCCCTGTGTTTCGTTTTGCAAGGGTAAACCCATTTTTTCAGGGTAAAATGGCGCAAAGGGCCTGAAGAATACTTTATTTATGTGGCTTGCGCATCCTGGTCAACAAATTCAGGACCAGTCAACGAGGAAAGCTTTTTGCTATTTACAAGCAAGCCATTCATTGTCGCACAGGTCTAAGCTTACAGCAGTGAGTGATTCCCATGCTTTGTCTTGAATCTCTTGTAGAAGAGGAAACCTTTTAATTATTTTGCCTCCATCACTTTATAGCTTAAAATCTAAAAACTTAAAATAATTTAAGAATCTCTATATATAATTTCTATGCTTCTATAAATAAAGTTCTTAATCAAATAATTTGCTACTAATGTTTAGTTTGCGTAATAACAGTGATCAAATACAAATAAATGGCTTGCAAGGACGCTTTGAGGAAGGTGGTGGAGGGGAGGATGGATCACTTGCATTCTGGGCTCGAGTATGGAGGGAGAAGATCAAGTAGAATCCTTCCAGGGTGAAAAAGATTGGAGGTATGGTGTGACCATCCGTGGAGACTCCATGCTCTGCATCAACGATCATGCTGGAGCACGTCTCGCTCCATTCGGACGTCCTCTGGACGGCTCGATTGGCTCAACAGTTCGAGTTCCAGGCAGACCCAATCCAGCCCATGGATCTCGCTGAAGTTCTCAAGCTGTCCAGCGAAATGGCTGCACCAAGCAGAATCGCTATAGACCCGAAGGGCTCGCTGAACTGGAGCGGCGAACATTCATCTTGACTCTCAGTTATCAAATTGTTCCTGGAAGCGTCACGTCTCATCACAATTTGTGAATGAATGTACAAGCAAAAGCTTGGTCGGTATTTTTCCAGTAATTTCCTTGTCCTTTGGAAAATTTGGATTTACTCTTTCTTTTAATCTCACAGTTTCTGAATGCCTTTTTAAACTCGTATTGGTATCACGGAAAAAATAAATGTTTTACTTATTGGAATAAGAAACTTCGATGTAATGTATAAATTTTCTTTGATTAAATATAAATAAATAAATTTTAAAAGAAGCCATTATGTTTTTTAAAAGGATATTTGTATAGAAAATTATTTGCAATGGTATCTGGAATCAAGGGTCTCTTTAAAAGGGCAGGGCTTCCTTCAATCATCATTGACAATGTGCAACAGGGGAACCCTTGTACGGCCATTTCATATTTATAGGACTTATAGTATATTTTATAGCAAATCAAAGAATCTTGTTTACCCGTTCAGATCCTCAAATTCATTTTTCACCTTTAAAAGGCACAGTTACACCACTATCTTCCTTTTAATTGTTTGATTTCAACAAATTCCCCTCAAGCATTACTACTCATACTTTAGTTACCACCTCTCTTTCCACTTTAAGTTACATCTTGGACTGTCTGAGCTAGCCTTAGCGCAGCAAGAACAATCAGGCAGGCAACCATCCTCGAGTGAAAATGATTGCCATCCTATGCTTTCTGATGCCGAAAATGATGCTAATTACGTTCTACGTTGAGAGTCAACGTAAAGCATGGAGCGCGGTGCGTGACTTAAAACATGGCATCCTCTCAGGTAACATGTTACGCAGCACTTCGCAAGGACGTGAGGTTTTCTCGAGCATATGGTGAAATTGAAAGGGAAAGGGGAGCCAGCCAGTGAGAAAATATATAATTGTACACTTTAGATCGACCATAATGTGATAATGAGCTTTGCTGAGCAGTCTTCAATAACACAACAACAGCAATACAAAACTAAGCACCAAACTCGAAGCTTTTATTTATTCATGAAGCTTACTCCTCAGACGTCCATCCAGTTCATAAAGTTTTAGCAGTCAAAACGAATTGAAACATACGCGAATACAGCAGGCAGAGGGCACAGCAGCTCAGAGCTCAGAGTAACAACAGCGTTCACTGAAACTGGGCAAAGAGGCTTGGTGTACTTGAGGAGGCCATGAACTCCATCGCAGTCGAACTTGTAGCCATATGCCCCCAAAAAAGTGTTAAAAGTTAAATCTTCACTAACAAATTTGAATTAGATGACTTATGCTGAATCCTGGAAAATCTTGAAAACAATGCCCACGCAACTATGAGAACTAAAATAAACACTTGTAATGAATGAATGCTCGTACAAAAATGGATGGACTGAGACTCTTTTAGTCTATGTTCTTGTCACATTTCTCTTGGACAAGCTTTTGGTATTCGCTTTCCCCAGCTTGGATCAAGTTCTTCGCGGCATCAAATGTTGTCAAGCGGATGCTGCGCGCAAAGAAAAGGGAGAACATTTATCATAAAATCGCAGCTTTGGTTTACCTGCTGTTTGGAAGGTTCTTCAGTGCATTGGGAACAAAGCCGCGATACAGACCAAGCACCCCATCTCGCTCAATGATTCCTAGGAAAGAAAAGAAGATAGAACTCTTGTCGAAACAAAGAGATGGAAACTAATTCACCTGGAAACGCTTCCAGAACGCTGCCAAACGGCGTTCCTTTCATCTGCATTTGCCTGCGAACTGTGTCGAGGGGGTAGCACAACAAAGTCGCAACAGTTGCCGACGCGATCGCCGTCAGAAATGACGACTGTGGCTTCTTACGGAAGTCCTCCGGAAATGTTTTCTTCATCCTACAAGAAAAATGGTAGAATTTGATAGAAGAAAAAAGAAAAGTTTGATCCTTACAAGTCGAAGACGCAAAAATTCACTGCTATGTAAGGCGCAATACTCATGAGCGACGGGCCAAGTCCCTTGTAAAACGATCCCAGACCCTCTTCACGGAGCATTTCCAGAGCGACCTGAAAGAAAGCTTTAATCAGCATATGAAAACTTCATAATAAAGAGAAAACCTGGGTCATGGACTTCGCCACTGGATCAACTGCTAGTCTCAGCCTCAAAACGTCCAAAGGATATGTAACCTGTATAAACAGCGATAAGGGGGAAGAAGAAGAATAAGAAAATAGAAATCAAAGGAAGACCACAGAGACCTTCCATCAAAATGCAGCACCAACCAGAGTGGAAGTCATGCCTGCACATCCTCCCGCAGCTAGTCGTCCTAGAACAGAGAGCTCATCGTCGGTGCCTTTAAACAATTTCTACAATGAGAAAATGTAAGATCGCTCTTTCTGTCCGCAAAAACCTCTGCTCTTTGAAAGCTTACCTTGTAAGTTTCATATGCAAAAAGCTGCATTGCGCTGTATGGTATCACGCGTATCACCTGTGACAAACAAAAACATGCAAGCCTCGCATGAAAAAGAATTTATTTAAGAGTTATTGCACCTGAGGAAGATTTCCTTTCCAATAGCCTTTCAAGCCTTCGTCCTGACCGATCTTCACAATGGCCTGCAAAAACATCACAAAGTTGAGAGAACATTACAAGAGGAAAAAAAAACGCTCTACCTCTATGAACCCAGTGGCCTTCTTTGCACCTTCTTCGCCTATCTTTAAACCCTGTACCTGTTCAACAAAACAAAGAAATAGACATTAGAACGCTATTCTCTTTGACTGACTGTCAAGTACTTACTTGCATAAGAAGCTTGACTCGATCCAGTGGAGCTGTGACTGACTTTGCTGTAGCTCCAGCCAACGCTCCAGCGAAAAAGAGGGCCAAATCTCTGGGAACGAAGTGCATGAACGCCACGGGATGCGTGAGAAGCTGCGCAAACCGGGGATTCCCCTCCACAGCGGCCACATTTGCCACATTCTTCGCGAAACTCATTGCCCCAAAGAAAATCCTCGACCGGCGCTGTGATTCCTCTTCTTCTTCGGATTTGTGGCGAGAATCCAGCGCCTCACTCACCGGTTTCTTCTCCTTGAGCGAGATGTTGTTGAGCATCCATCGTGGGCGCCGCTCCCACGCCTTGACGAGCACTGTGGCGCCATTGTCCTGTGCCATAGCCCAAATATTTTCCCTCCACCATAAACCCTAGCTCCCCATCTCCACGTGGACGATGATGTGGCAATCAAAACCCTAAACTTGACAGTGACGTGGCAAAACAGCCTAAAACATACCGGTTAAAAAAAGTAAAAAAATGGATCATCTTAAGGCAGCTGACACGTGGCATTTGGTGAGAGAATTTTTGTTTGAATAGCTCCTCCAACAGCAGAGGAGCTCTAGGGTATCGCCGGCAATGGCGATATTTTGCGCTCGGCGGAGGCGCTTGGTCGATCTAGTCGCGAGCGCTTGGAGCTGGGGATCTCACCGCGGCATTGCGAATGGGCATCACCTCTTCCGGAGCAGCGGCAGGCCGACGATCGTTCACAAGCGCGGGGCTGACATTCTTCACGATCCGTGGTATAACAAGGTAATGTGTGACGATCTGATTTCTCTCGGAGTCTGGCGCGAATCGAGGATTTCTCACGCCGGCCGCCATTGCGTGTACAGGGGACTGCTTTGCCGCCAACTGAAAGGGACAGGCTGGGACTCCGCGGACTTCTTCCACCGCGTGTGATGACCCCTCAACAGCAGATTGACCGTTTTAGTGAGTGATCTTTCGACAAACTAGGCTAGCTTGGAAATGTTCTTACGCGGTCCTATCTTACCAGTGAGCGATTTTAAGTCTTTGGAAAGAACCACCAGAGATGGTCCCAGAGATATGTCCGCATTGGCGAAGTGGAGAATTCTTAACAGGCTTCATGACCGCAACGAAACTCTGTATTACAAAGTAAGCACTCTATCGTCAACATTAAGACCAGGAGCTCATTTTTTTGGATTTCTCTTTTCTTTTTCTTAAGATTCTCATTGACAACATCAAGAACTTTGCTCCCATTATTTACACTCCTACAGTTGGTCTCGTGTGCCAGAACTACAGTGGTCTTTTCAGACGTCCGCGAGGCATGTATTTTAGCTCCGCAGATCGGGGTGAGATGGTTTCAATGATCTATAACTGGCCCGCGGAACACGTAAGTGACAAAAATTCTCGAAGGACGTGACTGACGCATGGGATTTTTGTTTCAAAGGTGGACATAATTGTGGTGACCGATGGAAGTCGGATTTTGGGGCTCGGTGACCTTGGCGTTCAAGGCATAGGGATTCCAATTGGAAAACTTGACTTGTATGTTGCTGCCGCTGGATTCAACCCGCAACGAGTAAGTCAATGTAGCTCTTTTAAAGTTTTTGTCCTCACACTGTGTAATGTGCTATAGGTTCTTCCTGTAATGATCGATGTCGGGACAAACAATAAAAAATTGTTAGATGATCCTTTGTGTAAGTTAGTTATTCGGTGATCGTGCTTACTTGAGTCATACTTTGTCACAGATCTGGGGTTGCAACAGCCTAGGCTCGAAGGAGAAGATTACTTAGCTGTAATCGACGAGTTCATGGAAGGTGTTTTCACACGCTGGCCACATGTAATCGTGCAGGTAATCATATTTTTGTATTTCTATCCTTTTATGGCGATCATGCTGCATGTGGTGGCAGTTTGAAGATTTCCAGTCCAAATGGGCCTTCAAGCTTCTACAGCGGTATCGAAATCATTACCGGATGTTTAACGATGATGTCCAGGTACGTTGAAGAACCTAGAAATTTTTTCTCCTAAACTTGATGTTTCACCCAGGGTACCGCTGGTGTTGCTCTCGCTGGACTCTTTGGAGCTGTGAGAGCTCAAGGAAAGCCACTGTCTGAACTTGCTAATGCAAAAATAGTCGTCGTTGGAGCTGGGAGGTTAAAATCTGTGCTATGTATATATTTATATCATATTCTAAAACGTTTTCTTTTCTTGTGACTGCAGTGCCGGACTAGGCGTTCTTCACATGACAAGGAAGGCAATTGGACAAATCCTTGGGGATAAGTCCAAGGCTACCCGAAACTTGTACATTTTAGACAAACTGGTCGGTGCGGTTTTAAAAGTTTGAGCTGGTTTTACGTACTCTGTGATGGGGCAGGGTTTGGTAACGAAAGAACGCGCTGATGCTGACGTTGATCCAGATGCAAAACCATTTGCTCGAAATACAAATGAAGGCTTGAGAGAAGGTGCAAGTCTTTTGGAAGTGGTACGTTGGGGCTCAGGAACATCGCTCTTTGTATGCTTACACATCTTATACAGGTAAAACAGGTTAAGCCAGATATGCTTGTTGGCTTGTCTGGAGTTGGAGGTATTTTCACCCCGGAGGTAAATCGCCATTCAAAAGACTTCTAAGTAAATGTGTTTCTTCCACAGGTTTTGCGAGAAATGAAAAATGCAGATTACAAAAGACCTGCAATTTTTCCAATGTCCAATCCTACAATGAACGGTAAGTTGTTATTACTCCGGCGACACGCATGCTAAGTAAGCTTTCCATTTTTTCAGCTGAATGCACAGCAGAAGAAGCATTTAAGAATGTGGGAGATCACATTATCTTTGCAAGTGGAAGTCCTTTTGATGACGTGGAACTTGGTAATCTTGTGTTTTACTGAATTTCTCAATAACCATCTCCGTGCAGAGAATGGGAAAATCGGTCATGTAAATCAAGGCAACAATATGTACCTTTTCCCAGGGTGTGTAAATTCTTCATGTGGTTTTCAACGCGTTTAAAACCGCTGTTTTCTATTAGAATTGGACTCGGCACGCTCCTCTGTGGAGCAAGAACAGTTACAGATCGAATGTTAAGCTCCGCCGCAGCAAGGTGAGTTCCATCGGTAATCAAACATTTGTCGATGTTGACGTTGTTCTGTGCATCAGGTTAGCGTCTTACATGGGTGAGGAGGACGTGAACAACGGAAAGATCTATCCACCAATTTCAAGGTTAACTGCTTTTGTATTCTTCTCCAGGTGTGCTCATTTTACTTGCTTGTATCGATAGCATTCGCGACATATCCAAGGAAGTCGCGGTCGCTGTGCTTCGTGCTGCAGTTGAAGAAGACATTGTCGAAGGTTACAGAGATCTGTCCGCGAGAGAGCTTCAGCACATGTCTGAGGTAAGTGCATTCTCTTTTGAGTGCCAACTGAACCGTCTAGCTTTCGTATCAACCAGGATCAAATCCGCGAGTACGTTGACCAATACATGTGGTCACCTCAGTATAGTCCACTCATCTATGAGGAGCGGTGAACAAGTTTTCACGTTTCCGGCCTGTCTTACATCTCGAATGGATGAAGATGATGAGTAAGGATGGGCAAAAAGTCTGAACACCAGTACACAATAATCTACCGATGTCTGTTCCAACAGTTTCTTTCGCTTTGAAATTTGTTCCAGAGTTTCAAGCGTGTTAGTCTCCCCGAGAATCTGGGCCTACAAGCAGCAGACTTTTGGGACCCCTCCAAGTAGCAATTTGGAGGTACTCTACAATATTTCTGACTTTTATCACTTCAGAGAATTGGAATTCAAGGCAAGCAGATAGAACGTATCTATCAATTGCACAGCTGGATTCGTACTGAGATGAGATGCCTGGACGCAGTCAAGAACGACAGATCAAACGAATGGTTGGTTTCATTCAAAAATCGCTCGTAAAAAGCTGGTGGTGGTACAAGAGCAGAGTAAGAAGAGATCAAAGTTTATGTATACTTATACGTGAGTGTCTGTTGTTCCAGGGACTCAAATTTCGACAGCGTCTGGAATGCGTACCGGGTATTTGTCAATGCAGTCCTCCCACGGCCCGTGGCTCGGCGGCTTGATGCTCCGCAACGCCCTCCACACGGCGCTGTTACACTTGAACCCACTCCCAAACGCAATCTGCCACACCCGGTCGCCCCGCTTCACCCGGCCTTTCGCCTCGAGGTACGCAAGCTCGTACCATATCGACGACGACGACGTGTTTCCGAATCTGTGCAGCGTCATCCTCGACGCCTCCACATGACGCTCCGTCAGCTGCAGGTTCTTCTCCAGCTCGTCGATCACGGCCCGGCCGCCGGCGTGGATGCAAAAGTGCTCGAACGCCAGCTTGAAGTCGGGTATGTAAGTCTTGAACCGGTTCTTACGCTTGGTGAGCTTCCGCAGGACGAGCACCACGAAGAAGATGATCTGCTCGGACAGCGGCAGTACCAGCGGGCCCAGCGTCGTGATGTTGGTCTTGAGAGCGTCCCCGGCGATGGCCATGAGCTCCTTGGACAGCGAGACTCCCATCTTTCCATCGCCATCTTGCTCCTGGTAAACACATCCATAGCACTTATCGTCGGCTCCCTTGTGCGTTCTTACAGTGTGGACGAGCTCGTACTTCGCTCGGTGCCTCTTGGCGCGGCGATTCGTGAGCAGCAGCGCGGCGCCACCCATCCGGAAGAGGCAGTTCGGGATGAGCATGCTGCGCTGGTTGCCGGAGTACCAGTTCTGGGTGACGTTCTCGGTGCTCACCACCAGCGCGTACGTTCTCCGCTCCACCTGGAGGATGTCCCTGGCCAGATCCACAGCGATGACGCCGGCGCTACAGCCCATCCCGCCGAGGTTGTAGCTCTTGACGTTCCCTCGCATCTTGTAGCGATTGATGATCATGGCTGACAGGGAAGGCGTGGGATTGAAGAGGCTGCAATTGACGACGAGCACGCCGATGTCCTTGGGCCGGATCCCGGTGCGCTGGAGGAGCTCGTCCACGGCTCCAAACATCACCTCCTCGGCCTCGAGGCGGGCAGTGGCCATACACGCGCGCGAGGGGAGCTCGTGCAGCGCCGCCGGGAGGTACGTCTCCTCGCCCAGCCCGGCGCGCGAGAGGATCTTGCGCTGGAAGTCGAGGCTGCGATCGTCGAAGTGGCCCGAGAGGCGCGAGTGCTCCATGAAGCGCTGGAACTTGACCTCGAGGTGGGGGGGCGGGAGGTAGCAGGAGAAGTCGAGGAGGAAGACGGGGCGGGGGCGGGAGATGGCGTAGGCGGTGGCGGCGAAGACGAGCAATGCGGAGCAGAGGAGGACGCTGAGGAGATTGAGCTGGAGGTGGCGGCAGAGGTGGAGGATCTGGTCGGGGCCGAGGCGAGTGGCCTCGAGGAGGACGGCGAGGAGGAGCGGGACGAGGAGGAGAGTGAGGAGGTGAGTGATGAGGTAGTGGTAGCCCAGCTTCACGTACTTGAGATTGACGCCCTGGAGGAAATCGGGGAGGCGGCGAGCGCTGCTACTAGTGCTTTGGATCTGGAGCTCCACAGCCATGGTATGGTGCTCGTCCCTCCCCCTTCTCTCCCCCTCTTTTCTTCCTTTTTCTCTCTCTTCGCTCTCTCCCTCTCTCTCTCTCTCTCTCTTCGCGAGCGAATAAGAGCCCTAGGGGAGCATATTCGCGGAAATATAGTGGTGCTGGCGTGGCACGTGACGTGGCAAAAGTGAAAGTCGAGAACTTGTCCTTTGGTTTTCTTCTGTGATTTATTCTTGAGCTCTGGAGCACTATCTAAAGTTCCAAACTGTTTCTTTTGGTTTTTAGATCTAGCATTGCTCTTCTCCTCGAGGTCCTGATGCTTCTTAGTTGGGCATCACAAGCTTTTGCGAAAGTTGGGCACCACAAGATTTAAAACATGCGAAAGTTCTCTTTTTTCTTTTCTTCTTTCATTTCTTGCGCTCTGGAGCGCTATCTAAAATTCCAGCCATTCATTTTTTTTTTCTACGAGATAATCTTTGGATGAAAGTTATCCTTTATTTTTCTTTGATTTCTTCTTTGATTTCTTGACCTCTGGAGCACTATCTAAAGTTCCAACCATTTTTATTAGAGCTCGTGCTAGGAGATGAGCTTGCACAGGCGTGGTCTCGAGCAAAACTGGCGACCATTTAATCTGACAGCCGACACGATGCTAGCGGTGAGTGTCGCCCACACGACAGCGTTGAAGAGCTGGCCTGGATCTTTCTCCACTGCAGATCGGATCGACACTATCTGAGGCGGCGGCAAACAAGTGGAAGCACGTTTACCTCTTCTCAGGGATAAAGCCGAGCACACGAAAAGCAGTAGTATCAAACTTGTGGCAAGCGGCATGCACTGCAAGCGCAAAAGCGACGCGAAACTCTCAGAACAAGACGAACAAGTAAAACAGTGGTCCTTAACTGTGATCGCTTCGTGCAGCCCAAAGGGGAAAGGAGACGGCTTTCCACGCGTAACAACATAGTGTCCAGCGACAAGGTCCATAGCGTCCTGGAAAAAAGGAAGCAACAAGGAAGCTGGAAAAAAATTGAGGCTTTGTACCTGTCGAGCGCCGTCCTTGAAATTGTTGAGGTAGTAGCGGGTCAGAGCGCTGATTCCGTCTTGTATAAAGCCCGAAATTGTCCGCCTTCCGTGCCTACAAAAGCCAGCGTCCAAAAGTTAGCGATCTAGCACACGAGAAAGTAAAAGAAAACAATCTTTCACAGTGGCGATTCACCGGACAAAGTCTCCTTTTAGAGCTGGTGTTCCCGTGTACTGAATGCTGATTTCATCACCGTGATCGGCCCATACTGTTTCACGTGAAAGGGATTAGACAAGGAGGAAACAAAGAAAGGAAAGATTATTACAATGGTTGAAGTGCTTCTCAAGACAAGGATGATGCTCGATTTTTTCTTGCAGCTTGAAAAACCCGATCTTTTGCAGCTGCGCTTCCAACGCTCTTCTTGCTATCAAGCTCTGAAACGATAGAAGACCACATTTTCTACTTGAGCTTGATCGGAACATTAAGAACTTGCCTGTGTTACGTTCACACGATCCAAACAGTCGATACAATTTGTCCTCACAACTCCATTCTGGGCTTGCACAACTTTACGTTCACTATTAACGAGATAAAACCTGGACAAAAACATTCTTATATTTGAAATGGTATGAGCAATAATTGTTTTTTCACCCTTGCTGCATCAGTTGTTCTGCGATTTGATCATGAAGAGTAGACAGTTTATCGAAGTGGATTTGACCGCAGACACGATGGAAGTCAAACGGTACATATCTGAAAGTTTCAGCTGAATCATCTGAACATATATCCTGCGGAAATATACATACTTCAATTTCTCGTTTTCCAGTTTGATCATTGCATTTTTGTATGCCACGCTCAGTACTCCTTCCAATCCTTGCTACAATGGACGAAGATGAAATCAGGGAGTTGCTTCGTGCGAAGGATCGACTAGTTACCTGATTAATAAGATCAACAGCCAAAACAGATCCGTACTTCTCACAAAGATCTTGAAAGTGTCGCTCGACCACCTTAGGCTGAGGCACCAAAGCGAATAAGTTTATCAAAGTTTTAGCTGTACCGTTTGGGATGGATAGACAGTGCTAAGTACAGGTTTGTAAGTAAGATCCACGATTTGTTCCCAGAGTACAGGGATTGAGCCCCTGACCTGCAAAAAAAATCCCGAGTGAGAAAAAAAAAACACGTGAACAATAAAATATCGTATACCAGTACGTAGGAGGCTTGATAGCCATCTAGTTCTAGCATTTGCTCGGTTTCAACAAAATTTGCAACATTCCCTTGAAGGTCGGCGCCTCGTCTCCACATCCGAGTGCCTGACGCTCATTTATCAGTAAAAGGACAAAAGTAATGAATAACTCACCAATGCGATCTACAGCTCGCCTTGAAACCAGAGAAAGAGTAATAAATCTATCGTTCACCAGGATCCGTTTAGACTGAAAGCGTGGTTTATCGTCAAGGAACAATGTCATGCAATATGTACTTGTCTCAGTCTCAAAGGATATTCCCTTGTATCAATGGTAAACTGTAGGATTCTAACTGCATTAAGACAAACTGTGAGTAAGCATCGCGGGGAAATAGAGGAAATTGCTCTTACATTGGCCTCCGTCAGAAACTTCAGCATTTCGCGGTTCCACAGAAATTTTGGATCAGCCTACAGAGTAGAAAAATGTCAGTATAAATTTCCATAAATACATAGATAAGCACCTGCTGCCAGAGCGACTGGCTTCTTTGCACTTTTGATGGATCATGAGATATCTGAATACTGCGTAGCGTTGTGTACTACGTTATGTTCTCTACGTCAAAGAAAAATAGCTTACTTCCGTGTTAGATCGACTTCATAAGAGAAGTAGAGGCCCGGCGTGGTCTCGGCAATTTTTAGAAGACGCAAATACTGATACTCATCCTTCTTCTGCTAGCAAATCGAGAAACCTTTTAACAGGGCTCACTACTCCTGAATATTATAAGTTTCCTATGGTCTTCAAAACAAGGAGGTAAAACTTACTTCCTGGAAACTGAGATCGTCACGGACGGCACAGTGTAGGAATCGTAAGGACGATGCTCTAAAAACTGGATGGCCTCGATATTGTCCAACGCACTCTCTTCCAGTTATAACAAGAATATAGAGCCCTGCAATCGTTGTCATGGCACGCACGAGAAGAAGAAAAAAAATTTAAACCTGCCAAAAGTTTGATAGCTCCAGCAACACCATAGACTATCATAGTTTGCACAGATGTCTGATTTGTCGAAAGAGGTATCTCATCTGAAAATTAAAATTAAAAAAGACGTCAGCTTGAACAAGGAAAGTTCCAAAGTCCCTTACTAATCAGAGACGGCGTTCCCGTCAACCGGTTTATCGACAGCAATGGACGTCCATCGAGTGGCTGGAAGACGAAGTGCTCGGGGAGCTCCCACAGTCGCAATTGCCCGCACAACCCAGGCAGTGGGATACATTTCTCGACTTCATCGAACTTCTCCATGGTCACTCGAGAAAACCGCACACGACGAGGAAAAAACGCAAGAGAAACAACCTCACCCTGCAAAGAACCCTAGAACCCTACCGTTGCGTCCAGAAAATATTTCATTCCACCAGCTAGCCCAGACCGTACAGGTTTACACAATCCGTGTAAGAACTCCATCTGTATAAACGAAAAGTGTTAGCGAAGTAGAGATTGATAAAAGGGAGAAAAACTTACTTCAAAGTTCCGTGTAGAAGGCCTCACAAACTCAGTTCTTCGCGAAAGCGAGAGTAAAGGCGCTGTTTTATTGAACAAGTTCTAAAGTTCATAGCTTCGAAGGTTTAGGAAATATCTCTGGAGTAAACTTTTGAGCTGCGCTCATACTTCCCTTGATCTTCATTTTACCTCTGCGGGATGAAATAGAAACAAAAGTTCGAACACGAAAGAAAAACTAAGAGGACAACTTACCTGATAAATGCCATTTGAGGATTCATTTTTCCCATAGCCACAGCCATAAAATCCCCATCCACAAACGAAAACGTAGCGTCCGGTTTCTCCTTACACGGACCTGTGATAAAATCCATGTAGCTATTCTTGAAAAAAAAATAAAAAAGAGAGCTAGGCTAAATCCATACATACCTTTGCTAACCTTCGCATTTTTCAAATCCACAACGTAGCTCTCCTCGTCGATCCCGATTTTCTACGCTCGAATCAAGAAATCGAGAGCGACGATCGTCAATGGAGCACTAAAATCGCAATCGATCACTCACCTTGGGCGACACATTGATCTGATAGACCAATCCAATCTTCTTCTTGAGCTCCTCGCCGGCTCCCGTCTCCAAATGCTTCGCCATTTGATCCATGAGCTCGGCCGACCGGAGCTTCGATCCATCCGACACCGCCATGGAAGAAATCTCTCGCCTCGCTCGCTCTCTCGCGCGCGCTATCAATCGCCGAGCGAAATAAAAAACCCTAGCCCGTGTCTTTCAAAAAACTGCCTCGTGGAGCTTCCTTGAAATAGTAGCAAGCGTTCGGTGCCATGCTTAGCATCTAAACAAGATTTGTTTATCACTAATCTAATCACGTCTTAGTGCCCGGCAACGAGCAGCATCTCGAGGTCCTCTAGCGAGCGTCCTTTCGTCTCCACGACGTTTCTCTTCACGAAAATCGCCGCGAAGAAGCAAACCAGGGAGAAGAACGTGTAGAGAACCGATGCTCCAGTAGCGTTGATCAGCGGGAGAAAGAGCAATCCCACGAGAAAATGCGCTACCTGGAATCACACACCATGACAGACGTAAGCTAAAGAAGATCACACACGCTTTGTGCTTACCCAGTGAACGCACATCGCGAAAGCCATTGCTTTGCCTCTTATGCGAATGGGAATGATCTCCGGTAGTAGCAGCGCTGGAACTGGCCCAGCTCCAGAAGCGAAGGAGAAAACATAGCTACATGGATTCGATTCACAAGTCAGTGTCACGTAAAAACCAAAGTGATGAGTGCGCTTACAAGAGAGTTCCTATCAAAGTCGTCGTAGCACGAATTGGTTTTAAGAAACCAAAAGCTGCTACTGCTGCTTGCATTGCCATCGAGACAGCCTGAGAAAGAAAAACAAAGCCTTAGTCAATACTGACACGAAAAAAGTGAGCCCAGACCATTCCAGTGAAGCTCCACATCATGAGTTTGCGGCGTCCTAGCCTGTCCATCAAACCTGCTGCTACAAAGGACCCTGAAGATGAAATATCAAAGTCAGTTTTCTGCTACTAGAAAGTGAAAACCATACCAACTAGATTGACTGCTCCAACGGAGACCGTGGCAGCCAGATCCGAAGAGACTCCAGCACTCTTCAGCACGGTCGAAGAAAAGTAGAAAATGGCGTTGATACCAGAGAACTGCTGCAAAGCAAACAATCCTCCTCCCAGCAAAACAGCTGAAGTTCAAACATGGTCGTGAACCATTGTCATGCAAACAAAAAGTCATGTACCTCTCACGTAACGCCTATCCAGCAACTCTTTCCACGGAGCAATCATCTCTAAATCATCTGATTGTTCGCTCTGGACAAGATCCGACATTGCTGCCTTAGCGTGAGCTGCTCCCCACAGCCGTTCAAGTTCGTGCTCTGCTTCATACCAGCGAGAATTCTGGAGAGGTTTAGTTGGTAGAGAATAGACAAGGAAGAATCGAGTAAACTCACCTTAAACAGCCACCTCGGGCTTTCGGCACAGAACTCCATTCCTAGTAGCAGTAAGGCAGCAGGAAGCGTAGAAATCCAGAAGCACGCTCTCCACCTGAAAGAAAGAAGCGAGCTGGTTTAACAAAACAAATTCGGCTAAAGCTTGTTACCAGTCCGGGGTGGAGCTTATGGGAAGACCAACTATAAGAGCTGCTAGGAGACCAATACATGTAGCAGTCTGAGGAAAGCTTCCAAAAGACCCTCGGACTTGAGTTGGCGAAACCTGAGCAAAACAAGCAAACGTCACTCATAGTCGGCCTGGCAAACAAGCTTACCTCCGAGACATAGAGCGCGAGAACTGGAGCACCAATGCCTAGACCGCATCCAACGAGCAGCCGACCAACAAGCATAGACGCGAGATTCCATGCCTTTGCACTGTAAAGTTCACAAAGCTATATGAAAAATTCGCGAGCTTTCTTTCACGTACCTGAGAATTGGACCGAGCACCATGGGAATAGCGCACAGTTGAAAAGCTCTCCGGCGCCCAAGACGATCCGCCACAGTGCCGCTGATTGCACATCCAGCAAAAGCGCCTATCAAGCATACACTCACAACAAAGCCTGCGAGCTCCAGGCATTCCAACTGAGACAACTTTGCACACAAGTACTCGTTCTAACATAAAAAATTCTAGCTAGCTACAATACAAAGAAGAAAGAACCACTACTACACACCTTGAGCGAGAGAGTTTTCACCAAAGCCAAGATCTCTGGAAATGTAAGGTAGAGGGATGTTCACGACCCTGGGATGAGAAGCCACGGAGAAGATAAATGAAAAGAGAGTCAAGAAAGAAGAAAGCTTTCCCTACCCAATGTGATAGCCAAACAAGGCCGAGATGATGAGCGCAACGCAGATGTGTGGCAGCGACAAATGCCATGGAACTGGCTGGTTTGCCTGCTCTTGATCTGGATCAAAACCATGCCGAAAATCTCTCAAGCGCGCGCAAATCTTGGGAAAGCAAATTCTCTGACCTGCATTCGTTGCAACGATTCCATCCATCGAAGGAAGCTCTCGCGACGGCCGCTTGTACAGCGAGAAGGATCTCACCATCTTGTCTGGATCGCCGGCGCATGGAATTCCGCTCGTGAGAAGATTAGAGCTGGGAACCGACAAAACCTATACCATGAGATCTCGATCGCGGCGCCAAATTCCTCACCGCGATGCCGCCATCGCTCCACCCGCATCGATGCCGCGCGCCCCAAGGGATTGCCGCCTCGATCACACAAGAAAACCGATGGCATTGGAGCTTAAGAAGCTCCAATCGAACGAACAAATCTCCTCCGTTGGATGCGTCTACGTGTCAGACATACGATGTGATGCCACATCCGACGGCCAGGCGTCGCCACGTGTCAACACGTATAGACTTCGCAGTGAAATGGGAAAAAGTGGAACCGTTTTTAAAGCTATTATCAAACCGGTAAAGATTTTAGGGTTTTTCGTTATTTTTTAGGGCTCTTCGCGCTAGGGATTTTGGGCAGCTCGGGGATGAAGCGCCCGGAGGAAGATGCCGCCATTGTCCCCGCCAAGCGCGCTAGAACAGAGCTAGAGGAGGTAAGCGGCAGCGACGGCAAGCAGATCCGGCACTTCAATGGCGTCCGCCGCACTTCCAGCCTCGAATCGCCGACGATGCTGCTCAGCGGCCACGCCGGGGCGATCTACACCATGAAATTCCACCCGCGCGGCGACGTGATCGCGTCGGGGAGCTTCGACAAGGATATTTTCCTGTGGCGCGTCACCGGCCCCTGCGAGAATTTCATGGTGCTCAAGGGCCACCGCAACGGCGTGCTAGACGTGCATTGGATGCTCGACGGCGGCCAGATCGTGTCCGCGAGCCCGGACAAGACGGTGAGGGCCTGGGACGCGGACACCGGGCGCCAGATCAAGAAGATGGCCGAGCACTCCTCCTTCGTCAATGCGTGCTGCCCGGTGAAGAAAGGCCCGCCTTTGCTCGTCAGCGGCTCCGACGATGGCACCGCCAAGCTCTGGGACCTCCGCCGCCGGGGCTGCATCCAGACGCTCCCGGACAAGTACCAAGTCACGGCAGTGGGCTTCTCCGAGGCGGCGGACAAGGTTTTCTCCGGAGGGATCGACAACGAAGTGAAAGTCTGGGATCTTCGCAAGAACGAGGTGGTGATGCATCTCCAGGGGCACCTTGATACGATCACAGGGATGGAGCTCAGCCCGGATGGATCGTTCTTGCTCACGAACTCGATGGACTCGACGCTGAAGATCTGGGATCTTCGTCCCTACGCTCCACAGAACCGGTGCGTGAAGACGTTCACTGGGCACGTCCACACGGTGGAGCAGAATCTGCTCAAGTGTAGCTGGTCGCCGGATGGGAACAGGGTGACGGCCGGGAGCGGGGACCGTATGGTCTACATCTGGGATACGTCCAGCCGCCGGATCTTGTACAAGCTTCCGGGACACACGGGGTCTGTGAACGAGTCCGTGTTCCACCCGACGCAGCCGATCATCGGCTCGTGTAGCAGCGACAAGCAAATCTATCTTGGCGAGATTGAGCCGTGAGAGATCTTGGCAAGGCGATCCAGGTGCGTTGTCTCATTTTGTTTTAGAAGTTCTCTGACACTTTTCTCTGTGGTTTGTTTCCAGATTTCCAGGAAGGTTGAGCTCCTAGAGCAGTCAGAAAGTTTCAGATTTCCAGAAAGGTTGAGCTCCAAGAGTAGTGAGAAATTTTCTTTTTGCCTCTGTTGTAAAACTAACCTTCGCGCAATCTTTTGATTTAAAAGCTTATAGAACACAGCTACTTTCATTCACAGCTTCGAGATTACCATACTTGTTGTAGCAGCGGGTTTCACAACAGCAGCAACATCCTCTTTGGCAGCATTGGCTTGATGCTCACTTGGGGGAACATCGATTGCTGGGCTACAATTGAAGAATCCCACAGGCTAGATGAAAAAATAAACAAGCAAAGCACATTGTCAATGGAATGTTTTAATCAAAGAAGTTGGTTTTCTTACCGCGAGCGAGAATCCAAGGTGTTCCACAGGCATCACAGGCCAGTCTTCCAGCCTTGGTACGTGGATCACGCCGAAAGTGTACCTGGAAATCCACGAGAAAACCATGAAAGATCGTATCAAACCAAAGTGAGTCACTGACCATAGCACTATATCGGCCTGTTCCAGGTTTTTATCGCGCTTCGTCCATGTAGGCAGTCCCTCTCCAACTCGAGGATTCTGGTTTGGGAAGTCTCCGCCGGGATATCGCTCGTCGGGGCTGTAGCTGGTCACCCACAGGTTGTGGTGGAGAAACTTTGCTCGTCGGAGCATCATGGCGTTCTCGCCTACGAGGGGTAGGCAATTCGAGCCTGGAACAAGCTTGTAGCCCGTCAGCTGGCCCATTCTATTGAAACTTCGGGTGTTCCGGACCTTGGAAAATGAGAATCAAACTAGCACTTAGTTCTCCAGATGAAGCAGGAAAAACTTACAATCCAATGGCGAGCGGAGAGAGGGTTGCAGTCTCGCTGAGCCTGTAACTCAGACTTTAGCACAGTCTCGGTCGGGTAAAACGAGTTATTGTGAGGATTGTCCGAGCCTGCTTTCTCCGAGAGAACGTTAACTTCCACAACCTGCAAACAATCGCGGGTGAAAAACCAACAAGCGATGGATAATGAATGAAGAACCTGGTTTGCTTGTTCTCCAGGGACGCAGTCGACAGCCATATTCATTCTGGCCACGAAAAAGTGCTGGTGAACTGGAGCATATAAACCAGGAGCTATAACAGTCCCGTATTTCCTGATTTCTCCAGCACGAAGTGCTCCCAGGCTGAGAATCCCCGTGAGCTTCACCTCAGCCTCTATTTTTCCATCCTGTACTAGCACGGAGTAACAAGCCGTCACTCCATTAACAAGTTCTTACCTGGTAGAAATGCCAGTAGAAGCCATATTCGTAGTTTGCAACTGTGCAAAGGAAGGACACAGTTAGCCTTCTCGATCGTCGAACTTCAGAGAGTCCCGAGCGCCAGTCCTGATGCTTCCAAAGAATCCCATGGTCTTCTTCGTGCATACAGATCGCATTCTCAATCTTCTCCACGCTGCCCCGGTAGTTTGTCAAAAACGCATCGAAGTACTTGATATGTCCCAAGCAATCGCAGCCCTTTTACGTAACATCAAACTTGATACGATTCTGAGAAAACAAATAATAAGTTTACCAGCTTGAGTGAGTGCGCGTTCTTTCCAAGCCCGTCTTCCCCTGCGTCAAATGCATTTTTTCTGTAGTGCGGCTCTAATGGATCTCCATACGGAACAACCATCTCCACAAAGCTCAGCCGATACGCGACGGACCTCCTTCCTCTGCTTCCATCATCATAAGCAACTGTATGAATCACAAGTCCTTCTCGCGGAGTAAATCCAATGCGAAAGTTCCACTGCACGCCAAAAGCACAATAAACAAAGACTGTCACAGTGGAATAAGATAAGTTTCACACATACCTTCTGCCACTCAACGTGGTATCCATCAACACGAAAGCTCGGACCATCTGGTTGCATGATCTTTAGCGGCTTCAAGTCACTTCTGAGCCCCCCTCGAATATGTGACGGCGTGTAGTTCCTCAGCGGATCCGGCGGAGGCAAAGGAACGAACTCGAGGTCCTCAAACTCGAGAATTCTCATGTGTTGGAGGTCCACAAGAATGTGTATGCCTTCGAGCGGTCGCGCATACCCATTCTCTATCGGACAGTCGCTCTCGGTTCTGCAAAATATCAGTGGCTTTGCAAGCCTTTTGCTTGGAGCATCCCGTTCGCCAAAGTACCCGACACACCTACAATGAATCACGTTTATTACATTGTCAAACTCTCCATAAAGATACATACCATGGGTCAACCATAACCAGATCCATGTTTTCTATACCTCTCTTTTTCACGGCTTCCACAAACGGCTTGAACGCCTTGATGGCTGCCTCGCACAGAGCATACTCTTCGGCGTCCTGAGCAAAGAAAGCCAGTGATAAAAAATTCCAAAAATGCAAACTCTTACAAAAGCCGGCTGAACATCGGTCAATGTTTCACACGAGATAACTTTCCCTTTGCGATGTCCACCTCGAGTCAAAGCATGAACTTCCGTCAGCTCCACAATCCAGATGCTCGTCTCGTTGCTGGCGACATTGTAGACTGTAAGTTTTGCTTGTCTAGGAGGAAGCTGGAAAGGAATCAGGGGCAATCCCTTCGCAGTTGTACGCAAGCCTTGAGCCGGGTGATAAGGAGGAAAAAAGTGTGCGTCAGCCAGCGCGACCACATCTTTTTCGGGTTCATTCAAAACCACCTCAACAAATCTCATAGCATCACGAATCTGCAACGAAGAAAGTTTACCACTACTACTAGCAAAGCAAACAAAGGAGCCACTCACTTCAGCAGATTTTCCAGCACCTCTCACAGTCTCGGTGGCGACTTTAATTTCAGCCGGACTGAGCGGATCCAGAGGATGGCTCTGCTGTGCCTTGAGAAGCAACACCGCAGGAGCTGCACCAACACGACACAACAATTATGAGCTCGAATTATCTAGAATGACTTTCACGAGAAGTGTTCTTGGTACCTTTGATGGTGCTCACAGGCTCGCTGACAGTCTCGACAGAAGCGTAGCTCTCTGGAGCACTCAAGGCGATGCTGGCTTCCTCGGCAGTAGCCCAGGAAGAAATCCCAGACGCGACTTCCCCCCGAAGAGATGATCCCTGCTCCAACCTGGGGGCTGCTGATTGGCAACAAGTAGATCCAGCATTCGCCGTGGATACGTTCGCCATTCGACTATAGTCACCCGGAGGAGCTCGAACTGCATACAGGAAGGCGCCGTAGCTAACCCCGTCGGGGAGGAGCAGCGATACAAATAGAGCGGTCCAAGCTTTTCCAACCACCAGGAGCGAATTTTCTACACTCCAATCACTCCCAGAGTATCTCTGCCCTGTTCCAAAGAATTCCAAGATGTTAGCACCAGCCTAAAGTGATTTCACGCATCTTCCACACGCGAGCGCTAAAGAAAAAGGAAAGAAAACTCTCGCGTCGTTGATCCTGCGACTAAGATGCCTTGCCTAATGCGTCCAACACAGTTCCTAGAGAAACCGACAGCTCGACTGACACGACATGTACCATTTCCTCACAAATCTTCCCAAACCCCGTGGAAATCCCAGAGATTATGGAGGAATCGATCGGGATCGATCGAAATGTGAGGCGTCGCCGATCGACCTAGCCAGGAAGCGCAAGAGATTCAGGAAATATGAGGATCGACACTCCAGAATCTGGTGCGCGATCATGCAGCGGATTACCTGATCGATCGATCGAAATGCCGGAACTCCGCGATCGCGCTAGCGCCTTGGGGCCTCAAGCTCCATATATCATGGATAAGCTAAAAACCCTACAGCATGAGAGATTTTACTGATATTTTGGGGGCAGACTCGTCCGTACCATCCTTTTGTTAATTCGATCCGTCCCTAAAAGTTTGGAGCTCTCTCTCTTTGATCCTGTGCTAGCTTTGGCTGAGGGTGCCATCTTTTTCATAATCCATATGGATGCTGTTCGATGCCACATGAAAGCTTCTCAACACTGAAGATCCTAAAGGATTTAAAACATATAGTTAAGTTAACAAAACATGAAATACAGTATTACAAGTAGTATTACAAAAAGAACAGTGCATTATTTACATATGTGTAGATATATTTTTCTGTTTTCAATTGCACACAATATTATAATGCACACAATCACATTTTATTTACACACTAGTAATTGCTCAGCAAATGCTAGGCAATTGGCAAAACTTTCAACCATTAACACCATTTCTATGCTTTTTTAAAACTCTAAACTTGTTCCAAAGTTGCTATTGAAAGGCTGCACTATGATTAATTCCTCTGGCTCAAATTGCAATTTGAGCTTATCTTGCAAGGTTGTAATAGCTTCACCAGAGTAATGCTATAGTATTGTTAATTCCAATCTCTAAAGTGATGTGAGGGAGCTGTACAATAGAGGCATGGCATACCTTGTTGAAGGCATAGAAATTTAACATAAAGAAATAAGATTCTTGATAGTACTTTTTGGCTGGATCAATGCAACTTATAAATTCAAGTCTATTGAAGTATTTCAGTGTAAATTATATTCATCATATAAAAGTGTTAATTATGCAATATAAAATTACCTTGAAAAGGGGTTAAATACAAAGTTGTTCAGGTGAAGAACACTTTGAGGGAGTAACATAAGGTTGGCCATGTGTGAAAATTGGTTGTAGAAGCAAAATTTCAACCACAATGATTTAGAAACAGTTAGGTAATACCCCAAACGAATTAAAATTTGTTTTTTTTCACATTTCATGGGATAAAAGTTTTTGACATTTATTGTCCTGTAATAATTTCACAATTTTAGTACCTTTTTTAGTGTTTGTGCCATTACATAAACCAATTTATATAGATATGTTCCTTATAAGAATCAAAATAGATTGAATTTCAGAATTCAATTGAAACTCTTTAGAAACTATACCTATCATACCTTTCATACCTATATACGTTTCAAACTTTGCACAATGTCACTTGAACACAAGTATATTAAAAATCTATAGTCAAATAAGAATTTATTTATTTTTTATTAGTGCAGCTTTTAAAAATTCTAAGTATATAGAGGTGTGTTATAACCATACTTACAAAGAAGATTAACACCATGTTTCCACAATTTCATTAGTGATAGGCTCCACTATGAATGACTCCCATCACATCTTCAAAGCTACCACGGCTTGTTACAAGTTACTTAACAGATCACAAAGGATTACAACCTTTTTTAACAATTATGCTAGGCATGCAATCCAGCAATAGCTATGTAGTTGAAATCAAGAAGTCATATCTTATGGTACTTGATCTATACAAAGTTAATTTAGTAGTAGAAATATGTCTAACAGCTTCTTATATGAAATAATAGTTAAAATCAAAATCCAAAGCATGATGCACATCACAATAAATTATTCAAATATCTAATGAAATTAATATTAAGTTAATAATCATTATTAACTAAAATCTGTATTTCTAGTTTGCATTCTATTCTACATAAGGTATAGCACAATCTATCATGTACTATAAAGAATATTCTGCATTCTTTTTTTTTCCTAGTCTCATAACAAGAAAGAAATATTCTAGAATTTTAATCCCTTTTTCTAATATTCATTGATTCACTCAGTTTAGGGTTTGATAAACTGGTTTTCTTATCTACTTTAAATATTAGTTGTTTTTATTATGGCAATTAGAAGATACCAATAATTAAAAATTGAATTCGGAAAACAATCTCCTTAATCAAAATTGAAGAGTACTATAGAGGTGAGTTTTATTGAATGGAACGATATAACTGAATAGGTGTTTTGATCTCTTTTGGCCAGTAATTTTTATAGAATGTAGTGCTTTTATTGAGCTTAAACCTTCCAATAAATCATCCTATAGTGGATTATTATAGAAATAAAATGCCAAGAAGACTGTTATAAAAATCAATTGACTTTGATTATCCATACTATCAAAAGCTGTTTTTGCATCCTTTGAAGCTAACAATTTTCTAGATGACATGACATGACCTAAGGAGAAAAAGTTAACAATGATATCTTCCTGTGGCAGAGAAATTGCTTGCACTACATGTGGTTAGGCTGTTTGTGGAACATGCTTTACTCAAACATTTACTTGGCCAAAGGCTATTACCTCTACCCTAGAACTGCAAAAGTATATTAAAAATTTTGAAAGCTAGAAAGAAGTTTTGAGAGAACTACTAGCTTAGAATGGACTAATGATGAAAGGTTAAGAGTAGCCTCCTTTGATCATAAAGTAAAAAGCCATGGCCCATGGTCATGGGCTCAACAAGGTATTTAGTGGTATCTAGATCTACCATTGGCCATCTTCTTACATTCAACTCTCCAAGAAGATGCCATGACAGTATTGGGTTAAAGATTAACAAAGAAACTCATACTTCAAAAGCTAATTCTCTCCCCCACATACAAAAATCGTCTCACGATTCCTATAATACTAAAAAGGTTGTAATAAACAAACTCATTACTCAAGCCATATGGGATAGAATGTATAACAAGTCAGCCTAGTGATGCTTCCCTAATCTCTTGCCAATATAGCCCAGTCACTCTCTTGATGCAAAATAAACACATGTAACCCCACAACACACTAAGATGTCGATACAAAATTTACAAACACACTCACTAAAGTACTTGGGGACATTGAAAAAAACACACTTGCTATTCAAAGAAAAGAACCTATAGCCACAAAAAAGCACACTTCAATCCAAGCCACACTCAAGATGCTTATAAGCAATAAAACACATTCTACTCTAAACACTTTAATAAACATTGTTAAATGCAAAATTTGGAGGTGAGTGAAGCCTGGCTTAACCCTCATTTCCTATTGCTTTTCACTTTTATTTTCTAGCTTTAAGATTCTTAGAATTTCATAATCCTCTACATATGTTATAGTTCTACCACCCCTAGTCCATGTCATTCCTCTAATTGCCTCTTTGATCACGAGTTTGATCCTTCACAAGTTTGTGTGGTACAAGCATCAATTTGATATCCAAAGACCATGGTTATCAATGAATCTTTGAGTAAGATTTTTACTCGCTAAAAGCTTTAGTGATTGAATGACTCTTTCTATTTTTTCAGTTATGGATGATTACTAGTATCAGGAACAGATAGTTGCATGTAGCACTAGGCTAGTGTTTATACTTTTCTAAGTATAATTCATGCTATTTATACAGAAATTTATACTTTTCAAAGATATTAGTTCAGGCTGAGATTTTTAAAAAGTAATAAAAATGAAAAGTAAAAATGCAGCACCTATATAGTCAGTATTACACTTATAAAACTTTTATAATGTAATGATTAGAATAAATAGAGAAAAATGTTTAATTTACTTAATATAGATATTATTTTACCAATAAAATTATTATATTATTTATATTAGTATTAATATTATTGTGGCTTTTATAATTTATTCATTTTAATATAATAAATAACCTATTTAAATATCTAAATTTTGGACTTTTTTATTGAGACTTAATCCAATCACAACCATTAAAAAAGCCACATCTAATTTTTCATATAATCTTTCATTAGTCATTCAATTTGTCATCAAGCAAAAAAAAATCTACTATTGAAAGCCACAATCACTAAATTAACCATAATTAGAAGTCACATATAAAGATAAATCCACTATTGAAAGTTACAACTACTCAATTATCCATCATCAAAAACTAAATCCACTATAGAAAAACCACAATATATATGCACCACTCAGTAAAGTACCATGTTAAGTAGCTTTTACTATAAAAACCACTCAAGATTAAAAAGCCATGTTGTGATTTGTAAAAAGCTAGATTTAAAAACAAACCATCTTTAGATTAGATTATATAAAATATACTAAATTATAAAAATTCCTTATAAAAAAATTATTAATCTAGTTTCATATCAACCATGAATAAGCTAAAATATATCTGGAGGTGTTTAAGAAAGACTAAACCAGATAATAGAATATGCCAGAATACCAGGCATGTTCCAGATATCCAGGTTTGTTAATTCCTTCATGCAAAATCAATATAGATTTTAATTAGAACCATAATTCTACATGAATACAATAAGATGGTGTGTATGGTCCATTTGTGCTCTTGGTCGCAGTAGTCGTATGGGCATTAACTCACCTCACTCTTGGTCCCTTTTGATTTTCATCTTAATTCTAGCCACAGTATAGTGGAAGGAAAAACTATATGGTGCAATGTGAAACATTTTCTAAATAAAGGATGCTTCCTTTCATCTTCAGATGAAAGAAAAAGTAAAGGACCTTCTAAGTTCAAATTAAGGAAAGGAATAAAAGATTATTAGCATTTTGTTATGGTACCATGAATCTCATTTTTCTTTCGAGTTCAACAAGAACCAAATTTTTATATGTCTTCAAGGCCAAGAAAGTAAACTAAGGGCCTTATGATATCATACATGTTCAGATATAACCCAACTGTGCTCGAATAAATTAAATCTAATCAGCACCTTTTTTTTTTTGCCAGCCCCATGTTATTTTATTAGTAAAGGCTATGGCATCACAATTATTTTCTCATAGTCAAAGCGAAGGAGGGAATAGGTCGATGGGATTCTCAGGCCAATTGGGTCGTCATGGACAAACAAGCAAGTGAGAGATCACTATTTTGCGTGTGGCATGGATAGATTTCAGAGATCAAAATGGTATGAAATTTCCACTCATATATAGTGGTTGTGTTAAAATGAAATTGGAATTAATTTAGCACTCATTACGTTTATTTTTTATTGCTAATGATATGACCTAATTATGTTTTCTAAATGATTTTTTGAAGCATATCATAAGGAGGTAAGAACGCTAAAACCTCTTCAATGGAACTTGAAAGCTCGAATGAACCAGTTGCCTTGGCGAATGATCCAGCTGGCCCAACTGGTAGTTTTCACAACACTATACTGCACTCTACATGCCGCTGCTGTGTAAGATACCGAAGCTGCAGGGACACACAAAAAAGAAATAGCACGTACAGCTTCCAAAGTACAAAGCCTGCAAGCAGCCTGATCGTTGCAAGTTAGAGATCCAAACAAGTCACCATGCTGGGTGGTGATATTGCTTGAGGTACGGACCATATCAGTCAAGGCTGCTCCAATAGCCTTGGTTGATGGATCCCAGGTAGATAATTTTGCACAAGAGCATACCAACGTGCTGTCTAGGTAGCTCTCCCAGCAAAATGGAGTTTTTGGAGTTGAAGTTGGAGCTGGAGATGCAATTGGAGCTGGAAGTGGAGCTGGAACTAAATAATTTTTGGAAGGAGGATATCTCTTGGCTCCAGCAATTGTGATTACAAGGGAGAGTGCTATGAAAAGTTTACCTTGCTCCATTGTCTATGAAACTATGAACTGTTGTAATTCTTTGAGCTTGAAACCTGATTGAAAGTTATATAAAGTCAGGAGGAAGGCCTTGATATTTCCCTACCGGCCGGCAAATTATCAGAAGTAGACAAATTATTTGGCCAAAATTATTTAGAGGTTTTTAACGTGTCTTTTAGTGACAAGAGCGTGAGCAAACATTGGCTGGTAATTGAAGCATAACATCCAAATGTCATACTGTTTATATGATCTGCCAGTTGTCCTCTAAGAAGCATGAGGCAAATCGGATTAGCTTTTCCTGTTAGTACAGTGAATCAAATAAGAAGATGGTCCGCTAGTAGCTCATATGCAATCAAAACACAAGAAATCAGCAACATGCAAGGATTTACTGTGTTCGTGCAGAGCTTGAAATGTTTAAAATCTTGGTGTTTCCTTTCCTATACATGAAGTTCCACGCAAATGGCGAAGCTCTCTCGGTCTCCAAAACTCTGCTGGAGATGCTTTTCTCTGAGTGACTCCAAACGAAGAGAAGGCAAAGAAAACAAGACAATGAGAAAAAGATGCAACTCAAAGATGTCTAAGGCGGAAAAACAAAAAAAATAGAAAAATAAAACCAGCCAACATAGCAAACCATGTGATAATTGTACCTTGCTAGGTACCATGTTTATGATTGCATCATGGCTGGGACAGTTTCTTCTTCTTCTTCGAGTGTTCTTCTTACATTAGTAAGATCTGAAAAACATAGGCTGTAAATTCAAACAGCAATGCAAAATCATAGCCCTGGTCTCGAGGTCAACCTTTTCTCATGAAACATGGAGTCAATATCAGCAAAACTTCCTTGATTTCCTTTGTTGTTTTGCTGGCTGTGAACTCTCACAGAGACTTTGGAGCATTTCACTTGAATTTTCCTGGATGGCGAAACTGAAACGATCAGAGCACAAAAACAATCAAAACCCAAAAGACCCACACTCGCTGACCAGAAACTTGACTTGATTGACCCCTGCGTGTGATAACCGGAGCATGAGAAATTTTCGATCCATCCTGGGTTTCAATCGGTACGTTTATCGCTCTAGAGCTACGTAGAGCGAAATGTCGGTGGAAGTAAAGAGAAGGCATGGGAATTCAAGGAAGCACCAAAGCCAGGACGACAGAAATGGTCGGCTTTTATACAAGCAAAGACGGCCAACTTCGATCGAATTCTTCCCACTTGCTATACGGCCCTATTCATCAAAGTCATCTCGTATACACAGGAAGAACCAGTATACAGGAGAGAGTACTTCCTTTTCTTTGTATCAAAGAGCCAAGAAAGGCTTTCTTTTTTTCTTTTTGTTCTTGGAGTATGTATGCTTTGCCTGTTCTTGTTCTTGAGAGGAATCTTGCGAGGATCGCATTGGATCCTTCTCTAGCTGCTGCTAAGGCCACTTGCCACTAAAAACATTCCATACCGTCTTGAGTAGCAAAAGAGCTGCCAAGGTGTGGTGGTGTCCCCACATGTGATTGATCCGGACCACGCTCCCCTGCTCCAATGTCCCTAGGAGAGATTTCCTGGTGGCTTGCGGCTGCTGCTGCTGCTGCTGCTGATCGTCCTGACGTGGATTTTGGTGATCGTCTTGCGCCGTTTCTTGGATTCTTGCTCCCGCATTCGCACGAACATCGCTAGGGTTTCCAGGGGCTGGATTCCCAGCTGCTGCGGGAGATTTCCCAGCGATTCCTGCGGGACATCGAGAACCACGGCGCCGGCGTGGACGTTGAGCTTGAATCGGCAGAGAGCGCAAGTGGTGTGCACGAGATATATCGATGCAGTCGACGTGGAAGAAACATCCTGGGAGGGAAGCGTACGAATCCTCCTGGAATTCCCCCAAGCACACACAGCACTCGCGGTTGGCGAACGCATTTAGGATGATCGCTATGGAGGGATGGCATGAAATAAAACAAGAGTTTGGAGTGCTCTAGGTACCCGCTCACATCCATGCTGGATCCTCCGGGCCTGCCAGACGATCCCGTTGGGATGCTCAGAGAGAAGAAGGAAAAGATGGTTCTAGTCTAAGTACTTGTTCCGACGTGAGGAGCCAAGATTTGGAAGCTACGTGCCTTAGCATGGGACTTCGATTGCGGCTAATAAACTTCTCATGTTTCAAGTTGGGCATTGGGATAGCTTTGGCTTGGGGATTAGGAGGGCCATCAAGCCCACACCATCCAGTGGAAGATGAAATCGTTGGCAAATGTGTTCGAAAGCAATAGCACCAGTGTGTTCACCTCCTCATCTCATGGGGCCAATATTGAGGTTTACCATGTTCAAATATTGAATGAAGGTGGTGGAATGCTTCTCGAAGAACCGCTCTATCCATGCCATTGGAACATAAGTCGTGTTTGTGAGGAGTAGCTAATTGATGCCCAGGGATCTTGTCCAACCTTGCAGCTTGTGCCACCATCTACATCCAGACGATGGCTAAGTAAACTGTCTCAAACTCTATAGGCCTTGACGACCAACACCAACTTATGAGAAGGCGCAAGATATACTACATATTATTTCCTCCAGACTTTAAGTTCTATTGGAGATGATGCTAGAATCTGCCTACCTTCAATCAATATTGGATTTTCTTAAGTTTACACCTCTATTATATTAACCTTCAATTGATATTTGACATCTTCTCAATAAATACTAATTGTGTACAGAGGGTTGGTAATTTTTGTGGGTTTCATCCATATAATTGATGACTCTTGCACAACCAGTGTTGCACTACACAGCTGAGGTATTTGTAATGCCTCAACCTCTACTCCATCTTGCTTTTAACATTTATTATACTATGGCAATTGGTTCATTCGGGCTTTCAGGTTCTAAAGGTCCATTCTTAGTTGGAAACAAATTAAAGAATGTCGAAGTGTTGTTGTTCACAAAGGAAAATAAGATTCAAAGAAAACCTTTTTACATTAAAAAACCTTAAAATAATAATATTTTTAACTCTCCAAGAATTAAAAACCACTTATATTTTTTATTTTAAAATATTTTTGTTTCAAAAAGTAAGAATTAATAAATTTTTAATCAAAATAATTTAATATTTATCAACACCTGCCAAGTATAATAAATGTTAAAAGCAAAGTGGGGTAGACGTTGAGACATATAAGTACCTCAGCTATGTAGTGCAACATTTGTTGTGCAAGAGTCTTCAATTATATGGATGTAACCCACAAAGATTATCAACCCTCTGTACACAATTAGTATTTACTGAGAAGATGTCAAACATCAATTGAAGGTTAATATAATAGAGGTGTAAATTTAAGGAAGTCCAATATTAATTATTATAGGCATCATGGATATGGATGCTAGCATGTTGCGCCTTCTCATAAATTGGTGTTGGTCGTCAAAGGTTTATAGAGTTTGAGACAGTATACCACGTAGCTTCCAAATCTTGGCTCCACATTTTGGAAGAAGTACTTAGACTAGAATATGTCCATCTTTTTGTTCTTCTCTCTGAGGAGCAATGAAGCACAGCATCACAACGGGATCGTCTGGCAGCCCCGGAGGATCCAGCATGGATGTGAGCGGGTACCTAGAGTACTCCAAACTCTTTCATGGCAGAAAGAACGTAGCATAGTATCGTAATCCCTCCATAGCGACCATTCTTCACGGATTTCACCGTGAAGAAATGCGTTCGCCAACCACGAGTGCTGTGTGTGCTTGGGGGAATTCCAGGAGCAAGAATTCGTGCGCCTCCCTCCCAGGATGTTTCTTCCACGTCGACTGCATCGATATATGGCTGCTCGCGCGCACCACTGGTGCTCTCTGCCGATTCAGCTCATCCCAGACAACGTCCGCCGTGGTCCTCGATGTCCAGCAGGAATGGCTGGAAAATCTCCCGCAACAGATGGGAATCCAGCCGCATTCGGTCGATCATCGCTAGGGTTTCCAGGGGGAGCGCGCGCGCCGGGGGCAAGAATCCAAGACGATCACCAAAATCCACGCCAGGACGATCAGCAGCAGCAAAATCACGAGCAGGAGCCGCAGGAAATCTCTCTACTTCTCCTCCTAGTGCCATTTGTCATTGGAGCAGGGAGCGTGGTCCGGATCAATCGACACCACCACAACTTGGCAGCTTTTGCTACTCATGAAGGTATGGAATGTTTTTAGGTGCTGGAAGATGGGCAGATTGGTGGCCAGTGGCAGTAGCAGCAGCTAGAGAGGGATCCCATGCGATCCTCGCAAGATTCCTCTCAAGAACAAGAACAAGCAAACCATACATACTCCAAGAACAAAAAGGAAAGAAGAAAATTCTCTCTTCTCCTTTCTTGGCTCTTTGGTACAAAGGAAAGAAAGTACTCTTTCCTGTATACTGGTTCTTCCTGTGTATACGAGATGACTTTGATGGATAGGGCCATATAGCAAGTGGGAAGAATTCGATCGAAGTTGGCCGCTTTGCTTGTATAAAAACCGATCATTTCTATCGTCCTGGCTTTGGTGCTTCCTTGAATTCCTGTGCCTTATCTTTACTTCCACCGACATTTCGCTCTACGTAGCTCTAGAGCGACAAACGTACAGATTGGAACCCAGGATGAATCGAAAATTTCTCATGCTCCGGTTCTAACACGCAGGGGTCAAACAGGTCAAGTTTCTGGTCAGCGAGTGTGTGTCTTTTGAATTTTGATTGTTTTTGTGCTCTGATCGTTTCAGTTTCACCATCCGGGAAATTTGAAGTGAAATGCTCCAAAGTCTCTGTGAAATTCCACAGCCAGCAAAACAACAAAGGAAATCAAGGAAGGTTTGCTGATATTGACTCCATGTTTCATGAGAAAAGGTTGAGGTGATCTCGAGACCAAGGCTATGATCTTGCATTGCTGTTTGAACTTACAGCCTATGTTTTCCAGATCTTACTAATGTGGGAGGATTCAAGAAGAACGCTCGAAGAGAAAAAGAGAAAGAAAAAAAAAACTGTCCCCAGTACTTTGTCATCATAAACATGGTACCTAAATTATCACATGGTTTGCTTCGTTGGGTGGTTTTATTTCTCTATATTTTTTGTTTTTCTGCCTTGGACATCTTTGAGTTTTTTCTATCCCCTTGCATCTTTTACTCATTGTCTTGTTTTCCTTGCCTCTCTTCGTTTGGAGCCACCTCCACAGCTGAGTTTTGGAGACCGAGAGAGCTTCGCCATTTGCGTGGAACTTCATGTACAGGAAAGGAAACACCAAGATTTTAAACATTTCAAGCTCTACACGAACATAGTAAATCCTTGGATGTAGATTTCTTATGTTTTGATTGCATATGAGCTACTACCGGACCATCTTCTTATTTGATTCACTGTACTAACAGGAAATGCTAACCCCATTTACCTCATGCTTCTTAGAGGACAACTGGCAGATCAATATTTGCTCCGCCCTTGTCGCTAAAAAACACGTTAAAGACCTTTAGATGATTTGTCTACTTCTGATCATTTGCCAGCCGGTAGGGAAATATCAAGGCCTTCCTCCTGACTTTATATAAATTTCAACCAGGTTTTCAATCTCAAAACAATTACAACAGTTCATAGTTTCATAGACAATGGAGCAAGGTAAAGTTTTCTTAGCACTCTCCCTTGTAATCACAATTGCTGGAGCCAAGAGATATCCTCCTTCCGAAAATTCTTTAGTTCCAGCTCCAATTGCAGCTCCAGCTCCAGTTCCAACTCCATTTCTAGCTCCATCTCCGGCTCCAACAACTCCATTTTGCTGGGAGAGCTACTTGGCGAACACTTTGGTATGCTCTTGCACAAAGTTATTTATCTGGGATCCATCAACAAGTGCTATTGGAGCAGCCTTCACTGATATGCTCCACACCTCAAGCAATATCACCACCCAGCATGGTGACTTGTTTGGAGCTCTCACTTGCAACGATCAGGCTGCTTGCAGGCTTTGTACTTTGGAAGCTCTACGTGCTATTCCTTTTTGGTGTGGCCCTGCAGCTTCGGTATCTTACACAGCAGCGGCATGTAGAGTGCAGTATAGTGTTGTGAAAACTACCAGTTGGGCCAGCTGGATCATTCGCCAAGGCAACTGGTTCATTCGAGCTTTCAAGTTCCATTGAAGAGGTTTTAGCATTCTTACCCCCCTTATGATATGCTTCAAAAAATCATTTAGTTTTTGGTAGAAGAAAACATAGGAAGTGTGTTGGAATAAAAAATAAACGTAATGGGTGCTAAATTGATTCCATTTTATTTTAACACAACCACTATATATGAGTGGAAATTTCATACCATTTTGATCTCTGAAATCTATCCATGCCACACGAGTGATTTCTCACTTTCTTGTTTGTCCATGACGACCCAATTGGCCTGAGAATCCCATCGACCTATTCCCTCCTCCTTCGCTTTGACTATGAGAAAATAATGATCAACACTGGAACACATAGACAGTTGATTTTTTCTAGCCTTTTGTATCTAAACTAATAAAATAACATGGGGCTGGCAGGGAAAAGGCTAAATTTCTGATGATTAGATTTAATTTATTTGAGCACAGTTGGGTTATATCTGAACATGTATGATATCATAAGGCCCTTACTTTACTTTCTTGGCCTTGAAGACATATAAAGATTTGGTTCTTGTTGAACTTGAAAGAAAAATGAGATTCATGGATTAACAAAATGCTAATAATCTTTTATTCCTTTCCTTAATTTGAACTTCAAGAATATTCCAGATTTCACCCCCTTCCATACAATAGTCCGAGGGCGAGACCGGCTCAACCTCGCCTAGGCCGGTTTTAACAAATAGGCACCGTCGCCTGGCACGGACCGACACATCCGCGTAGCTTGCTCGGGCTCCCCCCCTCCCCCAAGGAATAGAGTCAAACTCAACGCAGTTCGGATTGCTGAAGTCCTGACCTCTTATGCCTGCACCAAATTTGGCTACGTAGTAACTCGGATGGCACACTGACTGCCCTCTCTTGCCACGCTCAGCTACAACCTCGCGCCAAGATCGTCCTGTGTCGCTATTGTGTCTGGTTTGTTCTGCATGCCATTGGGCTCAATCGAAAATTTGACCTTCCGTCAGACAGTGCAGTCACAGACTCCCCCATCCCCAAGACACAAGAGTGTGCCCATACACGTCGTCACACAACCTTTGGCCAACTCCAAGGCCACATGCCTCACGCCCTAGGCTGCACACGACAAGGTGACCCCCTTCCTAAGACAAAAGCGCATCAAAAGCTCTTGGCTCTTCAAAGCGACCTCTCCTACCACCACCCCAGGGTGGCCGATCACCCCCGCGGCGACTTCCTCACCATCTTACCGATATCATGACCCACCAAAACTCGTCACAACGCCAACAGTTGAGATCCACAAGAGCTCTTGCCCAATGTGTTCATTGCCAACTCTCACCGATCATGATTCAAGAATGGTGTCCCTGTCTGGTTGCAGAAATTCATTGCTGCGGCCGTCTTCCTCCCGAGGAGTGCTCGCCCGTTCATACTTAGTATTTTTCTTCAGCCAAATAAAAAAAAACCTGCATTTTAAAATTAAATTGGCTCAAAATGCATCTTATTTTCTTTTTAGTTCTATGTTCCTCAATTTATTTCCAGGCATGCTGAGACGTCTTCAATGGAACTTGAAAGCCCAAATGAACCAGTTGCCTTGGCGAATGATCCAGCTGACCCAGCTGGTATTTTTCACAACATACTGCACTCTACATGCCGCTGTTGTGTAAGACACCGAAGCTGCAGAGCCACATCAGAAAGAAATAGAATTTATAGCTTCCAAAGTACAAAGCCTGCAAGCAGCCTGATCGTTGCAAGTGAGAGCTCCAAACAAGTCACCATGCTGGGTGGTGATATTGCTTGAGGTGCGGAGCATATCAGTCAAGGCTGCTCCAATAGCCCTGGTTGATGGATCCCAGACAGATAATTTTGCACAAGAGCATACCAACGTGTTGGCTAGGTAGCTCTTCCAGCAAAGTCCAAGAGCTGCTGGAGCTGGAGCTGGAGTTGGAACTGGAGAAATTCTGGGAAGAGGATATCTCTTGGCTCCAGCAATTGTGATTACAAGGGAGAGCGCTAAGAAAACTTTACCTTGCTCCATTGTCTATGAACTATGAACTGACTGTTTTGAGCTTGGAAACCTGATATATATATTCATGAAGAAGGCCTAGATATTTCCCCACCGGCTGGCAAATGATTTGAAGTAGACAATTATTTTGACCACAATTATATACTCAAGGTTATTTGGTATTATGCCTGGCAATTATTATCTAGAAGCATATGAATTAGCTATTAAATTAAGAACATCAGACTCATTCACACCTATACGACCCAATGTTTGCTTATAATACAAAAGAAACGTTAGAGCAAACTTTAATAATTATGGTCAAATCATTTGTCCACTTCTGATCATTTGCAGAGCCTTCCTCCTGACTTTTATATAAATTACTATCAGATTTCCAAGCCGAACAATATCATAGACAATGGATCAAGGTAAAATTTTCTTAGCACTCTCCTTTATAATCACAATTGCTGGAGCCAAGAGATCTCCTCCTTTCAAAATCTCTCAAGTTCCAACTCCAGTTTCATCTCCAGCGCCAGCAGCTCCAGTTTGCTGGGAGAGCTACCTGGCCAACACTTTGGTATGCTCTTGCACAAAGTTATCTATCTGGGATCCATCAAGAAGTGCTATCGGAGCAGCCTTCACTGATATGCTCCACACATCGAGCAATATCAGCACCCAGCATGGTGACTTGCTTGGAGAACTCACTTGCAAGGATCAGGCTGCTTGCAGTCTTTGTACTTTGGAAGCTGTGCATTATATTCCTCTCTGGTGTGGCTCAGCAGCTTCGGTATATTACACAGCAGCAGCATGCAGATTGCAATATGTTGTTGTGAGAAATTCCAACTGGATGAGCTGGATCATTCGCCACTTGGCAGCTGATACAAGCTGATAAAGATTTAGACACTATGTTTAAAACCAATTAAACCCTCTTCAAGGTTGAGTTATAAATCATCTTGCTTTTAACATTTTATGCTGGCAGCTGATACAGATTTAGACACTAAAACTTGTTTAAAACCTATCAAACCCTGAGTTATGTAGTCTGAAAAATATTTTAAAATAAAAAATATAAATTCTTGGAGAGTTAAAAATATTATTATTTTAAGGTACTAGAAATTATGTTTTAATGTAAAAAGTTATTTTCCTTTGTGAACATCGACATTCTTTAATTTGTTTCCATAACGCCAACTAAGAATGGACCTTTAGAACTTGAAAGATTAACCAATTGCCATGGCGAATGATCCAGCCCATCCAGCTGGAATTTCTCATAACAACATACTGCAATCTGCATGCTGCTGCTGTGTAATATACCGAAGCTGCTGAGCCACACCAGAGAGAAATATATTGCACAGCTTCCAAAGTACAAAGACTGCAAGCAGCCTGAGCGTTACAAGTGAGTTCTTCAAGCAAGTCACCATGCTGGGTGGTGATATTGCTCGAGGTGTGGAGCAGATCAGTGAAGGCTGCTCCGATAGCACTTGTTGATAGATCCCAGATAGATAACTTTGTGCAAGAGCATACCAAAGTGTTGGCCAGGTAGCTCTCCCAGCAAACTGGAGCTGCTGGAGGTGGAGTTGCAACTGGAGTTGGAACTTGAGAGATTTTGAAAGGAGGAGATCTCTTGGCTCCAGCAATTGTGATTATAAAGGAGAGCGCTAAGAAAATTTTACCTTGATCCATTGTCTATGATATTGTTCGGCTTGGAAATCTGATAGTAATTTATATAAAAGTCAGGAGGAAGGCTCCGCAAATGATCAGAAGTGGACAAATGATTTGACCATAATTATTAAAGTTTGCTCTAACGTTTCTTTTGTATTATAAGCAAACATTGGGTCATATAGGTATGAATGAGTCTGATGTTCTTAATTTAATAGTTAATTCATATAACAATTGCCAGCCTATGTAATTGTGGTCAAATAATTGGCTACTTCTAATCATTTGCCAGCCGGTGGGGAAATATCGAGGCCTTCTTCATGACTTTTATATATATCAGGTTTCCAAGGTCAAAACAGTCAGTTCATAGTTCATAGACAATGGAGCAAGGTAAAGTTTTCTTAGCGCTCTCCCTCGTAATCACAATTGCTGGAGCCAAGAGATATCCTCTTCCCAGAATTTCTCCAGTTCAACTTCCAGCTCCAGTTCCAATTGCAGCTCCAGCTCCAGCTCCAGCAGCTCTTGGACTTTGCTGGAAGAGCTACCTAGCCAACACGTTGGTATGCTCTTGTGCAAAATTATCTGTCTGGGATCCATCAACCAGGGCTATTGGAGCAGCCTTGACTGATATGCTCCGCACCTCAAGCAATATCACCACCCAGCATGGTGACTTGTTCGGAGCTCTCACTTGCAACGATCAGGCTGCTTGCAGGCTCTGTACTATGGAAGCTATAAATTCTATTTCTTTCTGGTGTGGCTCTGCAGCTTCGGTGTCTTACACAACAGCGGCATGTAGAGTGCAGTATGTTGTGAAAACTACCAGCTGGGTCAGCTGGATCATTCGCCAAGGCAACTGGTTCATTCGGGCTTTCAAGTTCCATTGAAAAAGTTTCAGCATGCCTGGAAATAAATTGAGGAACATTGAACTCAAAAGAAAATAAGATGCCAATTTAATTTTAAAATGCAGGTTTTTTTTATTACACGAGCTTGATGGCTGAAGAAATATACTAAGTATGAACGGGCGAGCAATGCCCAGAGGAAGGCGGCAGATGTGGATCTAACCTGTTGGTGTTGTGACGAGTTTTGGTGTCATGATATCGGTAAGATGGTGAGGAAGTCGCCGCGGGGGTGATCGGCCACCCTGGGGTGGTGGTAGGAGAGGTCGCTTTGAAGAGCCAAGAGCTTTTGATTCGCTTTTGTCTTAGGAAGGGGGTCGCCTTGTCGTGTGCAGCCTAGGGCGTGAGGCATGTGGCCTTGGAGTTGGCCAGAGGTTGTGTGACGGCGTGTATGGGCACACTCTTGTATGGGTGGGGATGGGGGAGTCTGTGAGTGCACTGTCTAACGGAAGGTCTATTGAGCCCAATGGCATGCAGAACAAACCGGACACAGTAGCGACACAGGACGATCTTTGGCCCGAGGTTGTAGCTGAGCGTGGCAAGAGAGCAGGCAGTCAGTGTGCCATCCGAGTTACTATGTAGCCGGACTTCAGCAATCTGAGTTTGACTCGAGTCCTGGGGGGGCGAGCCCGACGCGGATGTGTCGGTCCGTGCCAGGGGACGGTGCTCGTTTTGTTGAAACCGGCCTAGGCGAGGCCGTGTCTTGGGGTCCCGGGGGCGAGGTTGAGCCGGTCTCGCACTCGGACTATTGAGAACGGACCGGTGGACTGTGTCAAACGATGAGTGTGTGGTGCATTTTTTGGCACTTTAAAGTGGCATGACGAGGTGACAGTCACATTTGAAATTGTGGCTGGAGCTATGGCATCACGACTGAGGTTGAGGATGTATCGCGGCTGAGCTTGAGGACGTGCTGTTGATGTAGGGCTTGTATGGTCGAGAGACGCTTCACAAGGCTGTTGCTGAAGATGTTTGGGGCCGGACACGTCTGTGGACCCTGTCAAGCTTTTGCCTTGCAAGATCTTCGTAGCTTGTGAGGTCTCGATCTTGTGGCTGCAACATCAGAGAAAACAGCTCGTAAAAGAGCTTAGCCTGGCCCAATGCCCAGCCCAGCACCCAGCGCCTCTCCTCGCAAAGCCGTCAACTTGCTTTCAATTGCCAATACAAGTTTCTGAATATAACATCCAAGACTTTACACTGTTTATATGATCTGCCAGTCCAACTTAAAAGCTTGAGACCGTGTTTTCATTGCATATGAGCTCCTAACAGACCATGTTCTTACTTGATTTCACTCGTACTAGAACGGGGAAATGCCAACACAAACATCTGCTATGAAGGACAAAGCCTGGAGATGTTAGAACTCCAAATGGTATTTCATTTTACATGAATTGTCGATGCAAAGCTCTCTCGGAAACTCAACCGGAGAGATGCTTTTCTCTTTTGAGTACCTCAAAACGAAGAGAGGCAAGGAAAACAAGACAATGAACGAAAGATGCAAGGGGATAGAAACAACTCAAAGATGTCCAAGAGAGAAAAACAAAAAAAAAAAAATAGAGAGAAAAAAAAAACTAGCAAACCATGTCATAATTGTACCTTGCCCTGTACTTGGTACCATTTTCATGATGACAAAGTACACAACAGCGGGTGCATCATGGCTGGGACAGTTTTTTTTTCTCTCTTTTCCTTCGAGTGTTCATCTTGGATCCTCCCACATTAAGATCTAAAATGTAAGTTCATTCATTCATTCATTCATTAACTGTTTACAAGGTTTCGTAGCGCCCACCAAAAAGCATGAGACCGACGGATTATAGTAAGCTGTTTTGATGATTTCAGTTCAAACAACTGCAAATCAGAATCATAAGATAACCATGGTCTTGAGATCACTTCAACCTTTCTCAAGAAACTTGGGAGTCAATTGTCTTCGGATCAACAACTTGCCACCAAACTTCCTTGATTTCCTTTGTTGTTTGCTGGCTGTAAACTCTCACAGAGACTTTGGAGCTCTTCACTTGAATTCCCCTGGATGGCGAGACTGACACGACCAGAGCACAAAAACAATCAAAATCCAAAAGACCCGCAGCCGACGACTAGAAACTTGGACCTGGTTGACCCCCTGGATTGACCACTAATTCGCGTGTTAGAACCGGAGCACGAGAAATTTTCGATCCATCCCGGGTTCCAATCGGTACGTTTGTCGCTCTAGAGCTACGTAGAGCGAAATGTAGGTGGAAGTAAAGAGAAGGCACAGGCGAATTCAAAGAAGCACCAAAGCCAGGACGATAGAAATGGTCGGCTTTTACACAAGCAAAGACGGCCAGCTACGATCAATCGATCGAATTCCTCCCCCCCTTGCTATACGGCCCAATTCATCACAGTCGTCTCGTATACACAGGAAGGGTGTCTAGAGGAGAGAGAGTACTTCCTTTCCTTTGTGCCAAAGAGCCCAAGAAAGGCGAAGATCGAATTTTTCTTCTTTTTTCTTTTTTTGTTCTTGGAGTATGTATTGTTCTTGCTCTTGCGAGCAATCTTGCGAGGATCGCATTGGATCCCTCTCTAGCTGCCGCTGCTGCTGCCAAAGATTCTCCCACTTGCAACCAATCTCCCCATTTTCCAGCACCTAAAAACATCCCATACCTTCTTGAGTAGCAAAAGGGGTGCCAAGCTGTGGTGGTGTTCTTGCTGTTCTTGGTCCCCACATTCTTGGAGCTGTGCTTGATCCACCACGCTCCCCTGCTCCAATGCATCGCTGGGAGAAACAGAGATTTCCTGGTGGGCTTGCGGCTGCTGCTCGTGATCTTGCTGCTGCTGCTGCTGCTGATGATGATGTTGATGATGATCGTCCTGGCGTGGATTTTGGTGATCGTCTTGCGCCGAATTCGCGGATTCTTGCCCCCGGCGCGCGCGCTCCCCCTGGAAACCCCAAACCCTAGCGATGATCGAGCGAATGCGGCTGGATTCCGGCGCTCGATGCCGCTGCTGCGGGAGATTTTCCAGCGATTCCTGCGGGACGTCGAGGACCACGGCGCCGGCGGCGTGGACGTTGTCCGGGGTGAGCTTGAATCGGCAGAGAGGGCAAGTGGTGTGCGCGAGCAGCCATAGATCGATGCACTCGACGTGGAAGAAATGGCCGCATCCCGGGAGGAGGCGCACGAATTCTTGCTCCTGGAATTCCCCCAAGCACACGCAGCACTCGTGATTAGGGTTCTTGGCGGTGGGCTTGGCGACGACGATGGGCAGCGCTTGAATCGACGCCTTGTCCAGCCCGAGCTGGCTCTGGATGTGGATCTGCTGCTGCTGGATCTGGAGCAGCGACGAGAGGCCGCCGGCCGAGGACGATCGCTGCGATACCCAGCGCGGGTTGTGATCGATCGTCCAGCTCGCGATTGGAATCTGGTGGCGCTCCAGGTCGGCCTCGGTGGTGACGCATTTCTTCACGTAGATGGAGAGGATTCCCATGAAGAAGAATGTGCCCAGCAGCACCACGATGATGATCGCCATGGAGGGATTGAAGCGCGCGCTCATCTCCACGCTGGATCCTCCAGGGCTGCCGGACGATCCCGCGGGGATGCTGTGGTTCATCGCCATCGCCACTGCGACGGTGGCATTGGATGCCCATCCCCGGAGAGAGGAAGAAGAAGAAGAAGAAGAAGAAGGAGGGGAAGAGTTCTCCGGGGAGGATGTAGAGGGTGTATCCATCCAAGTGCTCATCGATTCCTCTCTTCTCTCCTTTTCTTTGCTCCAAAGAGTTCTTCCTTCCTCACAGAGCTCTCCTCTCTTTCTTCCTCCCCAGTGAATCTCCCAAAGCTCTTGAAGATCTGTCTCCTGCTTCTATGGAGCTACCAAGTGAATCTACCACCAAAGTTCTTGAAGATCTTTCTCCTGGTCCTATGGAGCTACACAAAATCATGAGGAGATTGGAGTGAGGCCTAGAATGAAATCACTCCATCATTGAGAGTGTGGAGGATTGAATGGAGCATCAAGTCAATGTGAGTGTGGCCATGGAAAAGAATGGAAAATTGGTGCATGGATTCCCCACACTTTCTTCCTCTCTTCTTGTTTCTTACACCAAGAACCCTCCTCAAGACTCTCTTTTGAGCCTTGAGCTCCTCTCTTTCTATTTTAACTCTCCAAGGTTATCCCTCAAAACTAATCAAACCTGATAATTGTTAGAATTCCCAGGCCTGAAACAACAACAATTACACCCACTTTGATTCTGCTGCTCTTTCCTGAGCAAAAGCACACATCAAAACATTAAAAAACATTGACTTGATACTGATGCCTGGGTATATACCAGCTGCTGCCTTGCCTGCGTTTGACTTTATGCTGATTCTTTCGACGTGTATCACGGCCCGTATTTATACAACCCACTCTCTACCGCTCCAACCAATACGGTGCGGAGCTGACACCTCCACTATCAGCAGCTATTAATCTCTGATATGTCCAAAGCTAAAGTGCCCCTACAAAAGATTACGTATTTCTGGAAGGTAGAGCTTACAGTCCGGTCATGTATGTTAAGTTGGGAATGCATGTACAGAAAGAAGGCAGCATAATCATAATAATAATAATTATTATTATTATAAAATATTATATTTAATTGTGAACTTTAATTTTAATTTTAATTTTAAATTAATTCCTTTTTGCATTGTTTTAAAAGAGAACTAAGAGCCAGGTCAAGTATGCTCAGCAAGAAACACATAAAAATTTCTATTTTATGTTTATTTGGCTAAGTACAAATGCTAAACCTTATTTCAACATCGCAAGATCATCGAGACATTCCACTGCATTTGTTTTGTCTTGGGTGTTGAATCTGGATGGAGTATGCTGGAACTGAGAGCTCCCAAACAATTCCATGTGCTTCATTTGAGGCCAAAGTCTCCAGCGACGGGTACTAAACCATGGCAACGATTCCATGTGCTTGCTCTCTAGGCCATCTCCTTGTCCCATGTGACAGACTAGTATAAACACAAACAAGTGGACCCTCCAAAGCGAGAAAGAAGAGAGGTCGATGCAAATGTTTTCTTTGAGAGTGACAAAGTTCCCTGTGGAGGAACTTGTCAAATAAATACTTCCATAGTATATTGGTACGGTGATGCTATTAGGCTAGTTATAATATTCTCTCTTACTTATCTGTTTATCTATATGCTACTTTGATCCCATGCGTCCCAGTTGCGCGCTGCAAGAATTATTTGATAGTCTTGTGGTGGCCAATGTGAAGCATGAGACTTGTGGATGCAAGAATGCAGGCTTTGTTGAGTTTTCAATTATGCGCGTTTACCATGTACAAATTTTCATGGAAGCTCTACGCAGACATATCGAGAAGAACTTATTTGAGAGATAGTATTTATATTATTTGAGTTGTGCTTCCTATGGCAATGGTCTTCAGCGCTCTAATACTGTCTTCCTCTTTTCTCTTTTCTTTATCGCTTTGGGCTTTGGGCTCTAGATCCTTCCTGCTGCTCATGTGAAGGAAGGAGAAACCAAGTGCACGCCAAAGCGAGGCTAAAGTCACTGCTGCATGCTGCTGCTGATGCTGCTGAGAGGAAAAGAGAAAGGCGAAGAAGAAGAAGAAGAATTATATTTTCAGATCAGGCCACGCTCCTCTCAAAGTTTCTTGTGCTTGACATCGAGCTTTACTTTTGCCCATTTGTTTATTGCGGAGCTTTCGAAAAGCCCCAGGATAGCTAGGAGAAAGTCGTCCTCTCTCTGGCTCAACCATCAGGGGCATTGTTTGGAAACTCTCGAACGTTGACAATTCTGTACGGTTCACCGTGCTTTTGTTCTATACAAATGCTAGGATCAATAGCCCTTGAACGATCGAGCTGACCCACTCTCAAAGTTTCACGTCAGTGGTCTTGCTCTCCAGCTGGAGCAAAAAAACACCTTCATTGCACACTTAACATCGAGTTTCTGTAGCCAGAACTAATTATATGACTGTCGATAGAACAGCCAAGTGAAAATATCATGGCTTTTCTTGTAAGTTGTTTAACCCTGAGTTGAAGAACACGTGTTCATCGCCAGCAGCAATCCTTAATGGAAAATGCACAGAGGTTTTGAAGCTGACTGATCTCCGAGAGAATCCCGAAAGAGACCGTCGCTCCTTTGCTCAACTTGTTTGATGTGTGCGAGGGCTTTTCTTCCTCAATGGATCACCATATCGGGTTCTATATAAACTTAATGCCCTTATGCGCACCACCTTTACCACCTTTTCCCCAGTTTGTCCAAATCCCTAGCATGCAAATGCAAATGGAGCGTCTATTACCTTTCACGTGGTCGTGGGTTGCAACAAACGAAATGGATGGGATGGATAAGCTTTGGGCCCAAAACATTATATATTATAGGCACGCGTCTGAACCCAGCGGCACAAGCCACGCCATGATGGCCGCTGCATCAACATTTGGAATTCTTAATTCGCAAAAAAGGCTAAAGAAATATTTATTATTTTGTATAGCTAAAACTTGCTAGAATATGATGGTTTGTTGTGGCTGTTTTAATGGTTTTTTGTCCACTATTGGCAGCCCAGGGAAAACATTAGAATAATCACATAGAATCTCCACATATTTGCATGGCAGGTGCAAGGGGCTCGGTGGAGCGTTGTTTTGATACTGGTGGTGGGCAGCGATCCTAAAATGAGAGATGTATAACAAGCTAAAAAGATTTGGTCACATATACATATCTTTTATACATAAATCATAAAAAAAAGGTGTTTCTGTTTGTAACATTTGATATAAAGAGTTTAGAGCTTCGTATCAGACAAGGCAAAGGCGTGAATGGTCCTACCAAGCAAAACTTTATCAGAATTCCAAAAACGCCAAAAAAAAAAAAACAAAGAGGAAAAAAACAAGAGAGAAAGTTCACAATGAAAAGAATGTAGCGAAACGAGACACAAGTTGTTCCCCCTGCGCAGTTTTTGTTTGTATGTTTGTTTGCAAGCGAGCGGTGACTGATCGTGAGTGTCTCGATGGCCCAATCGTCCAGCAAGCCAGAACAATATGATGTTTCTCTGGCAGCATGATGTTCTCTCTAGCATCTATCTAGAGAACAAGGAAAACAATACAACCTTTTAGACTAAACATTGATTGTAGAAACCTCCCTTGACAAGACAAAGGGATTATCCAGCCATATTTTCTAGGGCGGGAGATCATGAACTCGCGGAGATCTGGATCCGTGCTCGCATTGTTTAGCAGCAATCAAGCGGCCTTGTCGGGGAACAAAGGCAAAAGTTTGTGTGTGGAGGAGAGATCGCACCTTGTTGGCCTGGCACATGCATATTAGATGAATGATTTTGCCAACCCAAGCTGCCGCGCTTCATGAGATCAAGGAGGGGTGTTTGTGGATTTTGTGTGGATGATTATGTATGATCTTGCTGGTTGGCCTGTGATCCCAAATGCCAAGACAAACAAGCAAAGCTGGTCTCCTTTCCATTGTTAATTATTTAGAAATAGTAAGTTATCATTACTTTTCCTTTTAGCACTTTTAAGACCAAAACAAACAAAAAAGCTGCTCACCCACGTTCCCTAGGAAGAAAATCCCATCACATTTTTATAATTTGCTCGAGAAAAGTAAAGAAAGAAAAAGAAAAGAAAAAAACAGACTGAAATTCTATATTTTTTTTTATAAAACTTTTGCTAGTGGGCTCCTGTTGCAACTGCTGTACTACATATGCCCCGTTCTGGCATACGTAAGAACTTCACAGTTTGCAGCAGCAGCAAATTGTAAGAACTCGGCCCTTTTTCGCTCTGCCAGTGCTTTATTCTATTTGGCCTCTGGAAGTACTCAGGGCCCTCGTCATCCCTCCCTCTGGAATCAATGCCAGTTACCAATCAAAGGCCCTTCTTGGAAGAAAGCATGGACTTTTAAAAGAACTGAAGAGGAAAGAGAAAGAAAATGCCTCTCTTTGATTGATTGTAAACTTACATCTCGAGTTGATTCGTACCAGTCCATCACGGAGAGCTGAACCTCCCAACTTGTTCTGCCTTTTTCTCGTTGGCTCGATTGTCCGCTAGCCCCGATCATTCGTTGAATCTGGAGAAAAAGCTGCGAGATCGTCGTCAGCAAATGGACGTTAGCGAAAAAAGAGCTGCAAACCTGTTGGTCTTTGTAAATCCTCAAGCTTGTCCTTCTTCTCTGGTGAATTCCACGCCTTGTTCTCGTATCTGAGACTGCTTAAGCCTTCTCTGCTGCTCGCTAAGCCGCTTTCTCAACTTATCAGCCTCGTCTTTCATACCGGCTGCCATGAAGATGCTCGCTAATGCAACGTAAGGCCCGGAGTCAGCAGGATCGATCTCGATAGCCTTCTCTGCCGCAAATCTCCCTCGATCGATATCTCCGTGGAGCTTGCACGCACCCAAGAGTGTCATCCAGATCACAGCCCCCGGCCGAGCTTCCATGTTCGCGATAAACTTCTCGGCCTCCTCTAGCTTCCCGGCTCGTCCTAGCAGATCCACAACGCAACCGCAGTGCTTCTCTGAAGGCTCGATCCCACATTCCTCGACCATGCACAGGAACAGCTCCCAGGCCTTGTCAACCAGTCCGGCATGGGTGCAAGCCAAGAACACGTTGATGAAAGTCACGTCGTTCGGCCTCACACCATCTATGTCCATGAGCGGGAACAAGCCGAGAGCCTCCTCAAACTTCCCGTGTTCTGTGAGTGCCGAGATCATCGAGTTGAAAGCCCCTGTTTCCTTCCGCTGGATCTTCTCAAACACCACCTTCGCTTCGTCACACCGCCCAAACTTGCTATACATGCTGAGCAGCGAATTCGCGACCACCGGAACAGCCTCGAATCCACTGGCAGTGATCTTCGCGTGAGCTCTGCGGCCTTCTTCAACGTCGCCAACGCTGCCACACGCGGCCAGCAACGTCACGTAAGTCAGCTCGTCGGCCTCCACGCTCATCGTCTTGTAGAGCTCGAGAGCCTTTTCACCCTGTCCGTGCTGCAAGTAGAGCGCCATCATCCCGTTCCACGACACCACCCTCTGTTTGTCACTCCGGAGATCGAAAACTTTCCTGGCGTGCTGGAGCTCTCCACACTTCCCATACATGTTTACCACCGCGTTGGCCACCACTGGATCCCTGTCAAGCCCCTCGCCAACGGCGTCCTTGTGGACGAGAGTCCCCTGCTTGAGATCCTTCAAGTTCGTGCAAACCTCCAGCAGCACCACGAAAGTCACGGCATCGGGAGCCATATCAAACTCCTTGCGCATTCCTTCCCGGTAGAGCGTGAGAGCCTTGTGGTTCTCACCATAGTCGGCGTAGACGGAGATCATCGTGTTCCACAGCACAACGTCGTCCTTGTAGCTCCGATCGAAAACCTTCCACGCATCGGCCAGGCTTCCACACTTTGCAAACATGTTGACGAGCGCGGCACCGACTTCTACGTGGTAGAGACAATCCATCGCTCGGACGACGCTCTTGTAGAGCCGGTGCGCGAGCAGCAAGGACCTGAGAAGCGAGCACGCGGTTATGACACTCACAATGCAAATCTCGTCGGGAAAGATACCTTCCAAGTTCATCCGCGAGAACGTCTTGAGAGCTCCAATGCCGTCTCCATTCCTGGCAAATGCGGTGATCATCGACGTCCAGCACACAGCGTCCTTGCAATCCACGCAGTGGAAGGCTTCTTCCGCCGAGAGCAAGCTTCCAGCAGCGCTAAACGCGTTGATGAGCGCGGTGGCGACGACTGGATTGGTTTCCAGCCCGAGCTCTTTGATCCGGCCATGGAGAGAATTCACGTCCACCAAGCTGGAGCACGCCTCGAGCACCGAGACAAAGGTGACGGCGCTTGGAAGAGCCGGCGCCATTCGCTTATACAGATCCAGAGCGTGATCGTCCAAGCCATTGTTTACGTATGCCCCGATCATGATGTTCCAGGAGAAGACGTTCTTGTCAGCTATGGCGTCGAAGATCTTCCTGGCTTCTTGGACAGCGCCACACTTCCCATACATCTGGATGAGGAGATTCTGGACGAATCTGTCGCGGGCGTCTCCCGATCGAGCGATCTGCTGGTGGACCGCGCGGCCGATGGCCAGATGCTCGGGAGCTGTGCATCGCTGGAGAAGATTGCCGATGAATGTCGCCCTGCTGCCGTGACGGAGCTGCGGCAGCTTGCCCAGCGCATCCTCCACATCCTCTATCGACTGCGCAGTGGATTGCGGGATGGATTGAGAGGGATTACCGTGGGAGCTGGCCGCTTTCCTGGGTCGCCTCCTCCATTTGAGACCAGCTTGAAATGACCTGAAACGCATTCTTTGATTCCTTACCCTAACTTTAAATCTCTTAAAGACAAAATATGAGAATAAATGTAAAAATAAAATTTTTTACACTTAAAATTTTATTTATATTTATTCAATAATAATATATTTCGACATGGAAGAAAATTAATAAAACTCATGTATTATTTTGTAAAAACACTCAAAAACATTTATTCACCACCACTATTTAGTGGTGGTTTTATAAGTAATATATGTTAATATTAAAATTAATTTATAATATATTTATAAATTTTAAGGTGTTTTTTACTGTTATATATGATTATTGGTAAATATTGGTAACTAATGGATATTTAATATAAATAAATACATAATAAAATATTTTAGTTTCTTAATTAAATTTATAAAAATTCAAAGTAAACAAAATATTACTACATAAAATAAAATTTTAATTTATCTAATGACAAGTATTTTTAATAATAAATATGATATAAAGCAGTAAAATCCAGTAGTAAAATCCAATCCCCTCTGGTTTTGATGCAAAGAAGAGATTAATATAATGTTTTTATTAATCAATAAATAATTCCCATGGATGAATTTTTTTAGAATCTAATTTGAAAATCAAAATTAACATATATTAACCTAATTTAATGGTTTTTTTAATTCTTTATAATTTAATACATATTTATTCAAATCATTAACAAATGAAGCAATGTAGCTACACTTAAGTTGATTGTAAATGACTTTTCTAAATATAGGTATTTTATAATTTTATAAATAGCAAAACGTTAAAATTCTAAATATAATTATTGAGTTTTATAACTTGACTCACTTAAATATTAAAAATAATTCTTTATTTTTATATAAAAGTAGCTTTTCTGAATTAGAAATAAAATGAATAGTAATAAAGAACCAATACATTAGATATAATAATTTACAAATATAATTTTTAATTTAACATAAAATAATTTTTAATCTTGGACTTTTTTAGAAATAGCAACTCCATGTAAAGTAAATCATGTGAAAAGTAATAATGGTTATGATAAACAATATAACACAAAACGCACAAATGCAAGCAACTTTATGCAATGATGCCAGCTTAAATAATGTTGGATGTAGAAACTAGTTGCGGTTTGTGTATTTCCTTTAAGATTAAAATAATTAAAGCTGATGGTTAGAGTCCTCGCTCCATCCTGACTAATAAAGGCTAAACTGCATACAAACTAAATAGGTCCAGACAACGAAAGGCTTTTGCAAAACAGAGTTGTAGGTTAAAGTGCTGAGACGTTGGTAGGTCGTGAATGAGCATATCATCTAACTAGATCATTGATAGACAATGGATATTTTGCACAGCCAACATTTTTCTAAATGAAAAGACAAATTTCTACATGCAAGGATGAGCGGGCTCTCAAAGATGCAGAGACACTGCTTGCGCTTGACGCCACACACTTGAAGAGTATTCACAGGAAAGTTATAGTCAATGTCACCATAATGTTGTGTGTATTCATATCCAAGGGCGTGTTCGTATAAGGAGCTCAACAAGCTCTACATAAAATACGTGAGCAAAGGTTTTTGGTGGAATTGCTGGGAGATAAGCCCCTCACATGCCACCATACAAATTGGAGGTTGGCTTCTCTCTTTCTTCTCATTATAGCATTTCCTCATCAATTTTCTCTTGATAGCAGGAAGATAAGAGCCTCTTGGCTGTGGAGCTCCCATTTGAGGAAGAAAAGAGAAAGAATGCCATGGCATACTCTCAAAGCATCTCTCAAGCTCGTCAATCACAGTGCTTGGAAGCTGTCCCCTTCTTCTCGAATTTCTATTGCCAGCAGCAAGATCACCATAACCTCCTGTCTCATTCTGGTCTCTACTCGTGGTTCTTGCTAGAGCTGGAATCCATGTTGCACCGGATCAAAATGTGACTCATTGTGATCGTGAGCAATGCGCTCGTCATATGGTTGGATTCACGCTCCAAAGAAGGTTTGCGACCTGATGACGTGGCAAATAAGCTTCCACATGACGTTATCTTTGGTATACTGTCACAGATTGTTTACTATTTAAAACACTATAAAACGAAAACATACTAGAATATACCAGAAAATGCAAACAATGTTGTTTTTCATAGCACTAAACTACTATTGTTACCTTTTGTTTATAAACATATATAACACATTAAGATTCATTTTTCTTAAGAAAACCTAATTATCACTAATTATTTTAGCTTCTTGAGAATATTCTCAAGAAATGGTTGAAATTAAATCTTATAACGTAATCAATGGCTAACAAAGGTTTATAATGATGCATGGGGTGTTCTTCGTGGGGAGAGTGAACGGCTGGTGTGAGGAGGGTCCACTGTGGGGCAGATCCAAACCCAACAAGTCTCTTCGGGGTCTTCTGCCGGGAGTGGGTGTAAACATTTAAACGTTTTACTTTTTAACATTGTTTTTCTCACTATCCTATGGCAAGAAAACCTTGCTAACTTGATCTGTGACACCTTTAGAAAAGAACTCTTTACTGGACGATTCTAGCAAAAATTTGCAGACAGAACATCAAATCCTTGTGGTCGCCCACCAACAAGTTCTTCCTGACGGTCACGTAGTCCCAGTAGGCTCCAGCCTTCATACCTCCTGCTCAGGTACTTGGTCCCTTTGGTTTTATGCCTCCAGATGGGCGCTAACAGACCCAGAAAAACATGTCTAGTCAAGGGCGTGCACGCCGTAGGATGAGTCGGGCAGGGATGCATCCAGAACACGATCAACGCCCCCTTCCCAAGAGCTTGGAGAAATCATCAAATCTGGCTTGGTGATTTGATGATTTCTGGATCATCAGTGGCAGAAATGATCTGGTGATTTCTCAGATCAAGAAGTGACCAGCAGACTAAGAAGAGGTTACTTCTCATCATCATGCTCACTGTTGGGGGTAACTTTTGAGAAGCAAAATTCACAAGGAACTGAACCAAAAATGTGAAAAGGGATCACTTGGCTAATGTTTAATTGGGTCAGTAAACACACCTTTAAGACATCATCTTTTAAATTCTCAGAGCTGGGAACGCTGGCAATCCCGGTCTCTCATCGCACGATCTTCATTTTCAATTCTTTCTTCTTTTCATGGAGGTCTTATAATTTGCTACCGGAAAGGTGATTTACGTTAGCTACAACTCAACAAAGAAATGCTCACTTCACCATAACACATAGTTCAAGGATTAAGTCTTTACATGTATTTTTTATTTTTTATATTTTTGCATGGCATACAATTGCATTTCGTTGCTAGCTGTAAATGAATTGAAAATATTCTCTCTTTTTTTCTAATTTTAAACAATGATTTAAAATTAAAATGTTGTCATAGTTAACAAGTAAAAATAAACTTAAATACCCAGCATTAAGCTTTGAAATTTTTGAGAAATTCTTATTGCGTGAATTTCGTGCAACGGTGTAAAGGTCTTTGACATCAGAGCTGGGGTGGGACGGTGTGTAAAGGTTTTTGACATTCAGAGTTGGAGAGAGATAGATCATTTTAAGCTGTTGTGTAGAAGAAAGGAAGAGAGCTATGGCGCTACTCCACTGGATTAAGGCGTCTCTCCCGGGGCTTCCCATCGACAACAAGGATGATCCAAACTACAACGACTTTGCTGCCACCAGGCAGCCTTTGGAATCCATCCCAGCAATTCCTCACTTTGTACAAGGTGTTGCGTCCAAGGACATTGTGATTGATGAGATTTCAGGCCTCTCGGCACGGATTTTCCTCCCGGAATGCGAGCACGATTCGAAGCTGCCAGTGTTCGTCTACTTCCACGGTGGTGGATTCCTGGTTTTCACCCCAAAGTTTCACTTTTTCCACTATTTCTGTGAATCCATGTCGAGAAATCTCAAAGCCCTGGTGGTCTCTGTGGATTACAGGCTCGCTCCCGAGCACCGGCTGCCGGCAGCGTACCAAGACGCCGCTAGAACCCTGCAATGGCTCCAAGAACCACAGTGCTTGGGCGAGGATTGGATTCGCTCCCATGGCGATTTATCCCGTGTTTTCATCTCGGGCGATAGCGCTGGGGGAAACATCGCCCAACACTCGGCACTGGATTGGTTCTTCCGCCAGGAGCTCAAGAACGTCGAGGAAACGAAAAATCCCACGATCAAAGTCGTGGGAGTCGTCCTCGTCCAGCCTTTCTACGGCGGCATGGACCGCAAGGACTCGGAGGTGGAGTTTGCCAATGGCGAGATCCTCACCATGGAGAGCTCGGATCTCTGCTGGAAGCTCGCGCTCCCAATTGGGGCCGATCGCGATCATCCCTATTGCAACCAGCCCAAGTTCCTGGAGGAACATCGAGTTCCGGGAGAGATGGCGCCAATTTTCATGGCGATTGGGCGCAAGGATTGTTTGTACGTGAGGCAAGTAGAGGTCGCACGACGTCTACAGGGGGCAAACAAGCACGTCCAGGTCGTGGAATACGATGATGCCGGCCATGCGTTCTACTTGGGGCCTCCATCTCCGGCGTTGGATCGGTTCTTCGATGACTTATTTGGGTTTGTGACAATGTGTTGCAAGTGAATTTGTAACAGACTTTCTATATTTTAAATAAACAATCCATGGAACTTTCTCGATATTCAAATCTAGAAGATGTTTTCATGCACGATGTCCTTGGAATCGTATTATTATACGTATTGGATTAACTGTTTCAAATCTGAACTGAAGGGTGGCTGTCAAGATCGCGGTCGCATGGCGCGGTCTAAACAATTGATACATGTATTGAATTAAACCTTGCAGTAATTTTATTCTGCTAATTAAATTTGTGGCTTGGTTGAATTCTTTGAATAAACAATTTATAGAACTTTCTCGACATGGCTCTTTTTCCATGGTTTAAGCGGACGTTCTTTTCCTTGAAGGTCTTGGGGTTCCATCTTGTGGGATCTACAAGAACAAAATGCCCTTGATTTATTTGCTACCATATAGTTATCAGTTAAGCAGTGATTCCACATTGTATCAGCTACAAACTAGATAATCACGAAACGAGAGTGTCCCACGACGCATCTGGTTCATGATTTTTCATTCAGACTGCTTCCATAATACAAAATGCTAAGAGCTTTGCCTTTCACGACTTACTTGATATTATCATTCGTGCCTTCATGGGATTTTCATGCTGGCCGGGCCAGGATCTTGGCGTCGCAGGCAACGATTTTCACCCGATCCACATGCTGGACCTCGTTATCCGTCTTGAACGTCGCGTTCTCCAGCAAAAAGATCCAGATGTTGTCGCAAAACCTGTATGTGCGCAAGTGGCCCTGCCAAAGGAAAACAAGAGGACAAGGAAAACAAACATGAAAAACCAAAAAACATGAAGAATTCAAGTTCCCTCAAGCAATGCCAACGAAAGAAAGAAAAAAAAATCAGAGGCACAAGAAAAGCTTTCTCTTTGAAAAAATTATGGAAAAAAGAGGCTAATTTACAGACCTTGAAGGTTGTCTTAGCTCGCACTTTGCTCTGCAGTGCCTCACCCATCGACTGTAAGGATCCAAGGAGAAAAGAAAAGAAAAAAAACCATTTGAGTTAGTAACGGGAACCAAAAACGAAGAACACGAAACGCTCAATCAAACCAAAAGAAAAGTTACAACTAGCAGACAGAGAAAGCCAAAATTCCCAGTGAGAAACTCAATTCGATCAAGCAGCCAAGAAGAACACGAAACGCTCACTCGATCAAAGCAAAAGAAAAGTTACAACTAACGAAAAAAACAAGAGAAATCCCAATGGAAAACTGAGATCTCATCTCATTCCACAAAGAAAAAAAAAAGGAAGAGAAGCTTACTTTGTCGAACTGCATGAGCACACGCACGGCGAGAAGAGGAGGAATGCTGCCGTTCGTTACCATCTCGTCCAGAGCATCCGTGAGGCCTATGCCGATGGTGGATTTGCGATAGAGCTCCAAGCTGCCCATCTCCCTCGCTAGTCGCTAGCGCGCGCGCCTTTCTTCTCTCTCCCTCCCTCTCGCAGCTCCAGGCGCGATGGAGCGATGGCGGAGCTCAAACTCTCACGACAGAAAACCCTTTATATATCTCTCGACCTAGAGCTTATAACTGCGCATTGGGGCTTTATATACCCTAGGGTGCGCTATAAAGCCCCCTTTCTTCCCCGCTCGATCCATCGCAGTGCTCGATCCGAGGAGCTGAGGAGCGGCCGCTGCTGCTGCGCACGCGATCGCGGTGAGTTTTTCGATCGGATTATCGGATTGCGCTGGCTGTTTGCTCCTCGATTCTTCTTGCCCGACTGTTTTGTTAACTATGAATGAATGTAGTTAAGTTTAGGATGTTTCGTGTTGTGAACTTGTGGTTGATTTTTTTTTTTTTCCTTTCTTCGATGTGATTTTTTTTTTGGTTTTGCTCTCCAGGCTCCAACTTCGAAATGTTTAAGAAGTAAGTACGATGGACTTTTTTTCTACGCATGTTTTTTTTTTCTCTCTTTTTTTCTGTGGTCTTTCTTGCTTAATGTTTCCTGGAAATGGAAGTTAACTGTGTGTGTTTTTTGTGTGTATCAGGTTTAGCCAGGAAGAGGTAACCGCGCAGAATCAGGTGAAAGCCTCCGTTCAAAGAAAAATCCGGCAAAGCGTTGCTGAAGAGGTAAAAAGAAAAGTTCTTTCTCGAGTATTTCTTTCCGAAACTTCAAACTTTGTTTTGTTTGTGTAGTATCCAGAGTTGGAGCCCGTGCTTGATGATATCCTGCCGAAAAAATCTCCGGTCATCGTTGCTAAATGGTGAGCTAAGCTACTTAAATCGGACATTTCTAACCTTTTGCGGTTCAACATTTGCAGCCAGAACCATGTCAACCTGATACTCGTCAACAATGTGCCGCTCTTCTTCAACGTCCGAGACGGTCCTTACATGCCAACCTTGAGGCTCCTCCACCAATGCAAGTTCGTAGCCTGAGGAGAAAACGAGCTAACGGTTTTCGCTTTCGTGATCTCCAGACCCGACCGTGATGAAGAAGCTCCAAGTTGACAGAGGAGCCATCAAGTTCGTCCTCGCCGGAGCAAATATCATGTGTCCCGGACTGACTTCTCCTGGAGGTGGCTTGGACGAAAGTGTGGCAGCCGAGGCACCTGTGGTACGATTTCACGATTCTTTGACAGATAGCTTCTTCTCACACTCGTGTTCTCGTGATTTCTAGGCCATAATGGCGGAAGGCAAGCAGCACGCGCTCGCGATAGGCTTCACGAAAATGTCTGCTCTCGACATGTGAGCCACCGGTTTGCTTGGAAACAATCAAGCTAAGTGTTTAAACTCTCGCAGAAAGAATATCAACAAAGGGATTGGAGTGGACAATATGCACTATCTCAACGATGGACTCTGGAAGGTATGTAACACTACCAATGGATGCTAACGGAAAAAAAACTCTCTTTGCAGACTCAGCAACTCAATTGAGACGACCCCGCGAGAAACTTAGACGAAGAGACGAAGACGAGAGCTTTTCTTTCTAGAACACCGTAAGATGTTTCTCTTTCCGGATTGAAGCGTAGATGTTTGATAGAAGGACGTAAACTCCAGAGCCCTCGGGATCCAGTGCTAGTGCCTGTTTTGCAGCGCTAGCTCCTCGCTGGAAATCGCCTTGAGTTTTGCAAGCTCCCAATAAAGTCGTCCACACGGTGGTATTCGGTCGATACGGCATGCTCGAGACGAGCTCCTCGGCAAAGTTGAGCTGCTTGGATCGACCCAAGAGATCGACAATGCAGCAGTAGTGATCGATCGAGGGGCGCAGCTCCAAATCTCTGGTTATGAAAAAGAAGAGCTCGCGAGCTTCGTGCAAGAGCCCCGAGTGACTACACCCGGTGAGAATGGCCACGAGAGTTACCTCGTTTGGCTTCACTCCTTCCAGCAGCATCGCCCGTACAAGCTCCAGGGATTCGGGAATATACCCGGCCTGGGCGTACGCTCCAATGGTGGCGCTCCACGACACCACGTTCCGGGCGGGCATATTCTTGAAGAGGTGCCTTGCCACGTGTGCGTGGCCGGCCTGGGCGTGGGCCGTGATCATCGAGTTGACCGCCACGAGGCTGTGGTGGGGCATCTTTTCCAGCACTAGCATGGCCTCGTCCACGTGGAAATTCCCGGCCAATGCCTGGGCGAGAACGTTCCACGTCACAACGTCGCGCTGGTCCATGGAATCGAACACGTGGCGGGCGTCCATGGGCCGGCTGTTGCTCCCGTACGCCTGGATCATGGAGTTGTACGACGCGGTGTTGGACAGTGGCATGGCGTGGAAGATGCCGATCGCATTTTCCAAATGCCCTTGTGCGGCATTTGCTGAGAGGACAGTGTTCCAGGACACGGCATTCCACTGGGGCATATTCCTGAAGACTTGACCTGCAGATGCGGCACCTAAGGCGGTCATAGTTATGTTCCAAGAGGCGATGCTCTTGTACGGCATGGAATCAAAAGCGGCCTTTGCTTGTACGTCATGCCCCTCCCGGGAATATGCCGTGAGAATCACATTGCAGCAGACGGAGTTTCTGAAAGGAATCAGCCGAAATGCCATTTCCGCTCTGTCAAGATACCCATTCTCTGCGAAGGCCTGGATTAACACGGTCCACGAAACCACGTCCTTTTCGGGAATCTTTGCGAACACTCTCTCGCACATGTCAAGATTCCCACTCCCGGCATACGCTCCAATAACGGCTACCCACGTCCAGGAATCCCACTGTGGCATCCGATCGAATATCCGGCACGAGTAGCATAGTTTCTCCTCGCTTCCGTACGCTTCGATCAGGGCATTGGCGGAAACAACACTTCTAGCCGACGATAAGTCAAACAGCTCTTTGGCTTTATCCAGATGCCCCCCTTGGGCATTTGCTTGTACGATGATATTCCAGGCAACAACATTCCACGCCGGCATTTTCTGGAAAAATTGTGTAGTCGATTCCAGATTGCCTGTCTCCGCAAAAGCGGCGATCATAACCGTCCATGTAAAAACGTTTCTGACGGGTGTGTTCCGGAACAGAATCTCGCACTCGTGAAGAAGCCGGCACTCGGCATAGCTCTTGATTAGCGACGTATTATCATCCTCACCGCCACCTTTTCTCCGTACAAGGCTTTCCACCGCAATCGGGCCTTCGTTTGCCGGCTCCAGAAGCTGCCCATACGTACGGCGGGCCTCAATCAAGCATCCACTCTGTGCCATTGCGGCAATTATCGTGTTCCAGGACACATTATCCCAGTACGGCATCTTCCAAAACACAAACTTGGCTTCGCCAACCTCGTCGCAGGCGTCGAGCATCGCGTTCCACAAACGCACGGTCCGTGCCGGGACGGAATCAAATACAGACAAAGCTAACGCAAGATGCCCCCTTTCGGCATACGCGGTGAGCATGATCGTCCAGGACACGACATTATGCTGCGGCATCAGTTGCAAGATCAAGCAGGCTGTGGTGACGTCCCCGTGCGATGCAAATCCATTCAGCATAGTGTTCCAGCAGTAGTCGTTTCTTTGAGGCATGGCGCGGAAGAGATTCTTTGCATCCTGCAAATGCCCGGAAAGGGCATTTGCCTGAAGCATGCTTGTCCACGATACCACGTCCGGATTTTTAATCGCGTCAAATACAGTTCGTGCCTGGGAAACATCACCAGTTCTACCGTACAAGTTGATCATTGCGTTCATCGACGCTGTGTCTTTCTCAGGTATGAAACAGTACAGGTTTTCGGCCTCGGCAAAATGCCCTTCCTCGGCAAGTGCTAGGATCACAACGGTGGCCGCCACGGATCCCACCTGCGGCATGCGAGAGAAGAAGAATCGAGCATCGCCCAGATGCCCGTGATGGGCGAACGCCGCGACGATGATGTTCCAGGAGAAAACATTGCGGCACTCGGCGGCATGGAAGACCTGGAGCGATCGATCCAGGCGGCCACACTTGGAGTACATGTCGACGAGGAGATTAGAGAGGAAGACATTGCTGGCGTGGGAGGAGGCGAGGATCTGGGTGTGGACGAACTCGCCCTTGTGAGGATCGAGCGAGTCGCGGCACTGCTTGATCGCGCTCGCAAAGCGCGATACTTCTTGCTTAGATCTATTCAAGGTCACAAACATGAGCTATAAGAAAGTTCTCATTGTGATCTTAGATAAACTACCATCTCTCCAGGAAACCTTGCGAGAATGATCTTCATGGAATGTAGATCTTGTCCCCGGGATAGATCCTATCGGGATCGCTGGTAACGCTCATGTTGGCTTCGAAAACATCGTCCGGGGACAATCCATACTTGTTCGCGATAGAACTCATCGTATCACCTTCTTTCACCTGGAGAGGAAGAGCTCAAGCTCACGAAGAAAACGATGTATAGGATACGAACCTCGTGATACTTGGACTTTTGTTTCTGGTGGCTCGTCCAGGCGAAAACTGAGAGGAGGATCGTCGCGGCGGCGGTAGCAGCGACGACGAAGTATTTGCTTCGTCCCGTGTTCTTGGCTTGATCTTTCTTTTTGGAGCGATGATCGTCGTCCTGTGGCACGATCCCGTCTTGATCGTCATCTTCGCGCGACAAAGACGAGGTGGAGGACGAAAGCTCCGAGTTTGCATCGCCATTTAGGAGATGGTGGTGAGCGCTGGGAATGGAGGCACCGTTCTCTCGCTTGACGTTACTGATCTCTGAAAAAGAGGAGAAGAAAAATCTAGAAAAATCGTTTTTGGCTTTGCCATGGAGCAAACCTTTGAGAAACCGAAGAACTAGACATATTTGTCCAACATCTCTTCCGGAAGGATCTTTCAGTGTGACCCACTGAACCGCGGTCCCGATCGAGATTAGATCACGGATGGGAACGAGAGATTTTCCCACTGGATGGCTGGAGTGATCATCCAGAAGTGTCACCTATGAAGATCAAGGAGATAGAAACACGAATAAAAGGAGAAGAAGAGAACTTGTTACCGTGAGGCAAGAGTCCTCCGACGCCACATCCAGTCTAAACTCTGCCAGCCATTTGGAACTTAAGTTCTTGAGCGGCGCCGTTCTAGCCTAGAGAAAGAAATCCATCATCCAAAACTCTAGAGATGGATAAAAATAACCAGCATTTTACCTGTTCTTTGCCGATCTGTAGCAAAACAGAGGGCCGCGCATCGATCTTGACAGAGAGATTCCTTCCCTCCACCACGGATATATGAAGGTGCCCCAAGCACCGCATTTTCTTCGCGATGGAACGAGCCCTAAAACTGCCAGAGGCACTACAATGACATTAACGGTCCAGATCTCGCCACGGCGAAGGAGTCCAACGGTATGGTTTTAAAGTTGAGTATTTTGATATAACTTTGATATATTTTTCTAATAATACTAAAATAATATGTGGTCAAAACTTTTGTTTATCTATGTGGTATAGTAATTGATATATTTATTTTTTCAATTAATATAAGCATTATTAAGGTATTAATGAAAATGTATGACCTGTTTTAGCTCTTTTGGTGCCTGATGGGCATCTAAAATTAGTATAGAACATGACAAAAAATTATTATTATTTTGTTTAAGCTCTCTCAATGATGTTGTGAGGGCCAAGTAAGCACTCACAATGTATAATCTAAAATCCATTTTTCTATTTATAAAAGGGTACTATTGTATGTTTTTGGCAGAATTGCACTATAGCCAAGGTGCCATGCTTGACATAATGTTAGTAATGCTATGTCCTACAGCCATGACATTATATCATCACCACAACACAACCAAGACCAAATCCATATACTCCCCCTGATACCCCCTTTTATTGTTACCTAGCCTTGGGCAACACAAACCCAAGTTATCATTGAGGGCCTGCAAAGTAAATGCTAAAGCTACAGTAACACCAAAAGCATCAACACTCTCTTTTATAAGTTTGGTGTGCTAAGATATGGTTTAATACTAATCTTATTTTTAAGATGAACTTTGCTATTTGTTTGGTTAGCAAGAGCTGGAGTATTTTCTTTTTTAGTGATAGACATGTGGATCAATGTATTTCAATTTCTTTCTGATTTGTGCTCTATAGTTTAAGCAAAAATGTTGGTTTTAATGTTTTATAATTACCATTATAAATTATAATTATCTCAAACAGAGAAAATGGTTATTTGTATTTGTTGTCCACCATACTTTATTTGGTGCTTTTGCCTCATATGTAACTATATTACAATCATTTTGTATAGTTAAAAATGTAAAAATAAGACAATTTAAACAATATTTATTACTAGACCAAATTGCAATTTTTTTCTCAGTATATAAAACTAAATTTCCATCATTTTGAAGAATAATTGAACATTCACCAATATAATCTATTTTATTACTTGACTTCCATAATAAATACTTTCCAGAGTAAAGAGCAAGCTGACAATTAGATTCTAATATTAATAAATTTTTACGATTTGGGGATGTTATAAACTGGCCTTTGTAAAGATAATTATTTTTAAATCCAGCATTTAAAGTAGTTAAAGTAGTATCACAAATTTTGTAAGGAGAATAAGAGTTATTATATGTATTTATTTTATCAAAAGAAAACAAATAATATCGTTTTTGAATTAAAATATATTCAAGTTGATATACTCTAGATGTAATTCGGCATCTATCAGAAGAAGCACTAATTATATCATCTCTATATTTATTCATTAAATTACTTATTGCATGCCTCATAGAAGTACCAGTAACATTTTTACTAATTGAAGATTGTCCGGATGAACAATATGGAATTTCACCATCCATGCGTTGAAAAGTTACTAGAATATTACCTCTTTCACCAATATTAATAACTTGTATATCTTCATAATTTCTTGGATAATATGGAATTATTGAAGTAGAGATTCTATTATGTATTATTTGAATTCCCTCATCAATTATCATTCCAGTTTCATTACGAGTTAAAGTGTTATTATTTCCAAATTCTAGACTCACTTTCCTTTTTGCAGAAACAATTTTAAGAATGAAAAAATACCATATAAAGTGTTTTCTTTTGTATGACATTTTTTATACAAGAGACTTCAATTAGTTTATTTACTCTTTTTTTATTGTTTCTACCAGATTATGCTTTCCTTGTTATATATTAAAAAAATCTGTAAAAGAACAAATAAATATCTTTACAATATTTTTCCCCAGCTACTTTATAAAAGTTTAAAGTCATAATTGTTTTCCTTTTTAAAATATTAAAACCTTTTATTTTCTATTTTCTAGCTGATATAATGCTGGTTTCTATAGCTCACCTTTTTTAAACTTAATAGTTTATCAATAACTTTTTTTATTTTTCTTTCTATAATGGTTCTATGAATTCACTTAGTTTTTTTTTATCATTTGACTCTTTCCTACATCAATATACTTGGAGAAGTTAATTGATTGAGGCAAATGCTTCCTCCCACTGATATTGTAGGTCAAACACACGACTTCACTCCTTTATCTCTTTAGTCAAAAAAATATAGAAAAGAAAAACCTACAGCACAACACTGAAAAGAAAAAAGAGGATAGACAAGAAACAATGCTTTTAAGCTTGACTCCGACTTTTCAGCACGGAGTTCAGTCCGATTACGGAAGAGAATCGCTTTGCTGCTGCCTGTTCCTTCGAAACGAAAAAACACGGCTACTCGACCACGAACGTCTCATCCTGCAATCCTCTGGCGACGACGACGACGATGGCAGCGAGGGATTTTGATCATCCGGGGGAGCACCAGCTCTCGAGAACCTCGCAAAGATCGATCGAAACAAGGGGCTCCCTTCCTCGAGACTGGAGCTCTTCTTCCTTATCCCCGATGTTACTACTCCTCCTGCGCGATCAGATCCTATAGTGGCATGATCTTCTAGAGGTGGAGAGGATCCATCTTCGACCACTTGGGCGGCTGCTGGATCGATCGAGACAACGATCGCGGCCGGATCCTCAACCTGGGCTCGACACAGGGGGCAAACGTTGGAGTGGATCGAGAGCCAAGTATCGATGCACTCGACGTGGAAGCCATGGCCACACTTTGGAAGTATCTTGACGTCCTCGCCCTCTTGGAAATCGCCCAAGCAAACCGCGCAGTCGGACGATACTCTCTTGCTCTTGGAGCTCTTGTAGACCGGGAGTCTCTGGATGAGCGATTTCGAGAGAGCGGGGGTCTGGATCAAGAGGGTCGGCTGCTGCTGCTGCTGCTCTTCGGGATCGCGATCTTGTTGATGGTCTTGCGGAGGAGAATTCGACGTTTCTGGGATTTGGGGAGAGTCGCCAGTGATCCAGGATTTGTAGCAAGAGGCGAGGAGTCTGTAGTAGCTTACCAGCAAGAAGAGAATGACGAGGAGAGTGACTAGAGCAACCACAACCGGCGTGATGCTCACTGCTGCTGTTGCCATAGCGTTGTTGTTGTTGGAAATGCGGTGACCATCTTTGTGATCTTCGTCTAGAACTCGAGCGTGATCCATGGAGGAATGGACTCTTCCCCAAATCGGGGTTTCCACTCTTGGAACTTTTCTTCCACTCGGAGTAAAACTTTACCTTCGTATCGTCATCTAATAGAAAAAGTTAACGGGATTTTAGGGTTCTTGGCTAGGGTTTTGGAGTGTCGCCGCCGCCAGTGCTGCCGCCATGGTATGTATTCTCTGTTTCGCTTTCTCAGCGTGGCGTTGATCGATTCTCCCGCAGCCGTCGCACAAGACGTTCCGGATCAAGCAGAAGCTGGGGAAGAAGCTCCGCCAGAATCGCCCAATTCCTCACTGGATAAGAATGCGGACGAACAACACCATCCGGTAAAGCGCTTTAGATTTCTCATCTCCAAGAGAAAATTTCTCACTTTCTTTCGTTTCTCCTTCCGAATTTGCAGCTACAATGCGAAGAGGAGGCACTGGCGAAGGACCAAATTGGGTCTTTGAATTCCAGATCCAGTTCGATCGATCGATGGTAGTTCTTTCGAGATCAAATCTCTGTTAAGTCGAATCTTGGTAGGAGTTTTTGTTGATCCTTGAGGAACGTCAGACCAAACAAAGAAATTTTAGTTTTCTAGTCCATAAGCGATGAGACTGGTTCGTGCATCTCGATGTGCTTCTATAAAGTTTAGATCAAAGCTCCAAGATCAAAGCTGCAGAGCTTAGCAGATTTCCATCACAGTGAGATGGTGAAGACAACCGAGTTTGTGACGTTGAGGTGGGGGCTGGCATGGAGTTTCTCCAGTGCTGGAGCAGTGAAGAGTGGATCTGGCGCAAGTTCTTCGGGGCTGGGACGAGCAGCAGCGGGAGTTTTTTGGAGGGAAAATGCAGTGCATTTGAGGTGCTGGAAGATCTTGGGAGTCACTTGGAAGCTCGATGCGGCCTCTTTTGCGATCCTTGGATCAACGAAATTCTGATGGCAACAAAAATATGGATAAGTGCAGCTCTTTGGAGCTTGGCATTGAGGGTATAAATATAACATTTTTGTAAAGATAATTTGCTGTTGATAAAAGTAGTAAACTTAATAATATTTTAAAGAGTTTAAATTGAATATTTTCTTTTCTAATTTGCTAAAAACTAAACATAAACTTGTTTACATTTTAAAAAAATATCACCATCAAGAAAAAATAATTTCACTTTGTAAAGTTTGTAAATACATATATATATACATATACATACATATATATGTGTATATATATATACATATATACATATATATATATATATATATATATATATATATATATATATATATATATATATACATATATATATATATACATATATATACATATATACATATATACATATATATATATATATATATATACATATATATATATATACATATATATATACATATATATATATATATATATACATATATATATATATACCTTAGGTAGGTAATACACTAATTATAATACTATAATATATGGAGTGAATCAAGTCTATCCATTGTTGTATATAAGTAGCTCATATTAATGGAAGTGAGGGGCATTGCAATTTGTTCATAAAAAGTAAGGCTTTTTAGTAGTGTTTTACTTTAGTGTTCAAAATCATGCTTTTTGTTTTTATTTTTTCATTCTCTTTTAGATTTAAATTTGTATTAACTTTTTGCAAGATTTAGAATTTTAGCTATCACTATATTTAGATTTGTTCTTTCTTTTAATCTTCATTACATTCTTTTTTTCTACCATACACACTCTCATCAATTAAAAAGTATGTCATTTGAGGCTATTGATGCTATTTCATTGAATTAAGTTTTTGGTGTTATAGGGTATGATTATATTGATGATACACCCCTCTTTTGTGTGTTGTTATTTCTAACTTTTGTGGGATGTGATGTCTTATTCTCAATGTTCTTCTACCATTTCTTGTTGATATGAAGCATAATCATGATATTGATTGGCAAACTATAGATAATGCAATTTAATTCTTTGAGAATGTTTGAGGATTAAGTGGAAGATGATGTTTACAAGCTCAAATGGATTCTAGATTGTGATAAAAAAATTGATTATTATAAAAATAGTTATAGAGATGAATTAAAGATTTCACAGAGTAGGTGTCAATCCTTTAAGCTGCCATCTAATCTTTTTTCTTTACTTTTTTCTCTTTCCCAACTTTTTCTTATTTTTTGGTTTATCTTGTGATTTTAATGTTCCTTCCTCATTTGCAATATTTTCTTTTCTTGACACATTAATCATTTTTTACTCTCATGATTCTTATTTTTAATCTAGTGTTGAGTTAAGTGTTTTCTATCCTACTAATACTAATTTGAATGTTAAGTATGTATATGAAGCTGAAAATCTTATTTTTATTTCTTTTGGTAAAGTCTTTGATCAATTCTAGTATTAAGGATTCCTCTATTCCAAGTGTTGAGTCACTCTAGCTAGAGTTTCAAATTAAGTGCATGCTTTTAATTGTGAGTGTCATTGAGAGTCTTTGTTTTATTATTGCTACTAAAGGGTTTATATATTCTTTTGAGAGTGTGGACTTTTTTATTGATTTTCTTGTCTCAAGTGTTGAATTATATGTTAAGGAGGTTGAGTAGTGTGAATCTCTTATTTATCTCGTGCTACCCAAAGTATTTTATCACAATGTAAGCTCATGAATTTGAATTTCTTAGGTTGAATTGTGTGTTGAGGAAATTGAACAATGTGAATCTCTTACTTATTTTGTGCTAACTGAAGTATTTTATCACAACGTAAGCTCCTAAATTTAGACTTCTTGAAATGTTATATAACCCAATACTATTCAAACTCAAGATTGTTTGACCGATTAAAAAATGGGGTGCACTTTTATTCATGAGCCAATTCTTTTTATATTTGAACCCTTATAAATCGTATTTTAAGTTTTTCTTTTTGGTTTCTTACAATCCATCATGCTTTTCTAAAAGTTTTTTTGAGTCTTTCTTTTTGGTTATTTACACACAATAGATTCTTTGTTCATTAGGATTTAAACATATTCCTTTCTTTTCTCCCATTTCTACTTTGAAAATTATTGAAAATTTCTTTTGATGCTTCTTTATCCACTTTTTCTTTTTCCATAATGTTTTATCCTCCCTTTTTCTTGCTTTTTTCTTTTTGTCCTGACACTTCAAACTTTTTTATCTTTAGAGGAAGGGGTAGAGGGGATGGATGAGAGTCTGACTCTGACAATGGAGTGAGGACGAGCGGATATAATAGTGGAGAGAGGATAAACAATATAAATTGTGAAGTAAGGACAAATATAACAAATATGAACAAAATATCCATCCTTTACATAGTGAAGTTGAATGAATGCAATACTGAAGTGAAGTTAAATATAGAAGAGTGAAGACAAATGCAATAAATCGGAATGGAGCCAATGTTTTAGTTTTTTTTTCTTTCGAGAAGGGGATAAAAAGGATGTGGAGGACAAATGAAGTGAGTTCGACCTCCCATATGTGGTATTGGATGAGAACAACAGTTGTGAGTTTAAGTTAATACAGATCTTGGATATTAACTAAAGGGAAAACGCAAAAGTAAATTCTACTTATGATCGTGAGTCTAAGTTAATGATGGTCTTAGAGGAATAAATTTAGAGATAAAATATATTATTTGCAGCAATAGGCTACAATGGCTCTCAAATCCCTTGCTTCAGTTCAAAGTTATGGCTTTATAGTTAGTTTGAGCATTTGGCAATTGCATACGAAGTTGCAACTGGTTTATTGGGATTCCGTAGTTGACTAATGCTTGTGCTATAACTTTAGATTTTGTTTTAGTAGTAATTATCAGTAACTTTGTTGATGGTTTTGTGGGAGTTTTAGATTTTTGCAATAGTTTATAATCGCCTAGCAAAAGCTCCAAATGTTCTATTTAACTTATTATCATCACCTTTTCATCTTTAGAATTGGAGGATGGTGTAAGGTTTGTATATATATGTATGTATATATACATTAATTATGGTATTATAGTATATAGACCATCCATTGAGACTGAATCTGGTCCATCCACTCTTGTAAATAAATAAAAGTCTAAACTTTAATTAACATACCTATCCTATATCCTAATCACTCATAGTTTTATTATAATTTCTTTTATAAAAATTTTGTAACATGAAAATCCTTTTTTTTAAATAGTATTTATATAAATATTATATATATCTAATTGATATTTTAAAATATAAATTTATAAAATGTGAGTGTATGGAGATAGAGTATAGAAATGTGCAAATCAATTAGCCCAAAAACCCTAATTTATATAAAACAGCAAGTGGTTCAAATTGAAACCAATTTGATAGCTATCAAAATCCCACTATATTAATTTTAATATATGGCATTGTAGCCATACATTTGGACCTCATATCATCCCCTTTTCTCAAAATGATGAAAAACAATTAAAGTTCTTAAGTGGAGAAACTAGGATTTAGAGGAACATTATAAGGAGGTGTCAATGGATCTATAGGTGGTGTCAATTGTTCTTAATCCCTTTATACAAAGTGTTTTAACTATTGCACATGCACAATTTCTTGAGGATCAACTTGTTAAACATTATGCCGAACCTCATAAATTTGTGGTATAACTTGCCATAACACCTGATACAGTCTCTTTCGTTGAGTAAGAAACCCCTTAGATAAACCATGTATTGTAAGATTGGGAAAATAAACTAAAACTAAATCATCCATTTTGTATTTTACAGTAATTGCAAATGCATTAGCAAGAGCACTGACTTCCACCTAGCGAGTCAAGTAGTCATAAACAATAATGACATACTCAATATTAGCAATTAATAATGGAAAAGGCCCTATTATATCAAATACCACCAACTCAAATGAACAGGAAATTATAATTGACTCCAACTATCCTTTCATAACACGAGAGGGAGTATTATGAACTTGACACCAAATACAGTTACATATATATCAAATAACATCACATTGCATTCTAGCTAATAAAAATACCTATACAACTTCTCAATCACACAACAATGTCCTATATATTTGTCTAGAATAAAAGAATCATGGTAGGCATGGAGAAAGAGTGGAATAAAGATCAAAGGCACTACCAGTCGTAAATGATTATTAACATCTATCCTTACAAAGTAAAGAAAATTATTCTTAAAACAATATTGAGAATGTAAATGCCAGAATGGTAAGTCATTAGTAAGTGATATAGAATTCTCAAACCCATCTCAAAACCTTTGGATGCACGGCTTAAACTCCTGGCACAAGATCGCCATCTTAAGCTCGGACATTCCTTCTCGAATCTAGAACCTTTTGAGCCTTAAAAAGTAAATATTGCTTCACCCCTTGTGAACATTAAACATTAAGTATAGCAAATGTTGATGGCATGGAATTTTTGTCCAAAAAATCCACAAATGCTAAAATAACAAACTCATCAAAAACATGAAAATAGAGCAAAAAAGGAAAAGGACCTTAAGAAAGGGCATCATCATCAGTTATAAAATTTCTTAGGCGATGAACACTATCAAAATCATAATCTGAAACTTCAAAGCCCACGAAATAGTATAACTAACTAAGTTCTTTCACTTCAATAATAAAGTAATTACAACATAATCACTTAAGAATTATGTAGATATACATGAAGTTTCTCGAAACCTCAAATGAATTTGCTTATGCCTTTTCTTTACTTCCACCTACATTTTACTCTACATAGCTCTAGAGTGACAAATGTACCACTTGGAACTGGATTGAAAGTTTCTCATGCTCCAGTTCTAACACACAAATTAGTGGTCAATCCGGGGGGGTCAACCAAGTCAAGTTTCTAGTCATCGACTGTGGGTCTTTTGGATTTTGATTGTTTTTATGCTCTGGTCATGTCAATCATCCAGGGGAATTCAAGTGAAGAGCTCCAAAGTCTATATGAGAGTTTACAGCCAGCAAACAACAAAGGGAATCAAGGAAGTTTGGTGGCAAGTTGTTGATCCAAGACAAATGACTCCCAAGTTCATGAGAAAGGTTGAAGTGATCTCAAGACCATGGTTATCTTATGATTCTGCATTGTTGTTTGAACTTACATTTTAGACCTTAATGTGGGAGGATCCAAGATGAACACTTGAAGAAACAGAGAAAAAGAAATTTGTCCCAGCCATGATGCACCCGCTGTTGTGTACTTTGTCATCATCAAAATGGTACCAAGTACAGGGCAAGGTACAATTATGACATAGTTTGCTTTTTTTTCTCTCTCTATTTTTTTGTTTTTCTCCCTTGGACATCTTTGAGTTGATTCTATCCCCTTGCATCTTTCGTTCATTGTCTTCTTTTCCTTGCCTCTCTTCGTTTTGAGGTACTCAAAGAGAAAAGCATCTCTCTGGTTGAGTTTCCGAGAGAGCTTTGCATCAACAATTCATGCAAAATGAAATACCATTAGGAGTTCTAACATCTCAAGGCTTTGTCCTTCATAGCAAATCCTTGGATGTTTGTGTTGGCATTTCCCCGTTCTAGTACGAGTGAAATCAAGTAAGAACATGGTCTGTTAGGAGGTCTCAAGCTTTTAAGTGGAGTGGCAGATCATATAAACAGTGTAAATTATTGGATGTTATAAACCATCCAGGCATAGCGTTCAAAAACTTGTATTGGCAATTGAAAGGGCTGGCCATTGGGCTAGGCAATGCGAGGTAAGCTCTTACGAGCTGTTTTTCTGTGATGTTGCAGCCACAAGATCGAGACCTCACAAGCTACGAAGATCTTGCAAGACAGAAGCTTGACAGGGTCCACAGACGTGTCTGGCCCCAAACATCTTCAGCAACAGCCTTGTGAAGCGTCTCTCGACCGTCCCTGCTTCAAGCCCACAAGCCCTAAATCAACAGCACGTCCTCAAGCTCAGCCACGATACATCCTCAGTCGTGACGCCATAGCTCCAGCCACAATTTCAAATGTGACTGTCACCTCGTCATGCCACGTAAAGTGCCAAAAAGTGCACCACACACGCATGAGACCAGCCGGTACTCATCGTTGACTGACAGTTCACCGGTCCCAATAGTCGGAGTGCGAGACCGGCTCAACCTCGTCCCCGGGACCCCAAGACACGGCCTCGCCTCCCGATTCCTCGACCGCCCCCCGAGTCAGTAATGAATTTCTGCAACCAGGCAGGGACACCATTCTTGAATCATGATCGGTGAGATTTGGCAATAAACACATGGGGCAAGAGCTCTTGTGGATCTCACCCGTTGGCGTTGTGGCGAGTTTTGGTGGGTCATGATATCGGTAAGATGGCGAGGAAGTCGCCCCGGGGGGTGATCGGCCACCCTCGGGGGAGGGGGAGGTCGCTTGATACGTACCCAAGGTTGGTGCAGGCATAGGACTTCAGCAATCCGAACTGTGTTGCATGTGTTAAGTTTATACCAGGCTGCGGCCATTCATAATATTTTTCTTTAGCAATCATACACACCTTTTCCTTATAAAAAGTCCCGGGTTAAAGGTGACTATAAACATGTATCTAAAGAAAGGTGTTTTAAAATGTTCAAAATGCATCTTATGAGTTGTATGTTCCGCAATTTATTTCCAGGCATGCTGAAACTTCTTCAATGGAACATGAAAGCCCGAATGAACCAGTTGCCTTGGCAAATGATCCAGCTGACCCAGCTGGTATTTTTCACAACATGCTGCTGTTGTGTAAGACACCGAAGCTGCAGAGCCACACCAGAAAGAAATAGAATGTATAGCTTCCAAAGTACAAAGCCTGCAAGCAGTCTGATCGTTGCAAGTGAGAGCTCCAAACAAGTCACCATGCTGGGTGGTGATATTGCTTGAGGTGCGGACCATATCAGTCAAGGCTGCTCCAATAGCCCTGGTTGATGGATCCCAGATAGATAATTTTGCACAAGAGCATACCTAAGTGTTGGATAGGTAGCTCTTCCAGCAAAGTCCAAGAGCTGCTGGAGCTGGAGCTGGAGCTACAATTGGAACTGGAGCTGGAGCTGGAGTTGGAACTGGAGAAATTCTGGAAAGAGGATATCTCTTGGCTCCAGCAATTATGATTACGAGGGAGAGCCCTAAGAAAACTTTACCTTGCTCCATTGTCTATGAACTATGAACTGACTGTTTTGACCTTGGAAACCTGATATATATAAAAGTCATGAAGAGGGCCTCGATATTTCCCCACCGGCTGGCAAATGATTAGAAGTAGACAATTATTTGACAACAATTATATACTCAAGGTTATTTGGTATTATGCCTGGCAATTATTATCTAGAAGCATATGAATCAGCTATTAAATTAAGAACATAATGCACATACCTATACTACCCAATGTTTGCTTATGATACAAAAAAAACGTTAGAGCAAACTTTAATAATTATGGTCAAATAATTTGTCCACTTCTGGAGCCTTTCTCCTGACTCTTATATAAATTACTATCAGGTTTCCAAGCCAAACCATACCATAGACAATGGATCAAGGTAAAGTTTTCTTAGCGAAGCACTCTCCTTTATAATCACAATAGCTGGAGCTGATAAATCTCCTCCTTTCAAAATCTCTCAAGTTCCAACTCCAGTTTCAGCTCCAGCTCCAGCTCCAGCACTTGTTGATGGATCCCAGATAGATAACTTTGTGCAAGAGCATACCAAAGTGTTGGCCAGATAGCTCTCCCAGAAAATTGGAGCTGCTCTCAGAGCAGCCTTCACTGATATGCTCCACACCTCGAGCAATATCACCACCCAGCCTGGTGACTTGCTTGGAGAACTCACTTGCAATGATCAGGCTGCTTGCAGTCTTTGTACTTTGGAAGCTCTGCATTATATTCCTCTCTGGTGTGGCTCAGCAGCTTCGGTATATTACACAGCAGCAGCATGCAGATTGCAGTATGTTGTTGTGAGAAATTCCAGCTGGATGAGCTGTATCATTCACCATGGCAATTGGTTCATTCGGGCTTTCAAGTTCTAAAGGTCCATGCTTAGTTGGTGTTATGGAAACAAATTAAAGAATGTGGTCGTTGTTGCTTACAAAGGAAAATAAGATTCATGTTTACCCAAAGTGTTCAAATAGTTTCGAGTACCCAGCTGCTTAGTAAGTTCACTAGCTGCCTAAATGTTTAATTCAAAGTTTGCATTTGGCATGTTTCAGATCACACACAAAAGTTTTCAGCCATATTACTTATAATAATTTTAGAGTACATAAGGATATTCTTAGAATCTTACCTCTAGTAGTTTTACTTTTTAACATTATCTTACTACATTTTTTACCATTTGCAAGGTTAGAGATCAAAAACACATTTTAAAAATATATTCACCTATGGCAAATAAGCAATTTGTGATTGCATATTTCAGGAGGAGGTGTACCTAGGGTAATCTGTAAGATATATGTATTTAAAAAACATATATGCTTGAATTTTTAAACACACTTTATCAGTGTATGAAATACAATTTTTTTTTAATTAGCCTAAAAACCCTAGTTTATATATAGGGCGATTGATTCGGATTAAAAGCAATTTGACAGCCATCAAAATCCCACTAGACTAATATTAATATTTAATATAATAATTATATATTTGACTTCACATCATCTCTTCCTCTCAAAAGGATAGAATGTAGTTAAGGTTCTTTAGGATCTCAAAAGGATAGAATGTAGTTAAAGTTCTTTGGGATCTAGAGAAACATCAAAAGGAAGTATTAGTGGATCTGTATGTGGTGCCAATTGTTTATAATCCCTTTATATGAAGTGTTTCAACCACTACATATGTAGAATTTCTAAAGGATTAATCTATTGAACATTATGCTAAACCTCATAAACTTGTGGGTTAACTAGCTATAACACTTGATTTCACTAAGCAAGGAGCCCTTTAGACAAACTAAATACCATAAGATTGAAAAGATGGATTAACATAGTTATCCATTTTATACTCTACAAGTGATTGATAATGGGAATTGTAGTGCTATTGTTATCCCACTTGTATGTGGCCTAAGTGTTCAGAAAACTTTGCCTAAACAAGTGGAAGAATCATTATTAAATATTGATCCCAAGACATAATATCAGCACCTCGTGGTAATTATGAAAGTAAACTCAACTTCATTAGTAGTATTAGATTATAATTATATAGAAGTTTATATGGTGAAGCATCAATAAAATTCTATACCTTTATGACATATGCATATTAAAGAGATAGTAAATAACTATCTAAATCTATAAAAATTCATGTACTTCGCAATCATCCCTTTGAACGTCTAAATAAAATGTTCCACCAAGCTAAATGATAAGCACTCATGAAAGTGTGATATATACTCAACCAAGATGTTAAAATATGAAATGCCTCAGCTATAAATGTAGGACCATTATTTGAGAGAATCTACTTTAAACAAAAATATTGAAATACTACTTAATTGAGAAGAAAGTACCCAATAGTAGTCACTGACACACTATTAAGAGCACCAACTTCCATTTAGTGAGTTAAAAAGTTTAAGGCAATAATGACATATTCATTATCAGCAGTCAACTGTGGAAAAGGCCTTATCAAATCAAACACCACTAACTCAAATGGATGAAAAATTACAATTGACTCCAACCATCTTTTTGTAACATGAAAAGGAGTATTGTAAGCTTAGCACTAAACACAAATATACATATATTAGATAATATCATATCACATTTCCGACTAATAGAAAGACCTATGCAGTTTCTCAATCACATACTAATGTCCTATATGCTTATATAGAAGAGAAGAGTCATGATAAGTATGGAGAAAGTATGCAGTAAATATTGATAGCACCACTAGCTATAAATGATTATTATGATCAATTTTGACAAAATAAAAAAGGTCATATTTTATGCAATACTGTGAATGTAAATCCCAAAATGACAAGTCATCAACAAGTGATATAAAATTTTCAAACCCTTTACAAAGTTTTTGGATCCATAGTTCAACCTTTTGAGCCTCACTAATTTTATCAAGAAAAGATAAATCTTGCTTTACACCTTATAGACACTAAATATCAAATTCTTGTCTAGAAAATCCACTATTACTATAACAATAGGCTCATCAAAAATAGAAGAAGAGAATGAAGAAGTGAGAGGAGCTCGAGAAAGGATATTTACATCAATTATAAAACTCCTCAGGTCATAAACAACTTCAAAATCATATATCTAAAGCTTTAGAGCCTACAAAATAGTACAATCAACCAAGTTCTTTTGCTTCAATAACAAAATAACAAATATATATAATCACCTTTTAGTAATATTCGAAAACCATATAAATATGTATGAATCTTCTTGAAACCCTAAATTGCTACGAAACACTCATTCTTTATTGTGGAGTAGTTAATTTTTACTAGTTATAATGTATATTGATATATGCAATAGGATGGCATTAGCTAGGCATGCTTAGGCTCTCTTGCATTAACACACTTCTAAATTTAATATTGAAAGCATCCACATGTAAAATGAAGGTTAAGTGTAAGTAAGATATGCCAAAACTAAAAACAACTCTTTGAGATCTCTAAATGCCTGCTCATAGTCCACAAATTAGATAAAAGACAATATTGACAACTTCAACATCAATCATAACAATGCAATATAATAAAAAAGATGATTAACAAAATGATCAATATATTGCATCTTGCATATGAAGTGTTCTATATAATTTATACACTTTAAAATAGGGAACTTTAGAACAGCTACAAGTTTGTTAAGATCAACTTACAAACTTTTACGAGAAATACGATACCTAAGATAAGTTGTATCTTTGAACCCAAACACACATTTTGATCGCTTCAACTTTAAATAAACTTCTTGCAACCAATCTAACACCTTACTAACATCATTAATATATTCCTTCTATATCCCCTTTGAGTGGATCAAGACATCATTGATAAAACAGTCACCTTTAGCATATTGCAAAGAACCTCGTCCATCATCTACTTAGTGCATTGTTTAAACTAAATAACATCACAAAGAATTCATATAAACTAAATAGTGTACAAAAAATAATATTGAGAATATTTTCTTCGGCCATTAACACTTACCAATACATAGAAGCAAAATCTAACTTAGTGAATTAACAATTTCTCCCTCAAAGATCTAGAAGGTCAGTAGTGTGAGAAAAAGGATACACATTCAGAATAATCATTTGATTAGATAAACATCCTAGTTAGTATAGGATGATGTGTTACAATCTTAGGCTTAAACAACAAATCTAATTCAATCCTTCTTGAGGTAGTTAGCTGTTACAACATAAAGACTGTTATGAGAATCTAAAGAGGAAATAAAAAAACAAGATGGAAATATAGAAAGAAGTAATGGAGAGATAGAAGTGATGGAAACAGAGATAGAAGTAGAGGGATAAAAAAAAATAAAAATGAGAGGACTGGAAAAACTATGAGAAAGTAACCCCAAACCTTCATGATAAATCTTTATATAATATTAAATAAAACTTATAAAACTTAAATAACATTATATTATAATTTAATATATTAACCTTTAACATATTATAACTTAATAACTATAATTTTTTAATATTAACTTTCTTCTTGTATTTTTATAAAAAACTAAATTTAAAATTTAGTTTGGATAAAAACTACCCATCAGTTCAACTGGCTCTAAGGGATATGCGCTTACAAACCAAGGTAAACAAGACCAAATACAACAAACAACACAACAATACTTTAAGAGCAAAAATCCTTTTTGTTCTTTATGTTTCTCTCTTACCTGGCCGCACATTGGACCAATGCTTGCCATATGGAAGAAGAGCCACTGGATTGTCTCCCCTGGGATCTTGCGAGATGAATTTGCCCGTCTTCTCTGCCAGATACACTCTCGAAGAAATTCATGCATCGTGAATCCATCGGATCAAATTAGAAAGACATGCGATCGAAAAAGCAACAAACCTGGATGCGATCTTGGAGTTAGGAAGGAACTGCTCGTTGTTTCGGATGTTGATCGTGTGTGGCGCCAGCGCAATGCTCACCTCATGCTTGTGCCATTTGGTCGTGTTAAAGTCGACGTTCCAAACGAATCTTTGAATTCGCAACTATTTCCCTCTCTCACAATGGGTGCCAGATCTCGCAAAGACCCAGCTCCAAAACTCGCGATCAAACTCTTATAGACTGTAAATCTCGTCCAATAAAAGTTGATGTTAAGCTCCAAATCTTAGTAGATTTCCAGGTGTGGCATCACCAGAGCCTCAGTGAGTAGCGAGTAAGGCGTAGACGCCACTGGATCCAACGCGAGCACAGACTCGGCGGCTCTCACACCTCTCCCACCATCGCCATGGATCTTACAGCTCCCCCACAAGGCCGTCCATGCAGTATCACGCTCCTCCACAGGCACCCACGCAAACATCTCCTCGGCAGCCTCCAGCCTCCCAGCTCTCCCCAGCAAATCCACCAGGCACACAGCGTTCCCGGCGCCGCGAGCCACTCCAAAGTCGCGCTCCATGAGAGCAAACACGCGGAGGCCATCCTGCAAAAGTCCCGCTTGAGCGCAAGCCGAGAGAAGCGTGATGAAAGTTACCTCGGATGGCTCGGCACCTTCGAGGATCATCACTGGAAACAGCTCCAGCGCCTCGGCGCTATGCCCGTTCTGCGCATACGCCGTGAGCATCGCGTTCCAGGTGATAGAGTTCCTCCACGGCATCCCGTCGAAAACTTCTCTTCCCGGCTCGACTTGTCCACACTTCCCATACATGTTGACGAGCGCCGAGCCGATGGTAACGTCGTCCTGGAAACCGCGAAGAACAGCCTCCTGGTGGATTGATCTTCCCTCGTTGAGAGCTCCGCAGCACGCACAGGCGTCGAGGATCCCCACGAAGCTGACGAGATCCATCTCCAGTCCTTCCAAATCCCCGGCCCGGAGCAAGCACAGCGCCTGCTCGCCTCGGCCGTGCTGAGCAAATGCCGTGAGCAGCGTCGTGAAAGCAACGATGTCCGGCTCGTGGATCGCGTCGTCGTAGAGCTGCTTTGCCTCTTCGATATGCCCGTTTTGGGCATACGCCGCCAGCATCGAGTTGAAAGCCACGCATTGTCTCTCCGGGATCCGGTCGAAAGCTCGGCTTGCTTGCTCCAAGTCACCGTTCTCCGCAAAGGATGCGAGCATGGTCGTCCAGGAAACCGTGTCTCGATCGCTCATGCCGTCAAACACCGCCTTGGCCCGGCCCAGCTCCCTGCATTTGCCATACATGTTGATGAGCGCGTTAGACACCTTGCGAGAGTTTTCAATGCCAGAGCCGAGCATACCTTCCGTGTGGAGCTTTGATCCTCGGGAAGCATCACTCAAGTTGGTGCAAGCCTCGAGAGCGCTCAAGAAGGTGACGCTGTTTGGATGGACGCCGTCGAGATCCATCAGGAGTAGCAGCTCGAGAGCTTGATCCGAGCGCCCGCTCTGGGCATTCGCGGAGATCATCGCGTTCCAGGCGATGACATCGCGGCCGGGCATCTCGTCGAACAGCTGCTTCGCTTCGATCCATCGGCCTCGGTGTGCGTAAGCTGCGATGATGCACGTCCACGACACGGAGTCCTTCTCGGGAAGACCATCGAACAAAGCTCTCGCCTCGAGCAAATGCCCAGCCTTGGCATACGCTGCGATCATCTGCGTCCACAGCGGCGCGGTGATCTCTTCCACCTTGTCAAAGACTTTGCGAGCGAGATCTAGCCTGTGGCATCGCCTGTAGAAGCCCACTAGTGAGAATCCAACAATGGCGTCGGATGCCAGGCCTACCGCGATCGCGGGCTCGTGGATGAAATCTCCCTCTTCCAGCCGGGAGCAGGCATCCAGCGCGGCGACGAAGCTCCGTGGATTGGGACGAATCCCTTCGGCCATCATCCGCTGGAAGAACCTCAGCGCCGCGATGGAGTCCCCGCTGTGGAAATGCGCCGCGATCATGGAATTCCAGGCCGGAACTCCAGGCTCCGGCATCGCATCGAACATCTGCTTTGCCGAATCGAGATCCCCACTCCTCGCGAATGCCGCGAGCATGATCTCGCACGATCGGGCGTTCTTGCGCGGCGTGGCATGGAAAACCCTGGCGGCCTCGTCGATGCTGCCGCAGCGGCTGTACATCTGGACGACATTGTTGGCGAAGAATGGATCCCGATCGAGCCCGGTCTTCGCGATCCAAGAATGGAGCCGCCGTGCCTCGGAGGTGGACTGGAGAATCCCGCACTGCTTGAGCAGCTGTGTGAGGTGAGCACGATCTACCGCCGCGGGATCAAGAACCTCGCATAATCTGTCGAGATCTCGCCGGAGCTCTTGCGGATTCGCGGAGCGCTGCTCCTGGAGAGTGCTGTAAGATCTGGCCAAAGAGAGAGCGCATTCTTTGAAAGGCCGAGAATCGTGACGAGAGAGCAGCGCACCTGTGAAATCTTGCCAAGCGGAGCTCGACAAGGCCAAAGCGCATGGAGGACGAAGAACCCTAATCTTGGTTCTTCCATGGAGACGATGGAGAACGAAGAACCCTAATATTGGTTCTTTGGATGAAGAGGAAGCGATCGACGCACCCACGAAACAGGTATGCCGAGGGCAGCCCAGATTTCGCAGCGCTGGCGGCGCGCTACGCCTCGTTTGCGCGCTACGTGAGGATCAATCCCTCCACTGGGCGGGGCAGCATCGATTGGAGGGACTACGCCGCCACAAGAGAGCTCACTCGAGTTCTCTTGGATTGCGACTACGGCATTCTCGGCTGGTGGATTCCCGACGGCCAGCTCTGCCCGGCGGTGACGAATCGTGCAAACTACATCCACTGGATCGAGGATTTGCTCCAAGGATTTCCAGCTCCAGGGAAGAATGCAGAGGGGGGAGTTCTTGGTCTAGACATTGGGACCGGTGCTAGCGCGATCTATCCTCTCCTCGGGGCTTCCTTGCGGGGATGGAAGTTCGTAGCGACGGACGTGACGAGTGTGGCGCTGGAATGGGGAAGGAGGAACATCGCGGCGAATCCACACCTCATGGAGCTGATCGAAGTGAGAAGCGCCGCGAAGAATGGTGGTGAAGATGAGGAAGAAAACCACAGGCTGCTCGTTGGAGTGGTGAAAGATGAAGAGATCTTCGACTTCAGTATGTGCAATCCACCGTTCTTCGAGAGCATGGAGGAGGCCGGGATGAATCCTCGCACGGCCTGCGGTGGAACGCCGGAGGAGATGGTTTGCGCCGGAGGAGAGGCCGGGTTTGTGAGCAGGCTGATCCGCGAGAGCGTGGAGCTCGGGACGAAGATCCACTGGTACACGAGCATGGTCGGGAAGAAATCCAGCTTGAAGGCTCTCAAGGCCGAGATTCGAGGCTGTGGAGCGACGATGGTGAAGACCACCGAGTTTGTGCAAGGAAAGACGTCGAGGTGGGGGCTGGCATGGAGTTTCTCGAGTGCTGGAGCAGTGAAGAGTGGATCTGGGCGAAGTTGTTTCGGGACTGGGACGAGCAGCAGCGGGAGTTTCTCGTTCGTTCTGGAGGGCATCGATCGAAAATGCAGTGCGTTGGAGGTTCTGGGAGATCTTGGGAGTCACTTGGAAGCTGGCGGAGTGGCTTGCAAGATCGATGCGGCTTCTTTTGCGATCACTGGAACTCCTGGCGATCAAAGAGAAGGATTCGATCAACGAAATTCTGATGGGAAATCCGAGTTTAAGGCGACGCTGTTCCAGCAAAGTCCCGGGTGCCTGCTGGTAAAGATATGGATTTCCAAGGCTGGAAGAAGTAGTAGTCTCCTTGTGTCAGCTCTTGAGAGTTCAGAGAGCACATTGAAGGAAAAATTATCCGTCTCAACATAGCAGCCAAGTACATTTCAAACTTGAGTCGTTTAAGAATGAATAAAACCTCAGTATTGCTCTTCCTTGTGTTGATAGGATTTGGATCTTATCCACTGTGTGATCATCTTGACAAGAGATCAAGAGAAATTTTATCTTTAGAGTATGTATCTTAGAATGATTTAGTTTATTCTCTAAAATCAAAACATTTTTTGAGGTAAGTGACCATTTGCTCCTTTATATATAAGTTATAGTGTTTTAGAGCTTTTTTTGTTGCTAATTTGGCTAAGTTTCTTTTATGTAATCCCAAAGATGATGTGTATTATTGGTTTTGATCACTTTGTTCTCATTGCCAATTATTATTCTTGGTATAATGCCTGATATTTCATGAATTTCCACATGTTTTCAAAGGATGATATTGTGATGGTACAATATAATGGACACAACAACTCATGGAGATTAGGGTATTCTTCCAAAAGCCTTTAAACATGCATTTGAATTTATTACAATGTTTTTTAGGAATTACATTATATTTGTAAAGGGTGTATTAATAATTTAGTGTTTGCTTCCAGTGTGAAACTAAATATGTTAGAAGTGGACTAAGTTAGGCATGTTATAGCATGTCAAAAACCTTGTGGGGTTTATATTTCACTCACTCTAGCATGGCTAGCACAATATTATAAAACACTCTCCCATGTGCAACTTCACTTTTATGGAGCTGAACTTCAAGAATATTATACCTAGATAGAGTTTAGCATAAATTTAACATATCAATAGTTATTTCCTAAACTTAATAAAAATGAATTGATACAAGTTTATAAATTAAAAAAACATCAATGTAGATATGTGGTTTTCATAGTGAATTGTCATAAGATAACCATGAAGCAAAACATAAATCTTAAACAAGTGTGTCAAAGACAATGGAGTAAAACTAGAGTTTCAAGGCTTGAGCCATTAAATGAAGGGATAAAGCTAAACTCCTGCACATATAACTAAGGAGTGAAAGAATTAAAATATAAAACAACTCTCTAGTGTATAATTAAAGATTAAAAGGATAGAAACACAAAATGACATTAGAACAGTTTAAAGCATTTAATATCCCAATGAAAAGACTAACATGCAAAATAGAGTTATATAGAGTCTAATATTATTTTAATATATCGATGGACTATCACAAAGATATAAATACTCCACTAACTAACATCGTATAAAATTTAGATTTAGACCCAAGCTAGATATAGAACAAGGACAAATGCCTAGTGGAAAGATAAAAAATGTCTTAAGTTGTTCAGTTATATCTAACTTACCTACTATCCCTATGATGCATTTAGAACTCCTCACAAGTCCCCCTTTATAAAAAAAACATGCTTTAGGCTTTTACCTAGTCTCAATCTTGAAAAACTTACTAAATATAAAATATTAAATTGCAAATTTAGACATAGAAACAATATTAGTGTCATTCCTCAATTATGACAGCTTTTATACCTTTCAAGAGGTATTTTACCTTTCATAGAAAGGAAATTTTTTATTGAACCTTTCACAAGAAAGATTAAACTAAGAAAAAAAACCTTTCATAATGAAAGATAGTGTTATAAGTTTTGAATCATAAAGTATAAAATAAAATTTTTAATAAAGAGGTAAATATAATGTAATAGTCAATCGATGAATAATTCATGTATTATTATTGTTTTAAAGTGCTTTTTATATGTACTATACATATTAAATATATTTATACTAATTTATTATATATCTGCTTGATCGTATTTTATACTTTGAAATCTATACATTTTAGTAGACTCTAAGGTAGATCTCAAATAAACATTTCAAAAGAAAAAAAAAAGAGTTACCCTCCAAAGTTGAGATATGAATACCACTATGTTCAGTATAATAATTGGTTTGCTTAAGCAAATCTGTAACTGAGATGGTAGTGAATATACCTAGAATCTGCTTGGACATTCTAGGATATTCTACCATCTAATGGTTGTTATTCATTTAGATTAATTTTGTAATTATAATTTATAAACATGTTTATTATTTATAAACTTTATTAAACCCTTTTTAGTATATTTTTTTTATCATCTAATGGTTGATATGCAATAAGATTAATCTTGTGTTTATAAATGATAAACATGTTTATAATTATAAACTTTATTTGATCAATTAGATTAATAAGTAAAAATAACACTACTATAAAGCAAAACAAATGTTGCTAAATGCAATGCATAGAAATTTATTATATTTTATAGATATTACTCACTAGTAAATTAAATGCTTTCTATAAATATCTTTTAGTCATCACCAATAAGGAAATGATCAATGGAATTATCCACCTTTGCTATATAACAAGTCACCCAACTTACAAAATTTGATATACCTCTACCTATAGATGATATAAAGAGAAAAGTCAATAGCCCAAACCCTATTAAACAATAAACCAAACTTGTTACTAAGATTTAGATAGACTACTATAACTAGACAATTCTCTTTTAATAAAATTAAGAACATTGTGAGAAAGGTATGACTAATCTATTGTAGTTACCCCATAACTAAAGATTTACTATGTATATGCAATGCTGAAGCTAATTTGGCTTTATTAGTCTAGACTAAAACAGAACATTATTCTAATTAAGCTATCATCTGATAAATCAGTATAGTAAAGGAACCACTAAGATCATTATAATTTAAAAACATATGATTAACCATCCAACAAAATTTAATAGCAAGGATATCATAAAAAAAAACAATGATAAAGCTTTACTACCAAATATTGTAGATAGTATGCTAACAATTTATATAAGACAGCTATAAAAACATAAATTATTAATAATTGACAAGAAAAATGCTCACAAATGTATCACTTATAAGGAATAACATTTCAATCTATCAAAAATAATATTAACAATAGTTAATAGATCAAAATGAATGTTGGAAGCACAAAAAACATTTGTTATCTGCTAACTATTGCACTAGAAAAGTTGAATAGATCCTGGTCAATAATACTAAAGAACCCATGTTGCTAAAATAAGCATTAACAACATCTTACTAACATTTCATACTTGAAAAATCAATTCAAAGTAAATTACAAAATATATAATAATGTAAAGCCAAAAACTATCAAATAGAACAACTCACCATCACTAGATATTATCAATCACCCAATCAATAAAGATGCACAATCATAATTAAAAGATAATCCACCATCTTGAAAAATAATAAATCATTCATCACTAATAATAATAAAATAAAATATCTAAGAAAGATAATTAACTATCTTAAATGACAATCAATCATCATCAATGCTTATTAGATGTAAACACCACCTATATAAATTATTATATATCAAAGTCTCATATAATAACAATCACAAGTCTCATAATTAACTTCAATGTCAAAAATGAAATCATAATGTTCTTTTGATATGTCTATAAACTAAATTTTATAATGCAAAGCTAATAAAGAGTGTATTTGTACTCAGTCCAAAAGTTAAGCACAACAAAGCTATGATTAATAAATGATTACTAAATTGATCTTTCATGAATCCACCTTTTATGTCAAGATTCAACTCACTTCAGGACAAACACAATGAAAATCATCAATAATCTATATAATTCTAACTCAAATTAATAAAGATTTAACAACTTCAATTACTCACTAACATTTCTTTCTGAAAAGCTAGTTACTATGACTAAATCACTTTTCTCAATATAGTTCTTAACAAACAAATGCATAAATACCAATAACATAAAAATATAGCCAAATCATCAACATTATTTTATTAAGATTGTGATGCTCGTTGTAGTGAGTAGGAATGAAACTCAATATCAATCTCCATAGATGGAAAATCTAATTTCTTTAGTATGCTTATAGAGAAATATCTCATTTCATTCCAATTTTAACTCCAACAATATCAACACCAAGGCATCATTTCAATGCCATCAACATTAAAACAAAGCTAATCGAAAACAAGGATGAATCACTAATTCAAAACTCAAACTAACCAAGGTTGAAGATACTTCTGAAACTACTCCTTCAATAATACTTAGCTATAAATGACAATATTAACAAAGGTGAATCCATATGCTAATATAGAAAAACCATACAAGTTTAATAATATGATCCTCTACAACACCATTTAGTAAAATAAACTCATCATTGTTAAATCATCATTAAACTAAGTAAAGTGTTAGTAGTCTCCGATAAAGTTTACAAGTAATCACTAGTCACAAAGCAACCAATAATCAATCTTTATCTCTCCTTCATAAAACTCAAATACCAAACTCACATGATCAAGTTATATACTTGTTCAATATAAAAGTAACACTCTAGATACAACATATAAAAATATGAATAATATAGACAAAATGACTACTTAAATCTAATTGTATAACAATAAGCCCATTAATATATATATATATATAACTAATAGCTTTGAGCATGATTGAAAAAGCTAATTACAAATGCTCAACACTCCATTAAAACTAAAGTAAAGACTATTAGATGGACTCATATAGGTATATAACCTTTTAATAAACAAAATTATAATATAAATACTAATATCTCAATTTCAAAAAATTAAGTTAGAAATAACTATACTCAATCAACATCTCCATTTCCTACCAGCACTTCCATTTCCTTCCATTGTGTAGACCTCTATTGAGGCTATTGAGGTAAGGGGAATCAACATTTCCATTTCCTACCAGAACTTCCATTTCCTTCCATTGTGTAAGCCCCTATTGAACCAAGGGGAATTAACATCTCCATTTCCTACATGGATGCTCAATACATACAGTGGATACCTTCATCCACTATATATATACTTTCATCCCTAGATATTCCACCAAGAGGAAGGACGTACGCATGGATGCTCAATACATATAATTTCAAATTTAGGGGTAGGAATATATCTTGCTCAAGGGTATATTATATTTTTAAGCAGCCACTAATCAATGGGAATCGAACCCTTGCCATTTGCTCTAATACCATATTGTAAGCAACCAAAGGGAACGACTCGAAAAACAATCCATGGGGTTCAAATATAGAAGGAAAGGGCCCATAAATAAGAATGCACCCTCTTTTCCAATCGGTTAAGGGTCTTGGGATAGTTGGAGTTAAGCGTCCTTGGGTTTGAATAGTATTGGGTTGGGTGACCTCCCGGGAAGTCCAAACTCATGAGCTTACATTTGGTATTAGAGCGGTCTCGAATCCGACTCTAGTTTGCTCCCGCTGGGCTCGACCCGAGGGGTAGGGTGTCAAGAGAGCGGGGCTCTCCGGAGAGCTGCGGCTCTCAGCTTCCGTTCACAAGGGCGTGAACTTGTAAGGAAGCCGAGGGGTAGGGTGTCAAGAGAGCGGGGATCTTGGGAGAGCTACGGTTCTCAGCTTCCATTCACAAGGGCGTGAACTTGTAGGGAAGCATGGTGGATTATAAGCAACCAAAGGTCGAAAGACGATCCATAGGGTTCAAATATAGAGGGAAAGGGCCCATGAGCAAAAGTGCACCCCTTTTTCTAATTGGTTAAGGGCCCATGAGCAAGAGTACACCCCCTTTTCTAATTGGTTAAGGGTCTTAGGATAGTTGGAGTTAAATGTCCTTGGTTTGAATAGTACTGGGCTAGGTGATCTCCCGGGAAGTCCAAACTCATGAGTTTACACATATGTAACACATTTTATCTCTCTCCCCTTAAACAAATTAAAAAAAGGGTAATTGCTTGATAAAAGAGCCCTTAATGGCTATTTTATCCCCATTTATCCCCTAAAATTCTAAAGATTCACGGTGATAGTATATTCAAATCTCATCCCATGATTATATGTGCTACATAAACATAATATTATAGAAAAAAGGGATAAAAGACATTTTTAGAAAAGTGCAATGGCCATTATTCCAAACTTTATCTAACTCAATTATCTTAACCTCAAAAGCTAGCATTAAACTGCATCATACAATTTCATCAAGTTAAAAAGTTTGAGCTTGTTTTTGTTGAGTGTTTCATAATGACAATTTCATCAAGTTAAAAAGTTTGAGCTTGTTTTTGTTGAGTGTTTCATAATGACTTTATAATGCACCTTAGATATTGACTTCTTATTCATTTCAAAATATTAGCTGGATTCTTTTTTATCCGTTTAGTATCTAATTATCTTTTGCACTCTTTGTTTCAATAAAGGGAGTGTGAGTGTCATTGATGCCGGTCTGCTCAGGGTTTTGCCTTAAATCACAGAGGAAGCCGGGCTTTGAGATGGTGCCACTGATGTCCATGTCACCCATGAGCATCCCCACCACTCTATACATCACTGGGCGCTTGTTTTGACTGGCTTGTGTGCAGTGGAGAGCAACTGTGAACACTCGCTTGATCTCGTGAATCTCTTGGTCACCCACCTCCAGTCTCTTGTCGATGATCTCTTGGAGATTGCCACTTTGGAATGCATTCCATGCCTGTGGTAATCACACAAATCTAGAAGATCTAAACTTTAAAACCACATACTCACCCATTCGAGCAAGAAAAACTCGCTGTCCAAGAGTGTGAAGTCCATGTTTTTTCTTCCACTTATGATCTCAAGAACAAGAATCCCAAACGAATAGACGTCGGCCTTCTCGGTGAGCTGACCAGAGAGAGCATACTCTGGAGCTAGATAGCCACTAGAGATGGAAAAGTTAAAAACAATTAGATAGAGAATTGGTGGAATAACTTACGCTGTTCCTGCTGCTCGTGTGCTGGTATAGCTTCGACTTTGCTGGATCAGTCTTGCCAATCCAAAGTCCGAGATCTTTGGCTTGAGATCGCTGGCTAGAAGAATGTTGAGGGCTTTGATATCTCTGTGTACGATGGTTGCCTGCGATGTTTCTCCGTGCAAGTATGCCAAACCTTGGGCAACACCCACACAAATGTTGTATCTGGCAGTCCAATCTAGCTGCAAATCCTTCCACACTGAAATGGAAGAAACTCTCTTCATGATTTCTTAAAAGATCTCTTTAGAGTTGCTAACCAAACAAGGCGTCGGAGAGGTTCCCATTCTCAACGAGCTCGCAGACGATGAGCTTGTGTTCTTTCTCGGAGCAAAACCCGAAAAGCTTGACAACGTTTTTGTGTTGGAGCAGGCTAATCGTGGACACCTCATTCTCGAAATCCAGCCTCGCTTTCTCCGATAGATCGGAGCTTGTCAAGTATTTCACCGCAACAACGTGACTGTCTATAACTCCCTGAGTGTGTGTATCAACAATGGAGTTTTTCTCGGTAAGAAAGACCATCGAATTTAGAAGAATACCTTGTATACACTCGCAAATCCGCCGGTGCCGATCAAGTTCTCCTTGTGAAATCCTTTCGTAGCCTCCTGGAGCTCTTCGTACGAGTATTTCTTCGCCTGGCTACCGGGTGGTAGCCAGTTCAATGCTTCCCCACCAGCTCTTATACTGCGCGTTCTTCGTCGCAAAATCACCACGACAATTGCCACTCCAACAACGAGCGACACCGCTCCCAAGCAAAATCCAAGAATCTTTGATCGTTTGTTGGACGAGTTTGAGCTCGTTCCATTCGGCAAAGGCAGCGAAACTGGACTGATCGTCGTGCCATTCCTCCCAATTGAAGATGGATCTGCACAAGAAAGGTATGATCTCATCGTAAGCTCTTCAAAAACTCGCCTTTGTAAGTGTCTGAACTCCACACAGGCATGCCACTCTTCATACTGCTGATGGCGTAGATCACCATGTTTCGATCTTCCTGCATCGCAAACAAGGACGCATTCGTGGAGTTGTTCGTCCCAAATCTCGCTAACACAGTCCCGTTTCGATCATACACGCCAATCGTCGCCGTCTCCTCGAGAACAAGCTCGCACTCCCGTCCACTCCCCTTCGTTCTCGACTGCCACAAGACCTCGTTGTTCGAACTGTCGCTAAACACCGCATTGCAATCCTCTCCCATCTCCAGAACGTACTCGGGCCTTCTCATGGATTTAATCCGGCAACCCGGGTAGAGCCTGTCGAAAGCACTGAAGCTCAATCGCGTCCCCTCGTAGCCGTAGCAGTAGCCGATACTATCCGTGGTGTTTTCGATCCGGAGAGACGAGCACGATCCATTGGATCCTCGCAAGTTCATCCCCTGGATGTAGTATCCGGCTTGGAACTGGCCTTGCGTGACATAGGCGGCACCATAGCTGCGGTTCATGAGACTTTGAAGATCCGGCAAGAGAGCCGTGAATCCTTCGCGAAGCTTGCTGCCAGTGCTACCAAAATGTGGGCTAAAGCCGGGGCCGCAGTGCTCGACGTTGTAGAAGTAGAGGTTGAGAACCAACGAGAGATTAAATTCCGGGAGAAACAAGGTGTCGCCAATGGCCTGGCCCCGGAAGTATGGATCCGTGGCTCCATCGTAGACGAGCTGGGAAGGGATTGTGGTGATGAGGGCTAAGAACCTGGCGTGGAGCTCGTTGCTGGCGGCATCGGTGAGGGTGTGATCGTCGTCTTGGGTGTGCATGAGGAGCTTCCCAGCGGCTAGAAAGTTTGCTCCAAGGATCATCAAGAGGGTCAGGAGTAGCATAATCATGACAATAGCTGATCTGATCGATGGCTAGTTTGCATAATCCAGCCCCCTCCCCTGTTTGCCCCAGCCAGAACGAGCACTCAGCTCGCAACTTCCTCCGGATTCAAGCTTCTGGTTGCACTTGATCAGCTCCAAGAGTGCTTGCTGCTAGCGAATATAACCGGGGAGACAGGGGGATGCAAACGCATTTGTGGTTCAAACTATGTTATTAGCTGAATATGCTCCCTGGCACACGAAGTTTCCTCCCAGTCTTGTCCAACTCGGAAATAAAGATGGCACGAAATGTGTACCTCAAACTCTTCGCAGAGCGCCCGAGAAAGAGAGGGGGCATTCCATCTGTTTGATTTTCTTTGTTTTTTTTAGGGTCTAACGAGCGTATTGAGCTCTCTTTCGTGTTCCTCTGTCCACGAGCGGAAAGACTGGTGGAGATCGATTCAAAGAACTTGCGCTTTGCCTCCCTGCACGCGATTCCAAGTCATGGTCGCGTCAACAAAGCTAGTCGCAGACGGCATTTACATTCTCATCTTGACACAATGCCGCACCGGAACACAATGATACAAGCGGCTGCTGAGAAGGTGTTCGCCAAAAGTGGTAGACTGCATTTACCACGGCCAGACATTTGGAAAGAGTCAAAACACGTTGTTGACGTTGAGGCATACATTATGATGGAAATATTCTTAAGATAAAAAACCTGTTTGATGAAAGGGATATAATTTCATACACAACAATGCTGTTTGCTTATTTCCAATGTGGGGAATGCAAAGGTGGTTTTTAATGGAATGCTATAGAGGGCATTTACTCTTGGAACGCTATACTCGTGGGATATGCTGAGAATCAAAAGCTAGAGGAGTTTTTAATTGCATGCCACAATGAAATCTGGTGTGGACAATAAGGATCTCTGCATATGCCAAGGCCAAGTGTAACACAAATGCCATGAGCTTGTTTGAAGTGGGATATAACTAGCTGTTCTTAATACAACTCTAAATTGTAAAGAGATTTGGAAAAGGCAAAAGAATTCTTTGACAAGATGCTGGTGTAGCATTTGTCCCAAAAAATATTTAATACTAGCAATTGCCCAGCAAATGCTGCGTGGTTGACAAATTTGATGTCATTTCAAGAGGTTTGCTAAGTATAGTTATGTTTACTGTTTGATCAACTCCACAATTGAAAAATATTCTTTTGACCAAATGTGTTATTTGTAATCATAAAATAATAATGCATTTACCATACTTGATTGTTGTCTAAACTCCTCAAATCCAAATTTCCTATGCTGGAATTTACAAACTTTGCCCATAAGCATTACATAAGCTAAATTACATCACTATTAAGTTACATTCCTCCATTTTGAACACAAAGAGCCCAAAGAATACTTCCAAGTCCATCTTTGGTGCAGGTGTTGCTACTTGCTCCACAGCCCACTAGAGAGGTTCCTCTTGGGATGAGTTGGAAACTATTATATTATAGTAAAAGTTGCACTCAAGAAGCAACAGGATGAAAACTGTACCTCTACCATTAGCAGCTTAATAGCATGTTGCCATAACCAAAATGGCACACCACCCAATGCACACCACTCAATGCTAGCTTTGTTGTAGCATGCACTTTAAACTCATAATTGCAGGTCAAAGGTGATAGCTTTGTGGAATCATGGTTGGATTTGGAATTGTGCCATATATTGATCAGTCTACTTAAGAATTTTAGCGTAGACTGTATTCACAATGTAAAAGTGTTGATCATATGGTATAAGATTGCCTTGAAGGGGGGTTGTGAGCACTTGAACACAAAGTTGTTCAGATGATCTACACCTTGACAGAGCAATATAAAGTTGACCATATGTGAAAATAAGTTGAGGGAGGTAAATGCCAACATGATTGAAAATTTGGCCTTGAGCTTTAGAAATAATTAAGCAATAACCTAGATGAATTAGGAATTATCTTCGGGACACCTTAAAAGGGATTTCAAGATCAAAAAGTGTAAGGGTAATACGTAGAATAAAAACTTGTGATCCCTTGAATTGTCTTATGATAAATTCACAGTCCAAAACATTTCAAGATACTTGCTTGAGAATGAGGTGAGTGTGAAGATATACTCCTAAGAAGAATCAAAATCACATTTTGTTTTAGAATTAATTTATGTGGTGTAGTCTCGATGGGGTGATTGAATTTAAGAATTCAATTGGGAACACTTCAGGTTGATTTGAGTCAATTGTGTCAATGCTTAAGTAAACATATGGATCACCTAGTAGTCTTCTAACAATGTCATTATTTATTCTAAATATGTCATCATTGAGTGGGGTGAGAATAACCTTTGATGCAGCTGTGTAAATCTTTATAATATCATTGGTATTTGGGAAAACAAAGTTTATAACAAATGTAGAGATAGATAATGCATGTGGTATTTTGATAATATCTGGTGGGAGATATAGCAACTTCAAACTACTATCACCATTGCCAAGTTTGAGAAGCCATTTAGAAAAACAAAGATTGTTTGAATGTATATTCTTTATTAATGTTAGTGTTGTAAAGAGTGACTATAGTCCATTTATTCTAACTGAGCTTGAAATAATAGAAGTTCTATAGCCATAAGGAATAATAAAAAGGGTTTGACAAAAGTCAACACTTGTAACCATTGTAATGCCTCCAAATGGTTTAGAATTACATTTGAGATGCTTTAAAAATTTATTAACCGCAGAAAAAACATGTGTGTAGACCATACTAATTTCATCCCATATGAAAACATTTGCTTGTTTAATGGTTTTTCTAGCAATACTATTAATTGTTAAAGTAGAGATAGAAATTTCATTTAAAGGAACAAAAAGTTTAAAAGTTATATATGTCGTTTGACCATATTTTACCAAAATGTTTGCAATCCTAGTTCATGCCATACTGATTACTTTTATCTTTATAATTGTAATGTGTAATTAAGTAGAAAAATTTCTCAGTACCACTAGGTCTATCAATAAAGAAACATTGATGTTGGTCAGTGTCAATAGCATTCATAATGAGTTCAAAAATATAACGTTATTCATGACTGAATTGATTTATATTTGCATTGATTTGGTTTTGTGATGGATCAGGGATTTGTGTATTAAACATATGTTCGACAATGCAAGTAAGAGTTGGGAGTGGTAAACTAAAATTACAATTAGATTTATTGTGTAGTTGAAATTTTGAGTTAATATCGAGTAAAGCAATATCAAAATAGTTTATATAATTTCTAGCATAATCCTTAAATATATCAATTTTGAATTGATCCCATAATAGATTTGGATCTTTTAGTGAATAATACAAATAAATAAAAAATAATATGTCTTAATTGGGATGGCATTTTAAAAGTAGAAGTTTCTTGTATGCAATGTTGCCATTTTGAATCATTTGTTAGAAATCTTATTGCTATAACTACTTGTTTAAAAGAGGAGAAAATAACACTTTTAACAATATATATATATCCTCAAATGATATAACACCTTTTATATGGAATAATATAAGCCACAAATGGTACAACTCACTATTTGAAGAAGATATGGAATATATTCTTGGTATGAGTTTAGCTTTTCATTGGTGTAATTGCCATTTATGAGAGGATTTTTTATATATATAGTGTAACGAAATTTAAGCATATATGTATTGTCTTGCATTAGTATCTTACATGTTTAAATTGAACCATTGTGTAAGCATTATTCCATTTTGAGTGGTTCTTTCTAGTGTTTTTTGTTCATGACCTGGTATGAAATAGACATTTTAAAAAATAGGTAATGAACTGGAAAGCATATAATAGTTATTGATTTATCATGCATATGAAACTTAAATATATGCCATATGGCTTTGGGAGCATAAATATATCAAACATTGACAAAACTTAAGATTTTGTCCCAATTTAAAGTCCCTCATTCTTCAAATGTAGTTATGAATTCTAATGTTGCATAGTCATATATTAAAATAAATATTTAATACTTTTAATAGAAGCACAAATTTCTACATTGATGTATGCTTTATATTTCTTACAAAGGTATTTATTATAAAGAGCAACCCATCTATTATCAATAGTACAACCATTTTTTATGAAAGTGTGTTCGTTATTGGGTTGGTAGTAATTAAGATAACCATCAATACAATAAATAATTTCAACATTAAATTCTTTTGGATAATTCTTAGAGCATTTGTTATTTGCCATGCAAATTAAATAATTAAAATTACCACATAAACCATATATAATATGATTTGTAATTATGTTATGCAATTCTGATTTTAGCAATGGGTGTGGCAATTGTGCAGTGATAAATTTGCCAACCAAGTCATGGTTTTTTATCTTGTCTTCACTTGATAACATTGCTAAGAAATGATAATGAGGCAAACCTGTTTTTTGGAAACATAAACATATGTGATGCACTTCCCAAAAATTCCTTTGATACTTATGTTATGTAGAAATTCTTTAAGTTTTAAGTTGAAAACTTTTAAAATAAGATCAAATCAATCCTCAAGTGATTCATTCAGTTGTAAGTTTTATACAATTTAAGACCACTTTGGGTTGTGTGTAAATGTAATAAATAAGTCAGATTTTCCAAAATATGTAACAATAGCAATAGCATTTTGATAATGTTATTGCATTGCTTGTAGGCTATCAGGAAATGTAGAAGGTAAAATTATAACTTTTCTAAGCTCAGCATTATTAGTAGCAGTTCTATTGCTAACATAGTCCATAATACCTATGTAACAATCCACTTTTAAATGTTTTTGATGAGTGCTAAAGAAAGTAAAGTTGTTAGATTCAACCTTTATATAAGCATCAACCATAAATTATTGAGTGAGCTTCCCAACATGTAGCAATTAATCATAAAGGAAAGAGTTGCCAATACTATCTTGTTGAGATAATCAATATATATAGTATTGGAGTAACATTACATACAACTTATTGTGGTAGATTTTTTCATGCTAACCTTTATCACCAAATGGTAAAAGTAAAAGATAAACTATAGGATCACAATTTTCATAAGAATAAAATTTTCTTTTGGCTGTGAGTTATATGGATGTATGCATATTTCTTTGTCAAGAGATGGCTCCCCTCATCAATAGCAAAAGCAACAGCAACATCATTAGTCCGCGGCAAGTCATAACAATGTAAATTAGTACTTTCACTTCTAGCAATCATATAAACACCATGTTTCGGAATTCCATTGCAAATTGAGCAATGTTGTTCTTGGAATTCAAGATTATACATCATTTGAAAAGCTTGTGTGTATAGGTTTATTGGTCTTAGCAAGTGATCTAATTGCAATAACAAATTAGAATCACAGTTTGTGTTGAATGGGTTTTGCTTTCTAATATTTGTAGCTTCAAATGCGTCAAGCATGTAAAGTTGTCCATATGATGGTGGCACTTTAGTAGCAAGATATGTTAAAGCAATATTGTGATATATTTGACCATGTATTTTAAAGCAATATGGGCTTTTACCACTTAAATTATCAATATTAGCACCCATTGATGCAAAAGCTAAAGCACTATTGAAATTTCTTATGTTAATTTTAAAGTTAGAGTTTTTATTTTCATTAAAAAGCATATGCAATATAGTAGGTAAAGATAAAAGTTGGGGAAGGGAAACCTTTCCATTCTAGCAACACATTAATCTTGACTCGTTTCAAAATGTAATGCACTACAAAAAACATATATGGATGACATATTTTCAATATTAAACATATGTGTTGTATGGCCATTATAATTCTTTTGATGTGCTAATTTGTAGACTGTAGACAGTATAACTATGATGATTCCATGCATTTGTATTACTTTTATTTAGCATTTTCAAGGTCTATATTTGTATGACCTTCATCAGCATATGCTATGTTTGTATTAGCATCATCAAGATCTAAAGTAATTTTTGCATTAGCATGTTAGATTAGTTTCTTCATTACCATATGCAAGGTTGTTGTGAGTATGAATATATCTGCTAGTGTCAATAGTTGGAAGTAATTGGTGATGTATGCTTCTTAATACTTCTAAAGCCAAGGCATATTTGCTAGGGAGGAAGTTTTGTTTAATAAATGAAGTGAAATAACCTATTTAGTGCAAATTTAAACTTAAGGCAAGAAGTAGATGTGAGTGATGCATCAATCTAAAAGAAAATCAAAACACTTATCTTAAAATTTTTAGAGATTCTAAGTAAAAGCCAGAACTTGTGTTCTTACACTAGAAAAAAAATAAAAATAAAAAAAAATCAAAGACTATATAGTGAGAGCACAATCTATATCTATATACACCTTAAGCTGTAAACAAAAGAGACTAATCTACTAGCACACCTTTTCCAAGGCGTGGTGAGCACTCAAAAAGCCTCCCGTGCTTTTTAAAATATAATGACACTTGAGCCATGAGAGGTGGGTAGGGTTTGCAAGTTTGAGAACTCACATTGGGCTTGTTCTCTCTTGGAGAAGGATAGGGACTGCAAACTCTCTAATGGTTCTGGCCATGAAGGTTGGCTCTAGCTCCAGCTTTGCTGCTCAATGGCATCCACAAACCCAAATGAAGATGTCTCAAATTTCCACAGCACACAAAAATCTAGATTGTTGTGGTTGGGGGCCAAATTAGTGGCCGTTGGACCTACGTTGAACACAGATCTTTGCAGGAAGAAGCACAATTGCTATGATTGCCACTGATCCAGCAAGCAAGTGTTAGCTTGATTGCAGCAGGGCATCTAGGGCAAGCTAAAAAGAATGGGCACGGGGGCAAGACACCACTGGTGACATATGTCAAATGCCTGTTTTGCCTTGCTCAAAGCCAATGAGCACCAGAGCTGTGGTGATCTCCCATTGGCCAAGGCTAACATCAGAAAACTTTCTCGTGCAACCATGCAAATTGATCCTAGCCCAAGCCTAGGATCCAACTGCTAGTGGACCTCCCCACTATTGCTTTATATATATAGATGATGCCAATTGGATTTCTTGGAACATCATTCTTTTAACTTACCCTTAATGTTTTTTAGGGTCTTGTAACAGCCAACAAAAGCATGAGACTATAATGCAATAGATGCAAATTGATTATTTTATCACTCTTTTGGTCCCTTTTAGTCTTCAATACTATACCCCACATCATTTGCAAGCATATATAAGCTTAAGTTAAGATTGTGCAATGTGGGTATTGGCTATGGTAATCTTGACCTTTTTAACATATAGTAAGACATAAAGTAAAAATAGTATATTATATTATAACATTTTGATTGCCTTAAAGAACCAAAATGTGATTTGAATTCTATAGGTATACCATGGAGTCCTGCCACATGTCCAATTTTTACCACATGGTCAACATGGGTCAAAGGGAAGCTCAAGGGTATATTAAGGCTATGGAACAAAAGCCTGCCCTAAAGTGGTGCAATGGTGTTGTGAATGTAATTGTGGGTATTGACAGTTATTTACCAAAAAATCCTTTCAGATATTCTTTCCTTATTGCTACGATGGTGTAAAGTTGGTATTACTTGACCCTTCTCCATCTAAGTTAGTTGAGAAGCTAGTCACCACATGTGCATTTACACCAAAAAGGCACTAAAGAAAGAAATCTTAAATTGTCATTTAGTGAAGCATACTTGACCTGGTGATGAGACTTATGTTGTTAGCTTCCACTTGCTAATGTTGATAACCCCGTGCAATATTGAGCTTATTCCCTTAATATTCGCAAAATGATAACTTACCATATGCACCAAAATACTCTCGCTATTATGCCATATATCTCATTGGCTATTTATGAAAAGTGTCTAGATTTGTTAGTTGGGCATATCTGTAAAGATTATGATCACAATGGTGTTGGTCTCATATTCAAATGCGCAATTTAGCACCATTCCATATTTAGAAAGTTTTTGTATAATTGTCCCAGAGACTAACTTTTAGGGGGGGGGTGCGAGGGTTGTTGCCAAATGTATAGTAAGGATAGTGGATAGGTTAGGTATGGCTAACTAACTTAAAGTGTAATCTAGGTCTTGCTTGCATGCATATCTTTGTTTTGCACCTAGTGTGAGTTTAAGCCCAAGCTCTATACCATACTACCTGATGGAGTACTCATATCCTCGAGCTAAGCCATCAGTATGTTGATATAGCACCAAATTTAATTTAGCTTCATTTTATATATTGCTTTTGGCATTAGATGTTAGATGCTCTAGGACTATTCCAACATTGCTTTGTGCTCCCATCCCCTTTGCTCCTTGGGTTGAACACTCAAGAGTTGCTTTATACTTCAGTTCTTTTATGTTAATACCTATACTAAAGCTTTGTCTATTAGGAGGTTGTGTACCATATGAATTTATCTCTTAATTTTCACTTTAGTTTTGGCCGAGTGTTGATCATGTATAGCTAGCCTCTTTGATTATGCTTAGAGTTGTTAGCTATACATATTAGTGGGCTTATTGGAGTTGAATACGATTTGAATAGTTATTTTATCCATACTTATCTGTGTTTCTATATATTATACCTAGTGTGTTACCTTCTTGTTAAATAGAGGAGGTGGAGGGTTCTAAATGTATATTAGGGATAGTGGTAGGTTAGGTATGGCCAACTAACCTAAGGCATAGTCTAGGTTTTACTTGCATGTGTATCTTTGTTCTATGTCTGGCTTGGGTTTAAGCCCAAACTCCATACCATGCTAGCTGGTGTAATACCCATATCTTTGCGTTAGGCCTTTAATATACTAAAATAGTGCCAAACTCTATTTGGCTCTATTTTGCATGCTAACTTTGGCATTGGGATATTTGATACTTTAGGACTATTCTAACATTACTTTGTGCTTTTATCCCTTTGCTCCTTGGGATGAACGCTCAAGAGTCACTCCGTGCTCTAATTCCTTCACTTCTTAGTTGCAAGTTTGCGAGTTTGACTTCTATGAGACATAAATCCCTAAGCCCCAAAGTTGGTAGTGGTTGATGTGGAAGTCTAGCAAGCATAATATATTTGGACCAAAAGCTTCAACTCAAAAAGTTGAGAATGAGAATGGAACTCCAAAAAAAATGCTTGGGGAATGAACATAAAGTGATTGATGAATAAGTCTCTAGAAAGGGACACAAGAAGGATTGATATGTAGCAAATGTCATGAAGTGTTAAGACCAAGTTTGAGAAGTCCGAGATGTAGTTCAAGAAGGAGTCCAAAAAGGAATCTGAGATAGAATCCAAAATGCAAAATGACCGAGAGGAACGTATAATGCCAAAAACTAATAATAAAAAGATAGAACTGAACTATAGTAAGGATAGTGGATAGGTTAGACATGGCTAGCCAATTTTAGGCATAGTCTATGTCCTGCTTGCATGCCTATCTTTGTTCTACATTTGGCTTGAGTTTAAACCCAAATTCCATACTATGTTAGTTGGTGAAGTACTTATATCCTCACGTTAGGCCATTAGTATACTGAAATAACATGAAACTCTATTTGGCTTCATTTTGTATGCTATTTTTTGCATTGAAATATTGGATGCTCTATTGGCAAGTCGGAGGAACAAAAACCCTAATTGAAGGTGTTAACTTCAAAAAAAGTGGCCCATAGGGCTAAGCATGGAGGAGTCCATGTATGATCACAAGCTGATCAACTAATTTATTAAATGAGAGAACTTGGAAGCTCAAAGGAACTAAGTGTTTAATTTGTGATCTGTAGTGTGTATTAGGTATAAATTAGTGCACCAGCATAGAGAGTCATATCAAGCATTCTAGATGATGCCATCCATAAATGTATATACAAAAGTTGGGTTTGAGTTCTAACCCTCTAGTGCTTTAGTTCGAGTCTTAATATACTAGGGTGTAGTGATGGTTTAGAATATAAAGACACTCATCTTTCAATGGTCATAAACTTTCAGTAAAGAGGCTGGTTTGGGCACACTACCAAATAGAGTATATCTATAAGCAACCAAAGGGAAAGACTTGAGAGACGATCCATAGGGGTTCAAATATAGAAGAAAAGGGTCCATGAATAAGAGTGCACCCCTTTTTCCAATTGGTTAAGGGTCTTGGGATAATTAGAGTTAAATGTCTTTGGGTTTGAATAGTACTGGGTTAAGTGACCTCCTGGGAAGTCCAAACTCAAGAGCTTACATTTGGTATTGGAGTGGTCTTGGGTCCGACTCTGTTGGTTGGCTAAAGGAATCACACCACATGTTGATTGACATCTGGCTAGTTCAGTTTGCTCCTGCTGAGCTCGAAGGGTGTCAAGAGAGTGGGGCTCTCAAAAGAGCTGTAGCTCTCAGCTTTCGTTCACGAGGGCATGAACTTGCAGAGAAACATGGTGGATTGTAAGCAACTAAAGGGAACGACTTGAGAGACGATCCATAGGGGTTCAAATATAGAAGGAAAGGGCCCATGAATAAGAGTGCATCCCCTTTTCCAATTGATTAAGGGTTTTGGGATAGTTGGAGTTAAGTGTCATTGGATTTGAATAGTATTAGGTTGGGTGACCTCCTGGGAAGTCCAAACTCATAAACTTACAATGTCTTAGAATCATGATGCATAGTTAAAGTGTTTAGTGTAAAAAGTTCGCATATTTAATTTGAACACTCTGGTGCAAGTGGCACCAAGGACATAGTGAATAAGATGGGGATACCCAATCTCAATTGTCATGGACCCTTGGCCAAAAGGGTTGGCTTAGGCATACCGCCAAGTGTGGGGGATGCCCTTGGGGTCGTAATCAATAACTTAAAGGTCTCTATTAGTAAACCTATTAAGATGTTTATGTGGGATCACTAAGTAATAATCAAGGATAAGCTCCTTGGTAGGTTAAAGAATGGTGTTCCTAGTTCAAAGTGTTAGTTTGAACTATTAGTAATGGTGAGACTTGGTCAAGGTAATTAAATGAATAGAAATGAATTGTGACAATGCAATGGCATAATGAGTCTAAAAAAGTAATCTCTAAGGAAAAATCTATAGAAGGGTCACAAAGTTGGGCTATAGATAGAGCCCCTAGCAAAAAATGGTAAAAGAGACTGTGAACACCTTCTAGATTTGGCAAAGTAAAACCTTTATTATGGAGTTGAAAAGATACTTCAAGAATAGAAATAGTGATTCTATGTTGTTTAGTGTAAAAATCAAAGGATAAGAGCAAAAGATTAGTGGCCTAGAATGGACTATAGAAATTATTGAAAAAAATCCAAATGATAATTAGGCAAAGAACACTTATGTTATGGATGTTAATGGATTGTGGGAAAGGAAATATGTTTTTAAGGATGGATTTCCCAAATGCTCCAATGTGGTAAAGGTGAAAGCTATAAGAAATAAAGTTGTAAAGTAAATTAATACTAGGGCCATAGAGGGCCCTAGCACAAATATAGATAATTGAAACTTAGTGCATACATGAAATAAAAAAAAGGATGATAGTGCCCTCAAGTAAAGAACTTTCTAGGATGGAGAAGTGGAGTTTGCATAACATGTGCAATACAAAGTGTTGGAGGCACCGAGAAAATTAACTCGAGAAGTTAATATCAAAGTTCTAAAGTATGATGGTGATATTGATAGAGGTAGAAATTACTTTGGAATAAATAATAAGATTGAGATAGAGAAAAGTGTCTGTAACAGATTTAGCAAAAACTAAACAAACAAAAGGAGAGAACCACTATATATAATTTAATGAGACTCTAAATTGGAAAGACTATACTCCTTAGAGGATGGGCAAGACATGGTGAGCCTTCGGTGTTGAACCATTAAAGAATATTAATTTGGTGCTAAGGATGAAAATAATAATCCATGACAGAATTATTTTATAAAATAGTTTATCATTCGATAAGGACATCAAACTTCATCTATAAGTGATGGAGTTGTGAGACACAAATCTCTAAGCCCCAAAGTGGAGCCAAAAGTATGCAACATAATAGTGGTTGATGCAGAAGTCTAACAAGCATAACATGTTTAGACCAAAAGCTCTAACTCGGAAAGTCGAAAGTAGGAATGGAACTCTAAACAAAGTGTGTAAGGAATAAACACAAAGTGATTGGTGAATAAATCTTTAAAAAAGGATACAAGAATGCAATTGTTGTGATATATGGAAGTGTTGGGATTGAATTTAAGGAGTCTAAGATGGAATTTGAGAAGGAATTCGATAAAGAATCCGAAATGGAGTCCGAAAAAGAGTCCAAAATGAAGTCCGAGAAGGAATTTGAGAAAGTGTCCGAAATGGAGTCCAAGAAGGAGCCCAAGATGGAGTCCGAGAAGGAGTCTAAGTTAGAGTCCAAGAAAGAGTCCAAAATGGAGTCTGAGAAGGAGTCCAAGATAGAGTCCGAGAAAAAGTCCAAGTTGAAGTTCGAGAAGGAATCCAAGTTGGGGTTCAAGAAGGAGTCAAAAATGGAGTTTGAGAAGGAGTCCAAGATGGAGTTCGAGAAGGAGTCCAAGTTAGAGTCCGAGAAGGAATCCAAGAAGGAGTTTGAGATGGAATCCAAGATGGAATTCGAAAAGGAGTCTGGGATAGAGTGAGAGAAGGAGTTTGAAATGGAGTTTAAGATAGAGTCTGAGACCGGGACCAAGACTGAAACCAAGACCAAAATTAAGACCAAGACCGAGACCGGGACTAAGATGGAGACTAAGACTAAGACCAAGACCAAAGTTGAGACCAAGATCGAGTCCGAGTCCGAGTCTAAGGGTGAAAACCCAAAACGATCATCTCCCAAACTCTATGGGGGTTTGGTGAGTTCCAAAAGGATAGTAGGGGGGAGGATTCTAGTGGAATCAATTTAGCTAGGAAAGGTTAATGTGACTAAAGAAGGTTATACTCATGTTGTGAGTAATGATATTCATTAAGGATAGAATGAACATTGATGAACAAGTGAAGTAACTTGGTGAAGTGTCCAAGAGTTGGCTCTAGCTCTTCCGAGATATCTAATGGTTAATGGTCCCAATCCAAGTGTGGGTGGCACTACCCACTTGGATACCTAGCGTGGTTTATCAAAACCTCACTCTAGCTACATGGCTAGGGCACCCAAAGGTGGAAGATGGGGAAAGTACCTACAAGGCTTGTGTAGGGATATGGTGTTTCAGACTGTGAAAAGGAAAAAGAGTAATCCTCTTGTGTAGTGACAAAGGATATAGTCACAAAGTGAGGAAGTCCCAGAGGTTAGTAGGACTTAATCGTTAGGCCTTAGAGTTCTAACCTAGTGATGGTGTTAGTGAGCACGGCCACGGATGGAAAGGGACTTAGTGGGAACTGAAGAAGGGATATTAAAGAAGGGTATTCCTTATGTCTTTAGGCATTCTAAAGATGTTAAGATGTGGTCAAGGGATGACCACTCATGAACGAAGGGCCTAGTCCTTGAAAGATGAGACTGTGACGCAGGTGGTCTTGAACTACCAAACTAGCAAGGGTGAATGGGCATGGCTTTAGTGTAACAGGCTAATAAGTTAGTAATACCTTTGGGGTGACTATTATAAGATCAAACATGTGGAGCACTTAGACCAACTACAAATGCTAAGTGGCATAGATGCTATTCACGGGGCTAGCATGTCCCTAAGTCGAGAATATGATTTATGAAGGTTGTAAGTGAGACTCCTCAAAGCGGTCAAAGTGTGGTTAAGTGACTAAAGTAGAATAGAAAATTTAATCGCTTACAATAATATTATAGAGGATTGTGTTCTTGGGCTTTTATAACTTTTTCTATATTAGCATATTAATTCCATCTTTGTTAATATTGTTTGGTTGCATTTAGCTCGTGATGTTGGATTTCATTGAGTCTTGGATGTGGTGATTCACTCCTTAATGAAGTGTTATCTAGAGTTGAGTATGTCCCATCTCATTTCAATCTCAACTCCAATAATATTAATACCATAGCATCATTTCAATATTATCAACACCATAACAAAGCTAACAGAAAGCAAGAGTGAATCACTACTCAAAGCTTTCTTACAATCAAATTAACCAAAAAGTACTATATTTAGTATTTGAGATCATTTCGGTTTGGTTAGTTTCGATAAGGATGATGTTGATGATTTGGCTTGACCTTTATGTTATTGATATTCATGCATTTACTAGTTAGCAACTATATTGACATTTAAATGAGTTGAGTGGCAAGTTAAGTTAGTTGTATTTGAGATAAAATTATTTAGTAAGGGTTGAACTTTGACTTTTTCTTGAAAATCATGGTCTATATTAGCTCTACAAATAGAAGAGTAGGTGGTTAATATTAAATTTGTTGGTTCCTTATTAGCTTTGCATTAAGAATATTGATCATTAATGATTCTTTTTGTGTTTGCTATGGAGTTACATTTTGACATGGAAGATAGATTCATAGAGGATCATTTGTTAAGCATAGTTTCATTATATTTATATTTTAGATTGATGTAGATATACTCTTCATTAGCTTTTGCATTATGAAGCTTAACTTATGAATGTTTAGCTTAATTCTAAATAAATCTAGGTCCCACTTACATATCTGTCTTTGTTCTGCGTTCAACTTAGGTTTAAGCCTAAGCTCTATACCATGCTAGATAATGGAGTACCCATATCCTTGCATTAAGCCACATGTATGCTCAAATAGTGCTAGACTCTACTTGGCTCTGTGTTATGTGCTAGTCCTAGCATTAGGATGTTGGATACTCGATTGTTCCAAGTTATTTTGTGCTCCTGTCCCTTTGCTCATTAGGCTGAATGCTCAAGAGTTGTTTCATGCTTCGGTTCCTTCGCTCCTTGGCTACAACCTTGGGAGTTTCACTCTGTCCCTTTGTTTAGTGGCTTAAGGTCCTGAAATTCAAATTTTACTCCACTGTCCTTAGACATATGGGTAATCATTACAATCACTTACTTACATTATAGTGTTTCAATGCTTTGCAATCACTACACTGCTATGCCAAAAAAAAAAAAGCCAAACAAAGGAAAGCTTACTTCACTTGGAGAAACCCTCATTTGGAGAAACATGCATGAAACAAAACATAAATCGCAACATTCTGATATATTGTGTGCTGAAGTTCAAGTTAAACATGTCTCTTGAGAGCTTGTATCCTCACATGCAAGAACAACACCAATGTTATATAGGGATAGTAAAACACCCTACCAAGAACTCACATAAAAGAAGGAGAGTTAATCAAGTTTGCAATGATAGACACCTCTCCCCAAAGAGCTCTCACTCAAACCTTAATGAACAAAACTACTTATATGCTTTAGATCTTATTTGCTTATGCATAAATGCCTATGTCACACCTACCACTACCTATATGGACCAAAAGGCCTCCATCCAAGACCTTCTGAGTGAGAGCTTGTTTGATCAAGCTCCCACCTACCACAGTTGCCCACATGCAAAAGAAGAGTAGCCAAGACTAGGAAAGCTGTTGTTCTCAGCTAAATAGGAAAAAGTGTAGTATGAAAGAGAAAAACTCTTACTAAATTTTGTGTGACATCATATATACCTATATGGTAGGCTTGCCAGGCATATTCTCTAGCAATCTAACATGTTATATTAATATGGTGTTAAAATTTGATGCTAAAAGACAAAGATCTAGTCTATCTAGATTATATTACACCTCTTCTTGAAGTTCTTCACCGCCCACGCATGCCCGAGCTACCTCAAAATCTCCACTTGTAGTGCATGTAGTTTTCACTCTTTATCCCATAATGATTTATAATAGGATAATTACGAAGTGGATATATGCCACATGTCACATGCTATGTGCCACATACTATGTGTTCTTTTATTTTCTCTATAACAATTATATGAGTTTGAGTACATAGGTTTCACTTCAATGTTTAGAGTGATGTATCAACTCTTCCCACAGTTATACTTGTATTGTGGATTATTGATAGCTAATTGGTGGTGGATGGCAATACATAAGACTTTGAAAGGGGTGATAAAACATGCCTTACATGCTACATATAGTGAGATCTTGATGTTTCAGATCCTTGTGTCCAAGATCCAACTCAATTGCCCTTGCACACTTGCTTTGTGCTTAAGCCTGTGCATAAATTATTGGTAATTGTCTCTAATTTTACAAAGAGTGTGTGATGCATATACCTAGTGCCAACCTACACTGTCCCAAGGATACACTAGCCATATATATTATTATGTAGCACACTCCACATAGAGTTTAGCATTTCCCACATGCATAGGGCATAGTGGCCAAAGTCTTTTTCGAACACTACCTATAGTCGAGTGGTGATGTGTGCTATATTTATGCACTCGTTCCAAACCCTATGGAGCTCATGTGTATCACCACACGCACCCCTTCCAGAAACTTAAAATGCTTCCACAAATCCAGGAGCTTGTACCAAGCAAAATCTTAGGGCTAAAACCATGAATGCAAGCTATCCACATACCTTGCGATCTCTTCCCAGAGATGGGGATGGGAGCCCCTCTGGAAACTCGACTCCATGTCTCCGCGAATCTTGATCAAGGCCCTTGCCTCGTCGCTGGGCCACTCGCCGCTGCCATCCTCACGATGATCCCCCCGATCGCTTTCTTGCCAGCGTTGGGGGTGATCGTGCTGCTGTCCGAGATCGCTAGGAATTCTCGCCATAGCCATGGAGCAAGAAGACAAGAGATGCTTGAAAGAAGAAGACGCCAGCGGGTCGTGAGGAGGAGGATTGGCATGGAGATTGTGAGCCAGATACTGGAGATGCGCGTGATGATCCCTCACGAAATGCTGCTGCTGGTGCTGCGGCTGTGGAGGAGCTTGCACTGGCAGTGGCGGCGACATCGGCTCCCAGGAGATTCCCAAGAAATGACCCACGCCGCTGGCGCTGGAGGAGACCGCTGCCAGATTTCTTGCGGCGAATATAATTCTTTGCTGGCGGCCCAATAGATTGCTATTAAGGTCTTCCCTTATCAAACCACCATTACTACCACATATGGAGCCATGTAATCACCCCTCTTTAGTAAGTGTTAAATGGTTTGACATAAAAGTCTATTTTTCTATTTTAAAACATATAAATATATAATATTGTGAGTGCTTGGAATATGGAAAGGGAATACAGAAATGTGCATATATCCATTAGCCCAAAAAACCCTAGCTTATATACAGGAGCGAGTGGTCCAGATTGAAACCAATCCGACGACTACCAAAATCCCACTACGCTAATATTAGTATATGGCATCGTAACCGTACACTTGGCCCTCACATCATCCCCTCCTCTCGGGATAATGGAAGACCATCAGGGTTCTCTTGAAGATGGGCCGGGATCCAGAGGAATGTCAGGAGGAGGCATCGGTGGATCTGTAGGTGGTATTAACTCCTCCTGATCCCTTTGTACGAAGCGTTTTAGCCGCTGCACATGCACAATCTCTGGAGGATCGGCCTACTGAACGTCATGCCGAACCTCATAAACTTGTGGTCCAATTTGTCGCAACACTCGATACGGTCCTTTCCATTACGCAAGAAGCCCCTTAGATAAACCACATACCGTAAGATGGGGAAAACAGACTAACACCAAATCATCCACTTTGTACTCCGTAGGTAGACGATGATGGGAGTTGTAGCGCCGTTGTTGTCCCACTTATACACGGCCTAAGTGTTCGGCAGACTCTGCTCGGACAAGTGGAAGAATGCTCGTCAAATACTGATTTAGCCCATGATTTAGCATCGGCAGCACATGGCAATTGCGAAGGTAAACCCAGCTCCGTTGGTAATATTGGATCATGACTATATAGGAGTTTATATGGTGAAGCACCAACAGAACTCTGCACCCCTGTAACATATGCATACCGAAGAGACGGCAAATAACCATCCCAATCCGAATGCTGAAAGTTCACATACTTCGCAATCATCCCTTTGAATGTCCGAACAAGCCATTCCACCAAACCATCTGATTGTGGATGATAAGCACTCGTGAAAGTGTGGCATATCCCCAACCGAGACGTCAAAACATGAAAGGCCTCAGCTATAAATGCGGGACCATTATCCGAAAGAATCCGCTCTGGACAAGAATGCTGGAACACCACTCGATTGAGGAGGAAGTATCCAACAGCAGTTGCAGAGGCGCTAGCAAGAGCACCAACTTCCACCCAACGAGTCAAGTAGTCAAAAGCAATAATAATATACTCATTGCCAGCAGTCAACCGTGGAAAAGGTCCCATAATATCAAACGCCACTAACTCAAACGGACGGGAAACTGCAATTGACTACAACCGTCCTTCCGCAGCACGAGGGGGAGTATTACAAGCTTGGCACCAAACGCAACTACGCACATACTGGATAATATCACGTCATATCTCCGGCCAATAGAAAGACCTGCGCAGCTTCTTGGTGACACGATGATGTCCCATATGCCCACCTAGAACAGGAGAATCATGGTAGGCATGGAGAAACTACGGAATAAACACCGAAGGCACCACCAGCCGTAAATGATCATCAGGATCCATCCCCACAAAATAAAGAAGGCCATCGTCAAGGCGATATTGAGAATGTAAATGCCGGAAAGGCAAGTCATCAGCAAGTGATGCAAGATTCTCAAACCCATCTCGAAGCCTCCGAATCCACGGCTCAATCTTTTGAGCCTCACGAACCTCATCAAGAGAAGGTAGATCTTGCTCTGCACCTTGTGGACACTGAACGTCAAGGACAGCAACCGCTGACGGCACAGAATCCTCATCTAGAAAATCTACAGATGCTGGAACAACAGGTTCGTTAGAAACATGAGAAGTGAGTGGAGAAGGAAGAGGAGCTCGAGAAAGGGCATCAGCATCAGCCATAGAACTCCCTGGGCAATGAACAACATCGAAATCATATATCTGAAGCTTCAAAGCCCATCGAGCCGTACAACCAACCAGATTCTTCCGGTTTAATAATGAAGTAACAGCAGCATGGTCACCTTCAAGTAATGTCCGAGAACCATGTAGATAGGCATGAAGTTTCTCAAAACCCCAGACTGCTGCTAAACACTCCTTCTCCGTAGTGGAGTAGTTCATCTCCGCTGGTTGTAATGTACAGCTTATGTATGCAATGGGATGGCGTTGACCCGGCACACTCGAGCTCTCTTGCATCAACACACCTCCGAGACCAATGTCAGAAGCATCCACGCGCAAAATAAAAGGTCGAGTGTAGTCAGGATATGCCAAAACCGGAGGAGTCGTCAATAGTTCTTTGAGGTCCACGAATGCTCGCTCACAATCCGGAGACCAGATGAAAGATGACATTGATGACTTCAACAACGCTCGCAATGGTGTAATGCGATCGGAAAGATGATCCACAAAACGACTGAGATATTGCACCTTACCCAAAAAGAACTGCACATCATTCACACACTTCGGAGTAGGGAACTTTAGAACAGCCACAAGTTTGTCAGGATCAACTTGCAAACCCTCACGAGAAATACGGTACCCAAGATAAATTGTGTCCTTAGACCCAAACATGCACTTTGACCGCTTCAGCTTTAAACCAACGTCGCGTAGCCGATCCAACACTTTACAAACATCACGAACATGCTCCTCCCACGTCCCCTTCGAGTGGATCAAGACATCATCAATAAAGTTAGCAGTCACCTCCGGCATATCGCAAAGAACCTTGTCCATCATCCGCTGGAAAGTTGCTGGAGCATTGTTCAAACCAAACGGCATCACCAAGAACTCATACAAACCAAATGGTGTACGAAAAGCAGTCTTAGGAATATCTTCTTTGGCCATCGGTACTTGCCAATACCCAGAAGCAAGATCTAGCTTGGTGAACCAACGATTTCACCCCAGACGATCCAAGAGATTAGTAGTGTGAGGAAGAGGATACACATCTGGGATCGTCACTTTGTTTAACGGACGATAGTCGATGCAGAAATGAATACTCCCATCATGCTTCGTCACAAGATGAGGTTCACATGCCCAAGGACTCCGCGACTTCCGAATAACACCCTTCTCCAGCATTTCCTTGACGTTTGCACGTAAAATCTTGATCTCCTTAGGTGACCAACGACGAATAGGAACCTTGATTGGACAAGCATCCCCAGTTGGAATCGGATGACGTGTGGCAATCTTGGCCCTAGACGATAAGTCAAATTCAAAGAGATCAGAATACTCCTTCATGAGCCGGTCAACTGCTGCAACACAAAGATCGGCGGAGGGATCGGAAAAGGGAAAAGCAGAACAAGTTGGCAACACAAAAGGAAAGAGTGGGGGAATAAAAGTAATGGAAGCAGAGGTAGAAGTAGAGGGACGAAGAGGTATGGAAGTGAGAGGAATGAATGAAACATAAGGAAGTATAAGACAAGGGGGAGAAGCCTCAAAGTCACACTTGGCATGATTGCGCTGCAACCAATCCATACCAAGAATGAAGTCAAAAGCTTGACTCGGCACCACCCGCAACAGCTACAACTCAAGCTTGAGATCACCCACACGCACAACCAGGTCCACCTCATCCCATGCACATGCATGTGTACGGTCGTTGCCATAAAGAATGAAAACTGGTTCCACCGCACGACGCAAGTGTAAACGACAATGTGTGGCAACAGGTCGAGCAATAGAAGATAAACTCGAACCTGTATCAACCAATACGGAGAGAATAATATGAGACCTCTTGTTATAAAAACGAGCTTGGAAAGTAAACATTGGATGAACCGGTGCCGAGTGAACCCCTTGATGATACTTCTGAAAGAAAGATGGAGAGGTCACTAACTTATTCGCGCAAGGTCCCTTCATTACTCGCGCGACTCCTCGTTTCCCGGATGCATCTCGGTGTCCAGACCTTCCACTGCAGCAACACCCACGGGACGTTGCTGACGCCAAGGTCTCCACCCAGGAAATGGAGGTTGCCAATCCGGAAAATGACGGCAACGCTGATAAGTATGACCAACTTCATCACACGCCCAGCAGCAAACATCACGGCCACGACCACGTCCTCGCGCTTGTCCTTGGACTCGAGCAGTAGCAGCATCAACCTCCATTGGAACAGGACCATCACCCATAGGAAGTGGAGCGGAAGGACGTGTAGCGAGAAGTGGAAGAGGCGACGTCTCATAACATTGTGCCAAGCGAAGAGCATCGTCAAGGGTGGCAGGAGCAAGTGCATGCACAAGTCCGACAAGATCTTGACAAAGTGCTGGCCACAACATTCCTAGCTTGATCCGCTCCGACATATTTGGCTCCGCATGAAGCAAAAGACTTCGAAAACGAATGCCAAATTGCATCACCGACTCAGATGGCCCTTGGCAAAGACGATGCAATTGTTGGAAAGCATCATCACAATCATCGGCATGTCCGAAGGCATGTTTGAAGACGTCCGGTAGAACACTCCAATCCCCACGAGTGGCTGCACTCAAACCATTGTACCACTGCAACGCCGTCCCTTGGAGACACATGGGAAACTCACGCAACCGTCAAGCATCATCCCAAGAATGATATGTGGCAATCACCGTGAAGTGATCAAACCAATGGTATACATCATTCCCAGGATTCCCACGAAAGAACTCCGGCCGAACGCGAGGATTGGCACCAAAAGCAGGAGGAGTTGGACCATGTGCCGTGAATGCCGCCATCAATTGAGTTTGGTTGTTCAATTGCAAGTGCATAGCATCAAGCAATTGGACCAACTGCTGCTCGAGAGTCAAAGGAGGAGATTGCTGATCTGCCATGGAGACAAATGAAAAAGAAAAAGAAGAGAAATGACAAAAAGCTAGAAGAAAATGGTAGATCTAGACAATGCAAAAAGCTAGATCTAAACCAAAATCCTGAAAGGAAAGAACAAAAAGAAGGAAATGGAAAAAGCTAGATTTAGACAATGCAAAAGTTAGATCTAAACCAAAATCCCAAATCCAAGCACTCCTCAAGGACAATCAAAGGTGCCCTTCATCTCCACCAATGTGAGTGCTTGGAATATGGAAAGGGAATACAGAAATGTGCATATATCCATTAACCCAAAAAACCTTAACTTATATATAGGAGCGAGTGGTCCAGATTGAAACCAATCCGACAGCTACCAAAATCCCACTATGCTAATATTAATATATGGCATCGTAACCGTACACTTGGCCCTCACAATATAAAAATAGATATATCATGAACTATTCAGAACTTCACATCCTGCCTGCTTCCAGTTCCAAAAGTAGAAAAATGCAACACTTGAGTCTAGGGCTTTATGTCTGATCATCATACTCCGAGGAACTAGGATGAGAAACATGGGCAATTGAAAGGACTTGATTGATTTAGTTTGCAAGCTATTTGCATTGTGGAATATTATGTTTCTTTTGTGCATTTTTGCTTGCAGCTGCAGATCATTGGATTTAATTGTGCTAAAACATTTGAATAACCAATTTAGTGGGGTTTGGAAGGAAATTGCATAAATTTTTTAGGTGTAATTTTTCTTTTTCTCTCTTTGCTGTGTGGATAAGAAGAGTTTATCTGGGTGAGAAATTGTTACTTTGTGTGACTCGTTGAGAACAAAATACTATTTTATTTTTCTTTTTCACATTTTTTTATGGGCAGCCAGCTTTATTTTGTAATGTGCTTGGAGCTCCATGCTAGATAGGGTATAAGCAGTAAAAAATAAGGGAAGAGCAGAAGATCCCTAGGATTTCCTCCCACGATCTGCTCTGAAGATCATACAAGGGTAAAAACATACCCTCCTTACACTTAATGAACTTAATTATAAGAATTCTTACAACTAAATTCTCTAGCTTAATTGTAATTGGCGAGAAGGGTCCACTAATGGAATTATGCGGGAAGACACATTAGGCAATTAGCCCCATTAAACTACTTTAATTTTAACTTAATGTAGGTCCTATTTCAATTAAATTTGCTTGGAACACAATTCAGTGTCAATTAAAAAGGCTAGAACAAAAGCCGGCGAGGCTTTGTAGCACTTCAATTCTCTACTTAAAGCTTTTGCTTTCTAGGCCTTATTTCATAGTACTTATATCTATATCATGGTTTTTCCCATAAGCAAAGGTGTTTTTCCATGTCATATAAATAAACATTTCCATCATCTTCAGACATCAATACCAACAACCTTCACCTCTTCCATTTGTGTCTGCCACCCACAATACAAAATGAACTTCATAAAAAACCAGATTGCAATCTTTTTGCATAATCAGTTTAAAAATTCCGTTTGGTGATATGATTGTATTACCTTCCATTATGTAATTTCCAAATGCTTGTGATTCTTCAAAAATGGAACTCATAATGCTTGAACTATATACCCAGCAATCAACATCACCATCATATACAAATTGACTCTGTAAGTTCAAAGGAGAAAAAAAGGTTTTATTTTGGATTGATGAAGGAATTCGATATCTTGAACGTGTGGAATATTCCAGTGATACATGTCTAAAAGTTCCGATTACAGTTTCAAAGTTTCTTGTAGAACCATCTTGAATAACAGCAGCTGCAAGACCCATAAGAAGTCCTTTAATTAGATCACCCCGAACATACCCTAGGACACGATAAGCATGACAAACACGACAGTTCCATGGGCATCCTAATGATTGTGAAAAAATTGAAAATGTATATCGTATAGTTGTTAGTGGAACTGTGTTCGACCAACTACCAACACGTTGAGGACCATTTGGTATAGTTTGAATTACAGAATCAATGTGTTGAGGAAATGCTTCAATGCCTTCAACACTGATCCCTAATGGATCTACAACATAATTATTGGTTTGACAATAAACATTCAGAATATTACAAAGGAAAATATTGTGATTATTGTCATTTCAAACAAATTATCAATATAATTAATATCCAGCCTCACCCTCTATGTATATGCAAACGTTGATGACAAGAAAATTCATATGCTGGGAGCATAGTCGATTTCTTAGCCATCAAGAAGTGATGGAGTCTGAGATTTGAGCTTTGTTCAACCTGAAATAAAGGTTCTGATTATTTTTGTCTTGTATTTGTTTCAAATATTTGACTCAGCTAGTCCATCTGATTTGTTTTATACTTTTGTTAAAACCTAAATTATATCAATAAGCTAAATTAATAATGAGAATTAAAGGCACTAACTGCAGCTACAAATGGAACTTGACTTGTTTTGGGAAGAAAACTAGCCTAAACAAACTCGTGTTCGCTGTTGGAACGAGCCCTAATACGTATCTGTCATCGCAGCCCCATTGCAGCTCAAAATCCCATGACCAATCCCTATTCGCTTCTTCTTCCTTGCACAATCCTGCCTGCTGCTTCTGAATTTGAATGCGAAGGAGATGAAGCTAGCAGCAGCTAACAAGTGAGGAGGCACTCATCGCAACGCCCTGCAGTGTGCCTTGGCAAAGTACTTGTTTATGAGTTTCGTTAGTTAAGAGGTTTAGCTAGAGAGATACATTTAGAAACAAAACAAATTACATTCTGCAAAATGTTAATCGATCTCAAAAGTTTGCCACATGGAATATTTCACCGAATCCGGAGCGTTTATCCCCAAAACGGATGTAAAACAATCCACTGTCACCATAGCTCTCACCATGTGAATTTAGCAAAGTCCATAGCCGCTCCTTCCACTTGAAGCCGACAACAAGAAGACAATGCTTGAACTCTTGCTCGTAGTCTCCAACATACACGTAGTTGTTATCCAAACTGTCTCGTCCCCAATCACGGCACTTCACAGCAGTTACTGCAGGCCCACGGTGAGTCAACCAGCTGGCAAACGCAAGGATCGCAGACTCATCAACAAGATTACCAATGTCCACTCCCGTATTGGCCACACTTTTGAGCCGAAACTTCTCATCCTCATACAACCACTTGTCGTAAGCGATCTCCAACCTCGACCGGTTACGTGCCTGATACTGCCGGTAGTTTGCAGCCCTGGGAACTCCAACGTTGGTAAGGAAGTCCAAGCAAGCTCCGGGAGATCCGCCCTCACAAGAAACTGTAAAGCCAATGGAGCCGAGGAACTTAGTCTTCAAGCTGTCTTTAGCCTCAAAGCCAGGCTCACAAAAGTCATTACAAAACTGGATGCTTAACGACTCATTATGCCCTGCGATTTTTAGCAGACTTTCCATCAGGCCAATCGAACAAATCACCCAACAATTGCCACAGTCGAACTGATTGTAGACCCGCAGCCCCAATGTTGTTTTCCAGTTGATGCAACTGCCACGTCAACCGATGAGTCAGCCACCACGTCGCCTGGCGAGTCAGGCGCCACGTCACCTAATGAGTCAGCATCCTAGTCTAAATGTTTTTAGGTTTAGAGCAAAAACTATGCTTTGGAATGCCTAATCCCTAATCCCTAATCCCTAATAGGGCAGTATGGGAGTGTTTTTGTCACGGCCAAAAGTGGGTGTCATACTCCCGGAGAGGGTGAATATCCGCGGCTCTAAGTGGTGCGACGAGGAAGAGTTTCTCTCGCGGGTAAAGCGCCTGGATCAGGTGAGAATTGTCAGTGGTGGCGACTTCATTTCACGTAGCAGCAGGGTCGACTGGAGCGACCTCGTCCAAACTTGCTTTTCGGCCGTCCAGATGAGCAATGTCTCTTGGCTGGACTCAATCTTGCTCTGTGCAGCCATTCAGGCCAAGATTGGTGAAAGATTGCTCGTATCCAAAATATCACCCTCAACAAGCTCAGAGTTAATAGTTTTGGATAAGGAAAGGGCAGCTTTGGAAGGTATGCCGGGATCCATAGTGAGGATCCACAAGGCCAGTGAAGCGTTGCTTTTGGAAATGGTTGCCAAGCATCCGGTGGTGACAAGCATTCGATGCACAGATCGTCGCAGCTTGGTGTGGATGGAAGATGCATCCCTGGCTCGAAAACTGGGATATAATCCACAGCCGCTTTACGGCGGGATGTATGACCTTGATCGCATCCCAAGCTGTGCATTACTGATTGGATATGATAGAACCTTTTGGACTCTGTTTGATCCTGCCTTTAGTTTCTACTTTAAGCTCCGAAGGGAGGAGTCCCGCAACCGAAGAAATGGAGTGGGGGAATTTATACTAGTTCCTCTAGTGCAAGAGATGTGATACAAGGTTTGTGCTGGTTTGTTTTTTGGCTTTAATCTATCTGTATGCTGTTTCGATAGTCTTGCGCTGCTCATATAAAAGCACACAAAACAAATCATTTTGTAAAACGTAAGCTTGAAATCTAAATTACAGCTCCCCCTATTCCCAAATGGATGCCTACTCTTAGGATTGGCTGGCAGATAGTGCACTGCAGCAGTGAAGTTCTGCAGTTCGGCAAAATTCATCACTCGGCAAAGTTCTGCAGTTCGTTTATAAATTCACAAAGCGACTGCCCTAGGTTAAAAAAGTTTTAAAAAACAATATGTATAAGGTTAAGGGGTAGCAAACACAAGGGTAAATAAAAAAAGACTTAAGAAGACCTGTTAGACTAAAAGAAGTAACGCTTGGAAGTAGGGTTTATCGATCAGAAATGGAGGATAGGCCCACGTGCGACGAGAAAAACATTCTTCGGAAAATTAGAAACGGAATCGTCCAGCTTCATACTTGAGTGCCGGTGTTTTTGTACTTCAAAATTATCTCCACTATTATTTTGCACCCAGGCAATAACACGTTGGGGCCCATAATCGTGCCACGTTGGCACTGCCCTCTTGGCCATTCTGAGATGTAAACTAGATGGTTTCATCAGTATGAGATCTGTGGGAACGAGTCTGCAACCCATGGTGATGACCTGGTTGAGCATGCCAGTGATGAGCATCATGATCCCATCTCACCTCTTTCTGAAGATAAGCAAGGTTATTGTTTAAGCAAGGATCTATTAGATCCTAACTCATAGTCTTTGATATCACTAGGGTCCGATAAAATTATATATATACCTAAAATGGAGTGAAAGCGATCCTCTTTTTTTATTTTTCTGATGAATGCATGAAAGTCATCAATAATTATTTATGGATGAAATTGTTAGTAAGATCGTCATGATCTTCAGTTTCTTCTTCCTCGCCGCTCAATCTGTAGTGCTCAATATTAATCATAGGAATAAATCACACTCTTTGTGCAGTAGATTCCCATTCAGGCACAGCAAAGCCGCAAATGGGACTCTGGGAGGAAATCCAGCTCAGTTGTTGTTTTACTGTATAAATAAACTTGATCACATTATTGAGCTCAGATTTCTTTGACCTGCCTGACAAGGAGGATCTCTTACAATTTCCTGGGTTCTCAATTTCAAAGAAGACGCTTAGCTGTGAGCAAATCGCTAGAGTGATGATTAGCATATTCTATTTTTTAAGGGGAACATGCTAATTTAAATGCTTAAATTAGTCTAATTTAACTGATTAATTTATAGTGTCTTCATTACCTGATCACTCGTTAGCTTAAACCTAGGAAACAGTTATGATTTGACTAATGCACTTACTATTAAGTTAAATATAAATTAGATAATTGACTAATGTGTCTTCCCACTGCGATTGTTAAGTTAAGTAAGTAGATTTCACCGGCTTGTAACACATTCCCCGCCTTGATCTTGAACCACAGCAACAATCTCCTGCTGCAATCGCTCACTACCAAGGCAAGCAGAGATGATCTTCCTAGTGACAGGCATTGCTCCAATTTACTTGAAAGAACAGGAAGAAGAGGTCATCTTCTCCCGGAAGCAATACACTGCCCCGCTTGCAGATCCCTTGCCAATCTGCCATGAGGAATCACCGTCAAAAATCTCGGAACTGGAACTGAACTCGCCTTGCGAATCCGTTCTATCCGCTCATAACCGCAAACTGGCTGCAATTCATCACGATTCCCCTGCGTTCTTGACCTAAATCCGCCATAGCCTCCCACTCGTTGCGAGCTGGATCGAGTCTCTTGCAGCTCTTGAGCGCGTTCTTGCTCTCGTCGCAACATAGATCTTCCCGTCCGCCGCAGCCGATATTCAAATCTTTCGCGAATTCGAATCAATAGACGCTCTTCCAGGGGGGATCTAGCATAAGAGCAGAAGATCCCCGGGATTTCCTCCCACGATCTGTTCTGAAGATCATACAATCCTTACACTTAATGAACTTAATTATAAGAATTCTTACAATTAAATTCTCTAGCTTAATTGTAATTGGCGGGAAGAAAATTTCGTTAAATTAGGCTGTTAGATTTAGCCACTCCCAGGACATGAAACGCATATAATCTTTGCAATCAAGAAGACAATCTCATCCCTCGCCTATTACCTGAAATATATGGAGTTGTGACAGGAAAGACACAAATGGCCGTGGAAAAGAAGAAGGCAAGGCCAATGAGTGGAATCGCAGCAACAACGAAGACACCACTAATACAAAAATGATAATCCAACTTACATTTTTGCATCCATCAATCTCATGCTTCCAACTGTGCACCACAAGATTATCAAAACAGCATCTGGACCCGATTTTCCTTTTTCTTTCTTAGCTTTGAGTTGAGATTTTTAATATTTCCTTTTTGATTTAGAGGTGGCACAGTAAACACTTTTATTGCTTGCTTGAGATCCTTTGCTCCAATCGGGATAGGCCAGATTTATTGTTCTTCCTTTTTGTGGATCTCGACAGGAGCTTTTCCTCTGTTATCCAGCTCCATTATTAAAGATGGTAGAACATATGCAAACTAAAAATCACGTAGGGCAATGGCTGGCATGATGATTTTAGCAATATGGGAGTTAGTACTTACTAAATATTATTTAACATACTTTTTAAATTCTTAGTATTAAACAGAACACCTTTAAATTATTCTAGTTACTATTTAGAACTTACACACTTTCATACCTTTGGCAGTGGCCGGGCGTTCCATGCAACGCTCCTTCCAAGCCATGACGTTTGGGAAGTTCTCGAGGCCTATGACCTCCGCCCCCTTGTAGAAAACCTCGATACAGTAGATCCATGGGAAGGTGGCCATGTCCGCGATGGAGTAGCCGCCATCTATCAAAAACTCTCGCCCTTCGAGCCGCTTCTCCAGCACTCCCATCAGGCGCTTCACCTCGGTGGAGTAACGCTCCAGGGGGTATGGATGATCGCACTTATCCTTGGCATAGACGTAGAAGTGCCCAAACTAATGAAAGAAAGAAACAAATGAGAGCTCAAGAACATGAAGAACAAAATCCCAAACAAGATAAACAAGGCCAAGAACACCAAGAACACCAAGATACAAGAACAAAACCCATGCATCAACGAAGAACACAACGATGATCCATGAAATCTAGGAATTCACAAGTTTCTCTAACCTGGCCGGCCATTGGGCCAACGCCTGCCATTTGGAAGAAGACCCACTGGATTGTCTCCCACTTGAGCCTGGGATCTTGCGAGATGAACTTGCCCGTCTTTTCCGCCAGATAGAGAAGAATCGCTCCACTCTCGAAGACATTCATGGGTTTTCCATCTGGATAGCGAATCCAAATTAAAAAGATCGAAAAGACAAGCGATCAAAAGAGCAGCAAACCTGGGCCATTTGGATCGACGATTGCGGGGATTTTGGAGTTGGGATTGATGGCAACGAAGTCCGGGTGGAACTGCTCGTTGTTTCGGATGTTAATTGTGTGCGGCTCGTAATCAAGCCCCATTTCTTCGAGCGCAATGCTCACCTGATCGTTTAGATCAAACTCCGATCAAACAAGAGAAAATCCTTGGCTGTGATCAATACCTTCATGCCATTTGGAGTGGCAAGGCTGTAGAGCTGGATCGCCATAGCCGCAGTGTTGCTCTTCCGCTAGGGTTCATCTTAAATCCTTGATTTTTAGTCCACATCTCACAGTCAAACTGCCACGTGTTAGAGTCAAAGTTTCAACGAATCCTTTGAATGATCCTTGTTCTTGGCTCGAAGAAGAAGCGAAACCCGCAGCAACGATTTCCTTCTCTCGGGATCCATCTCTCTTCCAAGGATCAATCGGTGCCAGATCTCGCAAAGACCCAGCTCCAAAAATCCCTCGACCAGCTCGAGAGCCGCGAGGTCCGAGGAGATTTCACCCTCTACAGCTCGCTCCTAGCTCAATGCAGCGCCGCCAGATGCCTCGCCGCGGCACGGCGGATCCATGCCTTGATCCTACGCGATCGATACAACTCAGAGCTGGTCATCAACAATCTAGTCGTGAGGATGTTTGGCGCTTGCGGTGGATTGGACGAAGCAAGGAGTCTCTTCGCGAGAATTCGTCCCAGGAACGTTTTCTCGTACAACATCATGCTTGGCGCACTTGCCCAAAACCGGCATCTTTACGACGCAAGGAATCTCTTTGATCTGATGCCTGGAAGAACAGATGTGTCGTGGACTGCAATGATTTCCTCTTATGCATCCACCGGGGAAGTCTCGCTAGCGAAAGAAATCTTCGATGAAATTCCCGAAAAGGATAGGATTTCATGGAACGCGATGATCACAGCATATGCCCAAGCTGGGTATTGTTACGAGGCCCTTGAGATGCTCAGAAACATGGATTTGGAGGGCCTCCAGCCCGACAACATAACATTCATCAGCAGCATAAATTGCTGTTCCACTGTCGGCTGCCAGGTGACGGGGCGACAGCTCCATGATGATGTCGTTGATTTGGGCCTCATGGCGCATGTCTCCGTGGCCACTGCCTGCGTTAGCATGTACGGGAAGTTTGGTCGGCTCGAGAAAGCCACTGAGATCTTTGACAAAATGCCGCAAAGGAATGTCGTGTCGTGGACGACAATGGTTGCAGCATATGCCCAGAATGGGCATCTTGAAGAAGCGAGAGAAATATTCGACCGGGCGTCTCAACGAAACGATGTTACGTGGAATGCGATGCTGGCGGCTTTTGTGCAGGGTGGACAGCTCTATAACGCAAGAGTAATGTTTGATTGTATGCCCATGCAGAACGCTTCTACGTGGAACACGCTGATTGCGGCGTTTGGCCAGAGAGGGGATTTGGAGGAAGCCACGGACTTGTTCCATCGAATGCCGCTGCCGAATCTGATATCTTGGAACACCATCATCTTTGCAAATGCCCAAAACGGGCGTGGAGAGAATTCCATCAAGCTGCTGATGAGAATGGATGTCGAGGGACTTCGTCCAAACCGAGTGACACTTCTTGCGGTCATTGATGCCTGTTCTAACATCGGAAACACCGATCTGGGAAGAATGGTCCTCTCAATTGTCGAGGAAATGGAGTTTACACACCAAGTTGCGATTGCTACCGCATTAGTGGCAATGTTTGCGAGGTGCCAGAATCTGGACAGCGCCAAACTTGTGTTTGACAATGCGGATCAACACGATGTCATGCTATGCAACTCTATGCTCTATGCGTATACTCAAAACGGGCATCTTGAGGCAGCCAAGAGGATGTTCTCACAAATGAAGGAAAAAAATACAGTCTCTTTTAACCTGATGATAACCATGAACGTCCAAAACGGGCTCATAGATGACGCCGAGAAGATGCTTTCGACAATGCCAGACCGGGATGTTGTCTCAAACAACACAATGATGCTGGGCTATGCCCAGGTTCTCAAGCTGGAGCAAGCAAAGTGTATCTTTGACAAGATGCAAGAGAAGAACATCGTGTCATGGAACACGATGATTCTCGCATTTGCCCAAAATGGCCACTACAGCGACGCATGGCTGCTTTACAGAACTCTCAACTTGGATGGCTTTCATGCGAATAACTTCACCTTTGTTGGTGCACTGGAAGCCCTCTTAGGGATTTCATCGCTGCGAGAGACGAGAGCTCTCCACGCGATGATCCTCGAGAGTGGATTCCTCTCCGACGTGAGCGTCGCCACTGGGCTTGTGAACGTCTACGGAAAATGTGGCAACATATCCGAGGCTACCAGGATCTTTCATGGCATGCCCACAAAGAGCATGGTATCCTGGAGCGCCATGATAACGGCATATGCCCAGAATGGGCATAACATGTCAGCCTTGACGTGCTTTGGGCTCATGCAGCAGCAGGGTTTCATACCGGATGCCGTGACGTTTGTGGCCGCAATATCAGCTTGCAGCCACGCGGGGCTTGTGGAGGCCGCTCGAGGCTACTTTCTCTCGATGCAAGTGGACTTCATGATTGATCCAATCTGCGAGCATTTTGGGTGCTTGATCGATCTGCTGGGCCGATCTGGGAGGTTGGAAGCTGCACAGGAATTGATCAAGTGCATGCCGTTTTTGCCGGATTCTAGCAGCTGGACGGCACTCTTGAATGCCTGTTGCATACATGGCGATCTCACTAGAGCCTCGAGCATTGGTGATTTGATAATTGAGATGCCGGGATGTGACGAAGCTGGGCCTTATGTGCTACTTTCTAATGTTTACAGCGTCCTAGGAGAGCGAGGGAAAGCTGCAAGAGTCCAAGAGATTCTCTCCAGAAAAATAAGTAAAGGTCTAACGATAGTGGATATACCTAGAATTTCGTAGTATATTTTTATTAGTCAAAATAGTTACACAAGTTTTCTTTTTAGCAAAACTTAAATTCAAACTGAAGAATCGCAATGCGATGCAGCTCAGACCTCTCTGGACGATGTCCTTGACGATGATCTTCCTGTCTGCCAAGCTTGATCTCCCATTCTTGCTCGATCACGCTCCATGCTGCGTCCTTGTCCCGTGCAAACTCCACGAGGAAGTTTCATGTAAGCCAGTGGCAGTGGGAGCTTAAGGTGGTCAAGAGCAACCAAGACGTTGGCGGTAGTCTATGTATCCATAAAAATTCCCCACAACCACCATGGCAGCTAAAGCCCAACACCAGACTTGGAGAGAGACAGGACAAATGCTCCCGTCATCGCCTATCTCCAGGCTGGGAATCAGTACGCCATGGAGCTGCAGGGCCATATCCGCTTGAAAGTGGCAGAGGTGTTTCAATGGAGCTTGATCCGGGTGCTAGAGGAGCCTCTCCAGCAACTGCCTCGAACAGACAGCTTAAACATTAATAAGGGCATCCTCCGCATCAGAAGTTAAAAAGACAATGAAACACTGAATAGAGGGAGTTGACATTGCCGGAATTTATGATGGATCGTCGACCATCTGGGACTTTTTATTATAGGATTTAAATCATAATCACATCACGATCTTGTATAAGAGTTTCATCAAGGAAAACGATGCAATCAGGGCCTCTTTCCCAAAATATTGCAAGAGAAAGACCAACAAGATCATCAAGAACAGTTTTATGAAGAAATTCCATGCAGTCCGGGCTCCTTTCCCCAACATTTGCAAGAGAAACACTGACACGATCGCCAACAACTTCATCAGCTCCAACAGCAACACAAAGAACACCTTCCGGATTTCCAAGACGGCACCCATTTCCATGAAAATCCTTGAGAGTCAGAGGGTTTATATGCAAGAGAACAACCTTTTCGCCACCTTTTTCCATACAAAAACCTTAATGAATCTTCCTGGACAATCCATGTGCATCCAGGTGGCAGTGAAGCTTGAAACCTCAGATCTCACCTAAACGCAAAATCGATCAGTAACCTCCTTGGCAAGAGCCCTTTCAAACGCCTTCTTGATAACTAATGTGTTTAGCATCATAAAGTTTATTTGTTTCATATAAAAGATGGATAGAATTACTAATTCTGTATGTATCTTGCAATAGTTTCCCTGATTGTGAGGCCTAATTACTCCAAATCAAATATTCTGCAACTGACAAGCAACAACGGAGGATCATTTGGATGATGTAAATTAGACCTTATTATTATTTTTGTGAGGGTCTAGAGCTTTTGTTACAAATGTGTGTTTCTATTTAGGCTAATTATGAATGCAAGACCTTATTTATAACATGGCGCGGCACTTCACAATACAGCATCCAGGGAGTGCAATGCTGCGCTTTGAAAACCATAGGTTTAATTGTGCCGTGAAAAATCACTTTGTCTAATGGTGACTGACATGAAACGAAGTACTTCATGCTTGACTGAGCGCATGAATCTATCCACATGTTTATAGGCCTATCTTATCTTCAGTGACCAACGATGAGGACTTTGGGCAAGCACAGTGCGCTCGACCAACGCCAGAGATTACGAGTGAGACTTACAGTCTGGATGTTTAGCCAGGGGTGCAATGGCGCATTTTGAAAGAAAACGAAACAAAATATCAATCCCTCGATTTGTATCGTTACCGCCTTGTTCGGATATTTTATGGCATATTTTTTAACCACCCTTGCTTTTTAAAGGAAGAGCCCTAAAGGCACTTTATTCATTTTAGAAGAAGAGCCCTAAAGGCACTTTATTTCCTTTAACATAAGGATTCATTATTTTAAAGGAAGAACCCTAAAGGCGCTTTCCTTACATTTGTCTCAGGGTTTTGGCTATGGTGCTCCACACCGCGGTGATGCTCCGCCTCGCCCACGTGCCAAGGGCGGCACCGATTCTTTCACACCATTCCTTCCCTAGGATGTGTTGCGCTCGGATCCGCTGACAATGCTTGCTTCGATGCTCCTCCAGCGGGCACACGGCATTCCCTCCGCGGCGATCTCCACCATAGCTCCTGTCCGGATTGGAGATCTAGAGCCGGAATCGCGCGCGGTGGGGCGTGTTCTTCATGGATTTCTGGCCGCGGACGCGCTCATGATCGACGGCAGCGTCCAGGTACTCACAATGCTCGAGGATTCCAGCGGTGAATCGGTGCTGCTCGCGATCAAGCATCCGATGGTGAGCAATGCCTCGGAGGTGGAGGTCCGGGCGAAATTTCCTCGGGGGTCAAGGAGCCGACGCTGGTGCGGCCGCTGGACGATATGGGCGCGATCACGGCGATGGTCTCGGGGTTTCTCGGCGATTCAGGGCTGGATCCAAGGTCCTACTGGTCCATCGCGCTTGACAATCCCGCGAACGTCGAGGTGCTCTCTTTCCTTGGCGAGGATTTCCTCCATGGACTTCAAGGTATGGGCCCCGCGAGGATCAGGATGGAAGGGAACAAGCTCTTCAAAGACGAGAGCTTTGAGGCTGCTGCTCAAGCCTATGGCTAGTGGCGCCGGCCAGGACGATCGCCAGAATCGGGTTCTAGCTCTCTCCAACCAAGCCGAGTGCTACCTCAAGCTGGGGTGATTTGAGGCTTGCGTCAGTGCTGCCAGTGCCGCTCTTGAGATGGATCCCAGCCATCTCAAGAGTGTGTATCGCAAGGCGTTGGTTTTGCTCAAGCTTCATCTCTACGACTGGTTGTGCCAGCTCTTGAGAGATTTCGCTGGGACAGACCAAACCATCGACCAGCTATTCGAAAAGTCCCAGAAACTTGCCAGGCAAAGCCGGGACAGCAGCAGCGTCGCTCAGGAGATTTCCAACTCTTGTCGCCCGTGGAGCGATTCCAACAGCGAGACCAAAGTGCCAGAGCTTGCCGATTACGTTGGCCCGGTGTGAAGATGTGTGAAGACCGGCTTGCGACCGAGACGCTGCTGCTCGGCTGCTTGAGATGGCCATGAAATCTCCACGGGTATACAAGCAGCTTCTCAGCCTCGTTTGCGAGGTGGCGGGCGACGAGCGAGAAGTCCCCGGCATGGAAACCTTCCGGCCGAACTGGACAACTGCCGAGGATTGGCCGATTTGCAGCACTGACAGCAGCGGCAGAGAAGCACTAGAAGGCATTGAAGTGAAGCGAACCTTTGAGATCGTCACCAAGGCATCCTACCATCCGAGCTCTTCGCGCGGCTTCGTCTACCTCGCAACATGGATCCTGCCGACCATTCCTGCGTTCCAAACGTCTGCAAAACGGACCTTGGAAAGGTGACCTGCTAGGTCGCGGCCCGAGATATCGATGCTGGAGAAGAGCTCGTTCTCTGCTACATCAATGGTGGCCATCCTTACAGGCGCAAGAGGCTGGGTTTCGCGTGCGACTGCAAGAAGTGCTACCTGGAGACGCTGCTGGACAAGGATCTCGCGGAGGTGAACGGCTACTACAGGGACTTCGCCGAGGCAAACTTCGAGTTCAGGCTCAAGGGGGAGGCCGACCCGATCGAGATGGCGAAGACGCTGGAGACAGTTCTCGCGAGCAGGCTCAAGGACGAGGAGGAGCGACAGTGCTTGCGAGCGATTCACTGGTCGCTCTCCTTCTATTACCAGAGGCTGCAGAGTGGGGAGGCGGTGGTGGTGCCTGACGTCCCGGCGGCGGAGGTGGTGATGGAGGCCATGGAAAGGTTCACGACGGCCAGCGACGCAAATCTGGCATACATGATTTCTCTGGCGAAGTTTGCACGGGACAAGGACGCGGCAAGGAGCGTGATGGAAAGAGCGTGGGAGAGCAGGCTTGGGAGACAGGAGGATCATCGCATTGTCGAGGCTTTTGTCGAGAGAGGTCTCGAGATTCTTGGAGCTTGGGGGTGGGCTTGAGTTTCCCGTTTCTTCTTTTTCTTAATATGTTTAGGGAGGAGGTGAAAGTTTGGGATTTAAGGGGTTTTATGATGTTGTACCACAAATTTAAAGGCTTTGTGTGTTTAATTGTTTGGGCATATGGGGATTAAAAGAGAATTTAAGAATTTGTGAAGAGTGAATTTGTTATAAATAGCTAAACCTAAATAGGATTAAGCAAGAGTTGTATAAAAAATATGCCATAGAATATCCGAACAAGGCGGTAACGATGGGATTGATATTTTGTTTCGTTTTCTTTCAAAATGCGCCATTGCACCCCTGGCTAAACATCCAGACTGTGAAGGATTAGACGTGTGCCGTCAAGTGTTCAAGGGGAGCGTGAGATTCGCAACATACCACACAGGTCTAAATCCACAAGCTAAAGGTCGTTTCTCCAGTGGAGTGGCACTGGATGCTTGAAGCGGCAGCTCTTGAAAGTACTACAACTCGGCTGTAAGTCTCACTCGTAATCTCTCGCGTTTTTATCACGTTGGAGCGCACTGTGCTTGCCCAACGTCCTCATCGTCAAGAAAGTAACAAGGTGGCGAATGGTCGCTGAAGATAAGATAGGCCTATAAACATGTAACTGCTTTGGGATAGATTTATGCGCTCAATCAAGCATGAAGTACTCTGTTTCATGTCAGTCACCATTATACAAAGTGATTTTTCACGGCACAATTAAACCTATGGTTTTCAAAGCGTAAGAACGTTGTCAGCATTGCACTCCCTGGATGCTGTATTGTGAAGTGCGGCGCCATGTTATTAATACTTTTTCTCAGTGAATCGACAAAGGTCTTGCATCCATAATTAGCCTAAATAGAAACACACATTAACAAAAGCTCTATCACAAAAATAATAATAAGGTCTAATTTACATCATCCAGATGAACAGCATCCTCCTTTGTTGCTTGTCAGTTACAGAATATTTGATTTGGAGTAATTAGGCCTCACAATCAGGGAAACTATTGCAAGATACATATAGAATTAGTAATTCTATCCATCTTTTATATGAAGCAAATCAACTTTATAGAAACGCATTAGAAGCTCCACATGCTAAACACATTAGTTATCAAGAAGGCGTTTGAAAAGGCTCTTGCCAAGGCGAGAGCGGAGCAACTTGCCAGGGATTGCAAATTCATCCAGGTTACTGATCGATTTTGCGTTTAGGTGAGATCTGAGGTTTCAAGCTTCACTGCCACCTGGATGCACATGGATTGTCCAGGAAGATTCATTAAGGTTTTTGTATGGAAAATGGTGGCGAAAAGGTTGTTCTCTTGTATATAAACCCTCTGACTCTCAAGGATTTTCAGGGAAATGGGTGCCGTCTTGGAAATCCGGAAGATGTTCTTTGTGTTCCTGTTGGAGCTGATGAAGTTGTTGGCGATCGTGTCAGTGTTTCTCTTGCAAATGTTGGGGAAAGGAGCCCGGACTGCATGGAATTTCTTCATGAAACTGTTCTTGATGATCGTGTTGGTGTTTCTCTTGCAATATTTTGGGAAAGAGGCCCTGATTGCATCGTTTTCCTTGATGAAACTCTTATACAAGATCCTGATGTGATAATGATTTAAATCCTATAATAAAAAGTCCTAGAGCAATTCTGCATATTCAAGGGAGTAAGTTATATGTTGGCTCGCCATGTCCAGATGTGGTCGAGGATCCATCATAAATGTCAACTCACTCTATTCAGTGTTTCATTGTCTTTTTAACTTCTGATGCGGAAATGTTTAAGCTGTCTGGTTGCTGGAGAAGCTCCTCTAGCACTCGGATCAAGCTCCATTGAAACACCTCTGCAACTTTCAAGCGGATATGACCCTGCAGCTCCGGCATACTGATTCCCAGCCTGGAGATACGCGATGACGGGATCCTCGGAATTTCGCATTTGTCCTGTCTCTCGCTGTTGGGCATGGTGGTTATGGGGAATTTTTATGGATACATAGACTACCGCCAACGTCTTGGTTGCTCTTGACCACCTTAAGCTCCCACTGCCACTGGCTTACATGAAACTTCTAGTGGAGTTTGCACGGGACAAGGACGCAGCATGGAGCGTGATCGAGCAAGAATGGGAGATCAAGCTTGGCAGACAGGAAGATCATCGTCCAGAGAGGTCTGGAAATCATCTCCAGGTGAGCAGGTGCTCATCGCAGGAGCTGCATCGCATTGCGATTCTTCAGTTTGAATTTAAGTTTTGCCAAAAAGAAAACTTGTGTAACTATTTTTGACTAATAAAAATATACTACGAAATTCTACACTATCATTAGACCTTTATTTATTTTTCTGGAGAGAATCTCTTGGACTCTTGCAGCTTTCCCTCGCTCTCCTAGGACGCTGTAAACATTAGAAAGCAGCACATGAGGCCCAGCTTCGTCACATCCCGGCATCTCAATTATCAAATCACCAATGCTCGAGGCTCTAGTGAGATCGCCATGTATGCAACAGGCATTCAAGAGTGCCGTCCAGCTGCTAGAATCCGGCAAAAACGGCATGCACTTGATCAACTCCTGCGCAGATTCCAGCTTCCCAGATCGGCCCAGCAGATCGATCAAGCACCCAAAATGCTCGCAGATTGGATCAATCATGAAGTCCACTTGCATCGAGAGAAAGTAGCCTCGAGCGGCCTCCACAAGCCCCGCGTGGCTGCAAGCTGATATGGCGGCCACAAACGTCACGGCATCCGGTACGAAACCCTGCTGCTGCATGAGCCCAAAGCACGTCAAGGCTGACATGTTATGCCCATTCTGGGCATATGCCGTTATCATGGCGCTCCAGGATACCATGCTCTTTGTGGGCATGCCATGAAAGATCCTGGTAGCCTCGGATATGTTGCCACATTTTCCGTAGACGTTCACAAGCCCAGTGGCGACGCTCACGTCGGAGACTAATCCACTCTCGAGGATCATCGCGTGGAGAGCTCTCGTCTCTCGCAGCGATGAAATCCCTAAGAGGGCTTCCAGTGCACCAACAAAGGTGAAGTTATTCGCATGAAAGCCATCCAAGTTGAGAGTTCTGTAAAGCAGCCATGCGTCGCTGTAGTGGCCATTTTGGGCAAATGCGAGAATCATCGTGTCATGACAAGATGCAAGAGACAACATCCCGGTCTGGCATTGTCGAAAGCATCTTCTCGGCGTCATCTATGAGCCCGTTTTGGACGTTCATGGTTATCATCAGGTTGAAAGAGACTGTATTTTTTTCCTTCATTTGTGAGAACATCCTCTTGGCTGCCTCAAGATGCCCGTTTTGAGTATACGCATAGAGCATAGAGTTGCATAGCATGACATCGTGTTGATCCACATTGTCAAACACAAGTTTGGCGCTGTCCAGATTCTGGCACCTCGCAAACATTGCCACTAATGCGGTAGCAATCGCAACTTGGTGTGTAAACTCCATTTCCTCGACAATTGAGAGGACCATTCTTCCCAGATCGGTGTTTCCGATGTTAGAACAGGCATCAATGACCGCAAGAAGTGTCACTCGGTTTGGACGAAGTCCCTCGACATCCATTCTCATCAGCAGCTTGATGGAATTCTCTCCACGCCCGTTTTGGGCATTTGCAAAGATGATGGTGTTCCAAGATATCAGATTCGGCAGCGGCATTCGATGGAACAAGTCCGTGGCTTCCTCCAAATCCCCTCTCTGGCCAAACGCCGCAATCAGCGTGTTCCACGTAGAAGCGTTCTGCATGGGCATACAATCAAACATTACTCTTGCGTTATAGAGCTGTCCACCCTGCACAAAAGCCGCCAGCATCGCATTCCACGTAACATCGTTTCGTTGAGACGCCCGGTCGAATATTTCTCTCGCTTCGTCAAGATGCCCATTCTGGGCATATGCTGCAACCATTGTCGTCCACGACACGACATTCCTTTGCGGCATTTTGTCAAAGATCTCAGTGGCTTTCTCGACCCGACCAAACTTCCCGTACATGCTAACGCAGGCAGTGGCCACGGAGACATGCGCCATGAGGCCCAAATCAACGACATCATCATGGAGCTGTCGCCCCGTCACCTGGCAGCCGACAGTGGAACAGCAATTTATGCTGCTGATGAATGTGATGTTGTCGGGCTGAAGGCCCTCCAAATCCATGTTTCTGAGCATCTCAAGAGCCTCGTAACAATACCCAGCTTGGGCATATGCTGTGATCATCGCGTTCCATGAAATCCTATCCTTTTCGGGAATTTCATCGAAGATTTCTTTCGCTAGCGAGACTTCCCCGGTGGATGCATAAGAGGAAATCATTGCAGTCCACGACACATCTGTTCTTCCAGGCATCAGATCAAAGAGATTCCTTGCGTCGTAAAGATGCCGGTTTTGGGCAAGTGCGCCAAGCATGATGTTGTACGAGAAAACGTTCCTGGGACGAATTCTCGCGAAGAGACTCCTTGCTTCGTCCAATCCACCGCAAGCGCCAAACATCCTCACGACTAGATTGTTGATGACCAGCTCTGAGTTGTATCGATCGCGTAGGATCAAGGCATGGATCTGCCGTGCCGCGGCGAGGCATCTGGCGGCGCTGCATTGAGCTAGGAGCGAGCTGTAGAGGGTGAAATCTCCTCGGACCTCGCGGCTCTCGAGCTGGTCGAGGGATTTTTGGAGCTGGGTCTTTGCGAGATCTGGCACCGATTGATCCTTGGAAGAGAGATGGATCCCGAGAGAAGGAAATCGTTGCTGCGGGTTTCGCTTCTTCTTCGAGCCAAGAACAAGGATCATTCAAAGGTTCCGTTGAAACTTTGACTCTAACACGTGGCAGTTTGACTGTGAGATGTGGACTAAAAATCAAGGATTTAAGATGAACCCTAGCGGAAGAACAACACCGCGACTATGGCGATCCAGCTCTACAGCCTTGCCACTCCAAATGGCATTAAGGTATTGATCACAGCCAAGGATTTTCTCTTGTTTGATCGGAGTTTGATCTAAACGATCAGGTGAGCATTGCGCTCGAAGAAATGGGGCTTGACTACGAGCCGCACACAATTAACATCCGAAACAACGAGCAGTTCCATCCGGACTTCGTTGCCATCAATCCCAACTCCAAAATCCCCGCAATCGTCGATCCAAATGGCCCAGGTTTGCTGCTCTTTTGATCGCTTGTCTTTTCGATCTTTCTAATTTGGATTCGCTATCCAGATGGAAAACCCATGAATGTCTTCGAGAGTGGAGCGATTCTTCTCTATCTGGCGGAGAAGACGGGCAAGTTCATCTCGCAAGATCCCAGGCTCAAGTGGGAGACAATCCAGTGGGTCTTCTTCCAAATGGCAGGCGTTGGCCCAATGGCCGGCCAGGTTAGAGAAACTTGTGAATTCCTAGATTTCATGGATCATCGTTGTGTTCTTCGTTGATGCATGGGTTTTGTTCTTGGATCTTGGTGTTCTTGGTGTTATTGCCTTGTTTATCTTGTTTGGGATTTTGTTCTTCATGTTCTTGAGCTCTCATTTGTTTCTTTCTTTCGTTAGTTTGGGCACTTCTACGTCTATGCCAAGGATAAGTGCGATCATCCATACCCCCTGGAGCGTTACTCCACCGAGGTGAAGCGCCTGATGGGAGTGCTGGAGAAGCGGCTTGATGGGCGAGAGTTTTTGATAGATGGCGGCTACTCCATCGCGGACATGGCCACTTTCCCATGGATCTACTGTATCGAGGTTTATTACAAGGGGGCGGAGGTTATAGGCCTCGAGAACTTCCCAAACGTCATGGCTTGGAAGGAGCGTTGCATGGAACGCCCGGCCACTGCCAAAGGTATGAAAGTGTGTAAGTTCTAAGTAGTGTGTAAAATATAACTAGAATAATTTAAAGGTGTTCTATGATAAGAATTTAATGACCCAAACCTAAAAGGAAATATAAGAAATCTCAAGCTAAGATCTATATGCTGTTCAAGCTAAGATTTTATCTATCTATATGCTGTTTTGATAGTCTTGTGGTGCCCAACTGGAAGCATGAGACTAATGGATCCAAAAATGCAAGTTGAATTATCATTTTTGCATCAGTGGTGTCCTTGTTGTTGTGGTGATTCTGCTCACTGGCCTTGCCTTCTTCTTTTTTGTGGCCATTCAAGGTCTCTGATTATGGTTGCCTTATACATGTATTTGCCATCACAACTCCATGCATTTCAGGTAATTGGCGAGGGATGAGGTTGTCTCCTTGATTTCGAGGATTATATGTGTTTCCTGTCCTAGTTGATGTCTGGGGCAAGATTTGCACTTTGAGCCCTTACTTTTTACTGCTCACACCCTATTTAGCATGGAGCTCCACTGCATCAAGGATCCCACATTACAAAATAAAGCTGGCTGCCCATAAACAAATGCGAAAAAGAAAAATAAAGTCTAATGGTATTTTGCTTCACACAAAGTAACCCATTTAGCTAAGAGACACAAAAAGGCAAATTACACCTAAAAAATCTATGCAATTTCCCTCTAGTCCCAGCTAAAGTGGTTGCCATTCAAATGTTCTAGCACAATTAAATCTAGTGATCTATCTATAGTGCAAAGAGCTTGCAAACCAAATTGATCAAGACCTTTCAACTTGTCTCAGTTTTCAAATAAGATGATCAGACATAAAGCCCTAGACTCGTGTCCTGTCACATTTTTCTATTTCCCCACATGTCCAATAACAGTTTCAGATTCTCATTAGCAGATTTCTTTTAAAAATAAATAAATAAATATATATATATATATATATATATGAAAATTAAATATAAAATATTAATAGATATTTCTAAACTATTCATAAGCTCTATAGGATTGGCTTGCTCGATGTCATGCCAAACCTCATAAACTTGTGGTCCAACTTGCTGCAACACCCGATACGGTCCTTTCCACTGTGCAAGGAGCCCCTTAAATAAACCATGTACCGTAAGATGGGAAAAATAGACTATCCACTTTATACTCTGTTGGTGGACGATGATAAGAGTTATACCGCCATTGTTGTCCCACTTGTATGCGGCCTAAGTGTTTGGTAAATTCTGCTCGGACAAGTGGAAGAATGCTCATCAAATACTGATCCCCATGATTTAGCATCCACAACTCGTGGCAATTGCGAAGGTAAACCCAGCTCCGTTGGTAATATTGGATCATGACCATATAGGAGTTTATATGGTGAAGCACCAACAGAACTCTGCACCCCTGTGATATATGCATACCGAAGAGACGGCAAATAATCATCCCAATCCGAATGCTGAAAGTTCACATACTTCATAATCATCCCCTTGAATGTTTGAACGAGCCGTTTCACCAAACCGTCTGATTATGGATGATAATCACTCGTGAAAGTGTGGCGTATCCCCAACCGAGACATCAAGACATGAAATGCCTTAGCCATAAATGCGGGACTATTATCCGAAAGAATTCGCTCTGGACAAGAATGCTGAAACACCACTCGATTGAGGAGGAAGTATCCAACAGCAGTTGCAGAGGTGCTAGCAAGAGCACCAACTTCCACCCAACGAGTCAAGTAGTCAGAAGCAATAATAACATACTCATTGCCAGCAGTTGATTGTGGAAAATGTCCCATAAGATCAAACGTCACCAACTCAAATGGACGGGAAACTGCAATTGACTCCAACCGTCCTTCTGCAGCCTGAGGGGGAATATTACGAGTTTAGCACCAAACGCAGCTACGCACATACCAGATAATATCATGTCGCATCTCCGGCCAATAGAAAGACCTGCACAACTTCTCGGTTATACGACAATGTCCCATATGCCCATCTAGAATAGGAGAATCATGGTAGGCATGGAGAAATCGTGGAATAAAGATAGAAGGCACCACCAGCCATAAATGATTATCAGGATTTGTCCACATAAAATAAAGAAAGCCATCTTCAAGGCGATATTGAGAATGTAAATGCCGGAAAGGCAAGTCATTAGCAAGTGATGCAGGATTCTCAAACCCATTTCGAAGCCTTTGAATCCATGGCTCAATCTTTTGAACCTCGCGAGCCTCATCAAGAGAAGGTAGATCTTGCTCTGCACCTTGTGGACACTGAATGTCAAGTACAGCAACCGCCGATAACACAGAATCCTGGTCTAGAAAATCCACAGAGGCTAGAACAACAAGCTCATCAGAAACATGAGAAGAGAATGGAGAAGGAAAAGGAGATTGAGAAAGAGCATCAGCATCAGTCATAGAACTCCCAGGGCGATGAACAACATCAAAATTATATATCTGAAGCTTCAAAGCCCATTGAGCAGTACGACTAACCAAGTTCTTCCACTTCAATAATGAAGTAACAACAGCATGATCACCTTCAAGTAACATTCGAGAACCATGTAGATATGCATGAAGTTTCTCAAAACCCCAAACTGCTGCTAAACGCTCCTTCTCTATCATGGAGTAGTTCATTTCCGTTGGTTGTAATGTACGGTTTATATACGCAATGGGATGGCATTGACCAGGCACACTCGAGCTCCCTTGCATCAACACACCTCCAAGACCAATGTTAGAAGCATCGACGCGCAACATAAAAGGTCGAGTGTAGTCAGGATATGCCAAAACCAGAGGAGTCGTCAACAGGTTTTTGAGATCCCCAAACACCCGCTCACAATCCAGAGACTAGATGAAAGATGATGTTGATGACTTCAGCAATGCTCGCAATGGTGCAGTGCAATTAGAAAAATGATCCACAAAACGACCGAGATATTTCACCTTGCCCAAGAAGTGCTGCACATCATTCACACACTTCGGAGTAGGGAACTTTAGAATAGCCACAAGTTTGTCAAGATCAACTTGCAAACCCTCACAAGAAATATGGTATCCAAGATAAGTTGTATCCTTAGACCCAAACACGCACTTCGACTGCTTCAATTTTAAACCAACGTCGCGTAGCCAATCCAACACTTTACAAACATCACAAACGTGCTCCTCCCACATCCCCTCCGAGTGAATCAAGACATCATCAATGAAGTCAGCAGTCACCTCCGGCATATTGCAAAAAACCTCGTCCATCATCCACTGGAAAGTTGCTGGAGCATTGTTCAAACCAAACGGCATACTAAGAACTTGTATAAACCAAATGGTGTACGAAAAGCAGTCTTAGGAATATCTTCTTCGGCCATCGGTACTTGCCAGTACCCAAAAACAAGATCTAGCTTGGTGAACCAACGACTTCGGCCCAGACGATCTAAGACATCAGCAGTGTGAGGAAGAGGGTACACATCTAGGATCGTCACTTCGTTTAATGGACGATACTCGATGCAGAAACGAATACTCCCATCAAGCTTCGTCACAAGATGAGGTTCACATGCTCAATGACTCTGTGACTTCTGAATAACACCCTTCTCCAACATCTCCTTGGCATTTGCACGTAAAATCTAGATTTCCTTGGGTGACCGACGACGAACAAGAACCTTGATTGGACGAGCATCCCCGGTTGGAATTGGATGACATGTGGCAATCTTGGCTCCAGACGAGAGGTCAAATTCAAAGAGATCAGAATACTCCTTCATGAGCTGGTCCACCATTGCAACACAACGATCGTCGAAGGGATCGGAAATGAGAAGAGCAGAACAAGATGGAAACATAAGAGGAAATAATGGGGGAACAAAAGTAATGGAAGCGGATGTAGAAATAGAGGGACAAAAAGGTACAGAAGTGAGAGGAATGAATAAAACATAAGGAAGTATGAGACAAAGGGGAGAAGCTTCAAAATCACACTTGGCATGATTACGCTACAACCAATCCATACCAAGAATGAGGTCAAAAGTTTGACTCGGCACCATGTGCAATGATTGCAACTCAAGCTCGAGATCGCCCACATGCACAACCAGGTCCACCATGCATGTGTACGGCCGTTGCCATAAAAACTGGTTTGAAAACTAGTTCTGCCGCAGGACGCAAGTGTAAACGGCAACGTGTGGCAACAGGTTGAGCAATAGAAGATAAACTCGAACCTGTATCAACCAAAACGGAGAAAATAATAGGAGACCTCTTATTATAAAAACAAGCTTGGAAAGTAAACATTGGATGAACTGGTGCCGAGTGAACCCCTTGATGATACTCCCGAAAGAAAGATGGAGGGGTCACTGACTTATTCGCGCAAGGTCCCTCCGTTACTCGCACGACTCCTCGTTTCTCAAATGTATCTCGGTGTCCAAACCATCCACTGCAGCAGCGCCAACAGGATGTTGCTGACACCAAGGTCGCCACCTAGGAAATGGAGGTCGCTAATCCGGAAACCGCCGACAACTCCGATAAGTATGACCAACTTCATCACACGCCCAACAGTGAACATCACAGCCATGATCTCGTCCTCGACCTTATCCTTGGACGTGAGCAGCAGCAGCATCAACCTTCATTGGAACAGGACCATCACCCATAGGAAGGGGAGCTGAAGGACAGGCAGCGAGAAGTGGAAGATGCGACGTCTCATAACGTTGTGCCAAGCGAAGAGCGTCGTCAAGGGTGGCGGGAGCAAGTGCATGCACAAGTTCAACAAGATCTTGACAAAGTGTTGGCCACAACATTCCTAGCTTGATCCGTTCCGACATATTTGGCTCCGCACGAAGCAAAAGACTTCGGAAACAAACGCCAAATTGCATCACCGACTCAGACGGCCCTTGGCGAAGACGATGCAATTGTTGGAAGGCATCATCACAGCCGTCAGCATATCCGAAGGCGCGTTTGAAGATGTCTAGAAGAACACTCCAATCCCCACGAGTGGCCGTGCTCAGACCATTGTACCATTGCAATGCCATCCCTTGGAGACACGTGGGAAACTCACGCAAACATCGAGCATCATCCCAAGAATGATATGTGGCAATCACTGTGAAGTGATCGAACCAATGGTACACATCATCCCCAAGATTCCCGCAAAAAAACTCCGGCCGAACGCGAGGATTAGCACCAAGAGCAGGAGGAGTTGTACCACGTGCTGTGAACGCTGCCATCAACTGAGTTTGGTTGTTCAATTGCAAGCGCATAGCATCAAGCAATTGTACCAACTACTGCTCCAGAGTCAAAGGAGGAGATTGCTGATCTACCATAAAGACGGACGAAGAAAGAGCAAAAGAAGAGAAATGACAAAAAGTTAGAAGAAAATGGTAGATCTAGACAATGCAAAAAGTTAAATCTAAACCAAAATCCCAAATCTAAGCACTCCTCAGGGACAATCAAAGGTGCCCCTCACCTCCACTAATGTGAGTGTTTAGAATATGGAAAGGGAATACAGAAATGTGCATATCAATTAACCCAAAAATCCTAGTTTATATACAGGATCGAGTGGTCCAGATTGAAACCAATCCGACGGCTACCAAAATCCCATTACAGTAATATTAGTATACGGCATTGTAGCTGTACACTTGGCCCTCACACCTTTAAATTGATGGAAATTTAGTTTTATATAATGAAAAGAAAAAGGTAGTGTGGTCCATTAATAAATATTGTAAGCATTCATATTGTTTACAAATTACATATTTAACTATACAAGATGATTGTGATATTGTTACATACAATGAAAGGGTACCAAATTATCCTTGGTGGGATTCAAAAATTTATAAACATCCATATTGTATAAATAATTTATAGATTTATTTTAAATTTATAATAATAATAATGATTATGATAGGATTTATTAATATTTAATTTTAAGCTTATAGGGAAGAGACTAATAGGGAAAAAGGGAAAAATAATCTTAGTATCCCTATTGCCAAATCTTATTACCCATTCCTTATATGAGAACCTTAATTGATTATACTATAACTTGTATTCATGCCTCACCTAAAATAAGCAACTTCAAAACTAGTATTGAGGTCAATTAAACATCCTTAGTTGGAATAGGATGATATATTACATTTTTTATGTAATATAAAAAATTGAAATTAAAAAGGTTAATATACTCCTTTCTGAGCTAATTAACAATGATGAACTAGAAGAGTTTATCTACATTAAAAAATGATAAGAAATAGAGTTAAAATAAACATGATAGAGTGAGTCTAGGGCATGATGAGGTTATAAATTGTAATGTATATAATTATAGGATGAGGTTTGGATATACTATCATTGTTGATGTTTAAAACTTTAGGGGATAAATGAGGATAAAATAACCACTAATAGCTTTCTTATTAAATAATTACCCTTTTTCTAGTTAGCTTAAAAGGAAAAAAATATAATGCACTAGAATTTGCTAATTTACTTTGTTTATTCGACCATATTTATTTTAACTTTAATTAAGTTTCATTACCAAAGTTCACATACCTTGCTTTTTAAAAGAAGAACCCTAATGGCACTTTATTCATTTTAAAGGAAAAGCCCTAAAGGCACTTTATTTCTTTTAACATAAGGATTCATTATTTTAAAGGAAAAACCATAAAGGCGCTTTCCTTACATTTGGCGCGCGACCGCAATGGTGCTCCACACCGCGGTGATGCTCTTCCTCGTCCACGTGCCTAGGGCGATTCCTCTGGGCCGCGGCGACACCGATTCTTTCACGCCATTCCTTCCCTAGGACGTGTTGCGCTCGGATCCGCTGACAATGCTTGCTTCGATGCTCCTCCAGCGGGCACAAGGAGATCACGGCATTCCCTCTGCGGCGATCTCCACCCTAGCTCCTGTCCGGATTGGAGATCTAGAGCCGGAATCGCGTGCGACGGGGCGTGTTCTTCATGGATTTCTGGCCGCGGACGCGCTCATGATCGACGGCAGCGTCACGGACGATATGGGCGCGATCACGGCGATGGTCTCGGGGTTTCCGGCGATTCAGGGCTGGATCCCAGGTCCTACTGGTCCATCGCGCTTGACAATCCCGCGAACGTCGAGGTGCTCTCTTTCCTTGGCGAGGATTTCCTCCATGGACTTCAAGGTATGAGCCCCGCGAGGATCAGGATGGAAGGGAACAAGCTCTTCAAAGACGAGAGCTTTGAGGCTGCTGCTCAAGCCTATGGCTAGTGGCGCCGGCCAGGACGATCGCCAGAATCGGGTTCTAGCTCTGTTTGCGTCAACGCTGCCAGTGCCGCTCTTGAAATGGATCCCAGCCTTCTCAAGAGTGTGTATCGCGAGGCGTTGGCTTTGCTCAAGCTCCATCTCTACGACTGGTCGTGCCAGCTCTTGGGAGATTTCGGGCAGATCAATTCATCGACCAGCTATTCGAGAAGTCCCAGAAACTTGCCAGGCAAAGCCGGGACAGCAGCAGCGTTGCTCAGGAGATTTCCAACTCTTTTCGCCCTTGGAGCGATTCCAACAGCGAGATCAAAGCGCCAGAGCTTGCCGATTACGCTGGCCCGGTGGAGGTGAAGATGTGTGAAGACAAGAGCACGAGGCGTGGCCGCGGGCTGTTTGCGACGAGAAAGATCAACCGAGGCGAGGTCGTGCTCGTGAGCAACGCGATCATCTTCGAGCAGGGTGAAAACAAGTCGGCTTGCGACCGAGACGCTGCTGCTCGGCTGCTTGAGATGGCCATGAAATCTTCACGGGTATACAAGCAGCTTCTCAGCCTCGTTTGCGAGGTGGCGGGCGACGAGCGAGAAGTCCCCGGCATGGAAACCTTCCGGCTGACCTGGAAAACTCCCGAGGATTGGCCGATTGACAGCAGCGGCAGAGAAGCACTAGAAGGCATTGAAGTGAAGCGAACCTTTGAGATCGTCACCAAGGCATCCTACCATCCGAGCTCCTCGCGCGGCTTCGTCTACCTGGATCCTGCGGAGCTTCATCAACCATTCCTGCGTTCCAAACGTCTGCAAAACGGATCTTGGAAAGGTGACCTGGTACGTCGCGGCCCGAGATATCGAAGCTGGAGAAGAGCTCGTTCTCTGCTGGCCATCCTTACAGGCGCAAGAGGCTGGGTTTCGCGTGCGACTGCAAGAAGTGCTACCTGGCGACGCTGCTGGACAAGGATCTCGCGGAGGTGAACGGCTACTACAGGGACTTCGCCGAGGCAAACTTCGAGTTCTGGCTCAAGGGGGAGGCCAACCAGATCGAGATGGTGAAGACGCTGGAGACAGTTCTCGCGAGCAGGCTCAAGGACGAGGAGGAGCGACAGTGCTTGCGAGCGATTCACTGGTCGCTCTACTCCTATTACCAGAGGCTGCAGAGTGGGGAGGCGATGGTGGTGCCTGGCGTCCCGGCGGCGGAGGTGGTGATGGAGGCCATGGAAAGGTTCAAGACGGCCAGCGACGCAAATCTGGCATACTTGATTTCTCTGGCGGAGTTTGCACGGGACAAGGACGCGGCAAGGAGCGTGATGTGGCATAGCAAGCTTGGGAGACAGGAGGATCATCGCATCGTCGAGGCTTTTGTCGAGAGAGGTCTGGAGATTCTAGGAGCTTGGGGGTGGGCTTGAGTTTCCCGTTTCTTCTTTTTCTTGATATGTTTTGCTTGATATGTTCGTGTGTGTGCGTCTGTTAGCTCGTGTTTTGTCATTGTCTTAGTGAGTCCTTTTTCACTTTCTTTTCATTTTTGTGTTTGTGTGCTTTTGTCGAGAGATGTCTAACGTTTACTTACAGGCAGAGAAAGTCTTCCAAGCATGTAAGCAAATATTTCTCTTTCGGTTCTTAGAGAACTCTCCTTTCTTTTTTTTTGTCTCAGGTGCTTGATCCGCCGCCACCTTTCTGATACACTCCATGAAGTGGAAGTGTATGTAGAAGGTCAAACGCAGTGTCGTTCTCTTGGAGAAGAATCGCCCCGAGCTCGACTCTATCGCCGGCCGCAACGCCAACAGAATGGCCGTGTCTGCGCTCCGACGTCGGCCGGTTGCCCATTGTTCCTTCCGTGGAACTCGCCTGTAGGCGTTGAAAGCTATCTTAGAGAAGCAGTAGTGGTGAGCTCCTCCGCGACCTGAGGTACTCCGTGAGGATTTCATCAATGGCTTCCATCGAGAGCTCGAAGATGTTTGAGATCTTATGGGCGAGAGCTTGGCGGCGATGATCCTGGATGCGTCCGCAACTTGCTGACTTTGCTGCCTCGAGTCCGGGATGGTGCTGTTCGGCAGCGCGCTCCAGACTTCGCCACCTATTAGTGTTCTCATCGATCGGCTGCTGGTTTTTGCAGTGCAGGAGTTAGAAAGATCTTTGGAGGATTCAAGCTCGACAACATCCAATCGGCTTGTTCGGGACCTCACGTTGACGATGCGGGCGATGGGCGCATGAGCGAGATCAAACTCTCGGTTAGCTTTCGAACTGCGAGGTAGTTCGTGTCATTCACGGCTTCGGAGTTCCCAAGTTTGTAATAACTCCCAAGCCATGCACCCAAGCATAGATGTTGAGGTCATTTGCCCAATATGTCAAAACTGTAAAATTAATTAATGCTTATTCTTGGCCAGGTTCAGTCTCATCTTGCACATAGGTGAAATGCAGTTTTTTAGAATATTCTCTTCTTTTTGCTTAATAGGAGTATTAATTTTTAATAATTATAGAGACATCATTTAAATAAATTAATACAAAGTAATTATACTCTTACCAGTAATCGTTGCAGGAGCAAACACCATCCTCAAAGTGATGGAACCGGTTGCAATCCCTCACCACAATCCTTCTGCCGCAAATCCTCGAGATAAACTTGATGGCGGTGTGGCAGTCCGAGCACACTCTCAAGTTCTTCACCACTCGCAGCTCCGTCCCCGGCCGAGTGGTGACGAGCCCCAGCCCAATCGCCAGCTTCTCGCTGTGGTACGTGAGCAAATTCTCCTTCTCCTCCTCCTCCAGATCGTAGCTCACAAGCCTCGTGTCACGAACGCAGCCAGCTTCCACCATCTTCCTCTGGATTTGCATCAGCTCGTAGAGGATGTCCCGGTGTCTGGGATGCGAGACTTCACCAGCTTTGAATTCGTGAACTCGATCGTGGACTTCGATATAGCTGCACCCGGCTTGCTTCTTGATCCCACGCTCCTCCATTGCCTTCCTCACGATTCTCATCTCGTTCACCCGCTTGGCCTCTGCGTAGATGCTGGAGAGCAGTGCGTAAGGAGCTGAAGTATCCGGATCAGTGGCAAGGAAAGACTTTCCTACCCGAGCTCCTCGCTTGAGATCACCTTGCATCTTGCAAGCGGCCAGCAGCGTCAGCCAGGCAGATCCGTGAGGCTCGTAAGGCATCGTCTCGACGAGTTCTTCAGCGGCACCCAGTCGACCGGAGCGGCAGAGAAGATCCACCAGGCAGACGTAGTGATCCAGTCCTGGAACCAGGGCGTAGTCTCCAACCATGTCTACCAGATGGCCCCTGGCATCGCGAAGAAGTCCAGCGTGAGCACACACTGAGAGAATGCTTACGAAAGTTAGCTCGTCGGGAGTTTGGCCGTCGAGGTTCATCGCCAGGAACGTCTCCAGCGCCTCGGCTCCGTGACCATTGTGAGCGAACGCCGAGATCATGATCGACCACGAGACCGCGTCCCTCTGGAGCATCTCCTGGAAAGCCGAGCTCGACTCCTCAACGCTGCCGCATCGCCCAAACATGTTGACGATCCCGTTCTGCAAGACAACGTCCCACTTTAGAGCGCTATTCATGATGCTCGAGTGGAGAACTCGGCCTTCTCGCAGCGCAGAGAGCTTACCGCACGCGTCGACAACGCTCATGAAAGTAAATCTCGTCGGCTTGTAGCCCTCCACGTCCATCTTCTTGAAGAGCTCCATGGAAGTCCTGTGCTGGTTGCTCTGCGCGTAAGCTCCCACAAGAGTGCTCCACGAGACATCGTCCCGGTCTCTCATCCTGTCGAAGATGGCCTGGACCTGGTGTGGATCGCCGCTTTGGCAGTAGGCTGCCATCAAGACGTTCCAAGTCACGGTGCTCGGCCGTGGAGCGACGTCAAAGAGCTTCTGTGCCTCGTCGAGAAAGCCATTGTGAGCGTAGACCGAGATCATCGTCGTCCAAGTCACGGTGTTCCTCTGGATGGCGCTACTGTTAAAAATCTCTCGGGACTTTGCCACCATACGGCACTTGCCAAAGAAGTTGATGAGCGCCGTCGCCACGGCCGTGTCGGTCTCGCAGTCGTGTTCCAGCACCTCTTCGTGGATCGCCGAGCCCTCTGGCAGAGCTCCCAGATTCCCAGCCGCGTCTAGAGCGCTCACAAAGGTCACCTTGTTCGGCTGGAACCCCTGGAGATCCATGGCCTTGAAGAGCTTGAGTGCCTCTTTGGAGAAGGCGTTCTGTGCATACCCGGCGATCATCGAGTTCCAGGAGACGGTGTTCTTCTCTGGAATCGTGTCGAAGAGCTTCCTGGATTCATAGAGGTCGCCGTGCTGAGCGTAGGCCGCGATCATAGAGTTCCAAGACACCACATTCGTCTCTGGCACTCGCTGGAACACCGATGCGGCCTCAAGCAAATGCCCGTTTTGGGCGTATGCCGCGATCATCACGTTCCCGGAGAAGACATTGCGGCTGTCGATGCGATCGAACGCCTTCTTGGCCCGATCGACGTCGCCGCAGCTGCCATACATGGTGATCAGGGTATTTCCCAGGAATGTGTAGCCATCGAACCTCCTCCTCGCAATCTCCTCGTGGAGGAGCTGCCCGAGATCCAGAGCCCTGGCGCTCGCGCATTGCCGGAGGAGCGATGCGTAGGTCTCGAGATCTGGCTTGCTGCTGGGATCGTCGCCGCTGTTCTTGCAAAGATTGAGAATCGTCGCCTTGAGCAAGCCTGGATCGCCTACCTTGTCGGAAAGCTTGAGAATCTCTGCTGTCCTGCTTGGAATCCTCCACAGCGAAGCGCTCAATCCCGCGAGCTCCACCGCGGGCATGAATGGCACCACATTAGGGTTTATAGCCTAGATAGCGCTATTCTCTCCTTTCTAGCCATAGATCAATCATGGCGGCCGCGAAGACCACCGGGAGATTCTCCGCGCAGCTCAAGAAGATCTGGAACAGCGAGGTCGGCCCCAAGACGACGCATTTCTGGGGTCCCATCGCGAATTGGGGCTTCGTCGCGGCTGTGAGTGGATTTCTTCTCCTAGATTCTCGAGGTTTTTGGGGAATTGCTTCTCAGAGATTGCGCAATCGCAGGGCCTGGCCGATCTAAGCAAGCCGCCGGAGCTCATGTCTGGAAACATGACCTGCGGTGAGTGGATTTCGATGGATTATCTTTGCTTTCGATCGATCTCGAGAGGGAATTTCTTGCAGCGATGTGCATCTACTCGGCATTGTTCATGCGATTCTCCATGGCGATCAAGCCCAAGAACTACTTGCTCTTTGGCTGCCACGCCGCCAATGAGACCGTCCAGCTCTATCATCTCTCGAGAATCTACAAGTACCAGTTAAGCTCTCTCTCTCTCTCTCTCGATTCTCTCGCTCGCGATCTCCTCTCTCACACTGTGTTCTTCCCAGCTCCTCGCGAAAGGAGGAAGAAGAGGCAGCCAAAAGCGTGGAAGAAGAAAAGGTCGTTCGTTAGCGTTAAACATGATTTGGTCATAATCACGGATTATTCCTTTAAAAATGTTTTAGGGTTTTTAGGGCCACGTCATCTACTAGGTTTTACCACGTCACGCATGTCATAGCGTGCTAGGAAAAACGCGTTCTCCACGATTGGGGCGAGAATACGCTCGTCGCGAAGGAATAGAAATGGTCATTCACGATAAGTCCGAGAGGAGGAGGAGATCGAGCTGCCGCCGGACAAGATCCACGCTCAACACCGCGTAATCCTTCTCTCGAGCGCGCCAGGTGAGCGAATCGATCCAATCCAGCTCTAGCGCCGCGCGCTCGAGCAATCGATCGATCGTTATCAGGTCAGGGGAGAATGGGGAATTGCCTGGGACACGGATCCAGGGAAAATATCCACCATCACAGGCGCGATGACAAGAACAACGCCTACGATTTCCCTCCCAAGGCCAACAATGCCGCCACTGTCACGGCCGCCCCGGCGCAGCCATCGCCGCCCTCCAACAAGAACAATCGCGAGCAGCCGACGACCTCTCCGCTGCCACAGCCCAAGCCGAGCAGCCGTCACGCGCCGACGATCCACTCCATCACCGCCAATGTGCTGGGAAAGCCGCTCGAGGACGTGAGAGCCATGTACGTCCTGGGCCGGGAGCTCGGGCGTGGCCAGTTTGGGGTCACACACCTCTGCACGGACAGGGCCTCCGGGAAGACTTACGCTTGCAAGACCATCGCCAAGAGGAAGCTTATCTCCAAGGCCGATGTGGAGGACGTGAAGAGGGAGGTCCAGATCATGCACCACCTTAGAGGCAACGAGAACATCGTGGAGCTTCGAGGGTCGTACGAGGACAAGCACTCGGTCCACTTGGTGATGGAGCTTTGCGAGGGTGGAGAGCTTTTCGACCGGATCATCGCCAGGGGACACTACAGCGAGAGAGCTGCCGCTGCGCTGTGCCGGACGATCGTGAGGGTGGTGTATATATGCCACTCGCTCGGGGTGATGCACCGGGATCTCAAGCCCGAGAACTTTCTCCTGGCGGACAAGAGCGAGAGTGCTCCTCTCAAGGCTACGGATTTTGGACTCTCGGTGTTCTTCAAGCATGGTAAGTGCTGCATTTTTCTCTTTCGATTGCTGGCGATGCGTCTTTGTCTTGTTTTGTTTGTTTTTCTTTCTGGCACTGTCATTCGCTTCGGTTTTGCTTGTTTTGCTGTTTGTTTTCGTGTTGCTTTTGGAGTCTTTGGCTTGAAGTTTTGGTTTTCTAGGTGACAAGTTCACGGATCTGGTTGGAAGCGCTTACTACGTAGCTCCGGAAGTTCTTCGCCGCAACTACGGACCCGAGGCCGACGTGTGGAGCGCTGGAGTGATCTTGTACATTCTTTTGTCCGGAGTACCACCGTTCTGGGCAGGTGAGTGTTCGATGCAGTAATTAATGTCTGAGACTCGGCTGAATTTGCCTATCCAATGGCAGAAAGTGAGCAGGGAATTTTCGATGCTGTCCTTCGCGGCCAAGTGGACTTTGTAAGTGATCCATGGCCGTCGATTTCGTCATCGGCCAAGGATTTGGTGAAGAAAATGTTGACGCAAGATGTGAAGAAAAGGGTCACTGCGGCAGAAGTTCTCAGTAAGTTTGATTATATCGACCCTTGGATGTTTCTTAACTGACTTTGGATATTTCCAGGCCATCCTTGGGTGAGAGAAGATGGTGATGCTCCAGATGCACCACTTGATAATGCGGTATTGTCGAGGATGAAGCAGTTCACCGCAATGAACAAGCTAAAGAAACTGGCGCTCAAGGTAACTTGGCATATTTTTATTGCTCACTTTCGATACTCACACAACTCAAACCAGGTCATTGCAGCAAGCCTCTCGGAAGAAGAGATCACAGGACTCAAGGAAATGTTTAGCAGCATGGACACAGACGGCAGTGGCACCATTACATTCGATGAGCTCAAAGTTGGTCTTGAAAGGCTGGGATCCAACCTCAGGGATGCGGAAATCCGCCAGATCATGAACGCTGTAAGCTATAACACTCTCGTTTCTCTTCAGACCATTCTTACATTTGTCTTTCCTGTTTCAAGGCCGATGTCGATGGAAACGGGACGATTGACTATCTCGAATTCATCACAGCCACAATGCAGATGAACAAGATGCAAAAGGAAGATCACTTATATTCCGCGTTTCAATTCTTTGACAACGACAATAGCGGGTACGCGCTTTCTTTCCTTAAGCTTTTCATGGATGACCGGCTTCTTCGTGACAGCTACATCACGATGGAGGAGCTGGAAGAAGCTCTAGTTAAATACGGTATGGGCGACCATGAAACAATGAAGGAAATTCTTAAAGAAGTGGACACAGACAACGTAAGCATTTACTCTTACAGAGATCTAAATCTGATGCCTGGCCTGCTTAACAGGATGGAAAGATTAACTACGACGAGTTTGTAGCCATGATGACTAAAGGAGCTGCGCCAAGCAGCGAGCAACAAAACAATAGAAGAAAAGGCCAGGAACTTCCCGTGGGAGCTCCAAGGCACAGGAAATAAGTACCTGTGGGAAAAACTTGGGTTCGCTTTTATTTTCTTTTTGCCTTGAGCTTTGGATTTTTGCTAATCAAAATAAGTCGCAGAGAGAAATTACAGTCATCGTACTTGTTACGATCGATCGATCGATCGATTCAAGGTGCTGCTGCGTCGGCAGGCTTTTCCTCTACTGGATTCTTCCTATACTCGGGTTTGAGCTCGTAAGTCCCTTGGTTGGTTCCCCTCTTGTTGTAAGTGCAGAGATCGTTGAGAATCTCCTTCAGGAAGGCCTGAGAAAGAAGAGCTCGTGAAAACGATATCACAGTAACGAAGAGAAGAGTTTGCTTTTACGTACCACAGGCTGGTCGGTTCTCTGGACGAGCTGCTTCAAAGCCCAGTTGGCCTGTTGCTCGAAGAGCTTGAAGACATGGTCTTCCAATTCGCCCCTCTCTCTCCTCGTTCTCTTGCCGTCATTGTTCTTGGCATTGACAGGCGCTTTTCTCTTGGCAGCATCCTTCAAAATAAAAAGTAAAGAGATTGATTTTTGGATAACTTCTCATAGTTTGTGGGTGGATTACCTTGGATGACTGCAACATAATCGTCGGTGGAAGAGCTGGTCTCATCAGGTTTCCACGATCGTCTTTCAAGACCTGGATGGATCAAAGAAACACTGTATTGTATCAGTCTCCACTGCGAGCTTCACTTACCTGTATCGTTCTCGTTTTCATGTTAAACTTTCGATCCCTCTCTCGGCAGAGCTGCCTGTACTCCTCGCGAGCTTTGCTGTTTGGTTTGATATCAAACTTTCGCTCGACTTTACCCTCCACGGCAAGCCTCCCTGCCATGGCAGAAAGAAGAAAAACACGGCGTCAATCAACTCCTTCTCTGCAGATAATAAAACGCAATGCATTCTAATGCACACGAAGGAACGATCAAACAAAACTAAGAGAGAAAATCCGCGCACCCTGTGTGTCGGAAAAGATGTGCGTTGGCACGACATCTTTCTGGAGATTGAGGCTATAAGCTTTGATGTCATCTGGCCCCGAAAGTTCCATTGTGAACTTCAAACAGCAAAGAAGAGAAAAAATTTCAGCAGGGAGAGCAAATTCTCTACGCCGAGCCTACAGGAGCGCAGCGCTCACCTCTAGTGCGGCCTCCGGGTCTGGATTGAGAGGATCGAATGTGCAAGTGACTTTGGCGAGCGTCGGATCCGCTGGCCCCGCGCCAGCGGCAACGCTCTTGCCGCTGGAATCTTGCGCGTTCCACGCGGTGGCAACGATCGCTGGGAGCTTGAGCAGCCATACCTGACCCTCGGCCTGCGCGACATCGAGCGGGACGCTCCCATCGTCTGCTCCAGACATCTCTCCTTCCTTTTATGCCCTAATATGTTTTATGCTAATAAAAAATTAGATTAAACTCTTTTGTAGGTGATAAACGTAGATGCCAAAGTTTAAGTATTTGTCAAGACTCCTCTTCAAAACCCATCTCGGAAATTTAGTGACTTTTAAGAACTGCTTTATTAGCTTTGTGGCTTCTTGAATAATGGCAACAATCACTATAACAGTATATATGCTTTTGCAACTTATTGTATTATTACACCTCTAGAAAAGTACCATGAAATGTTTTTTGAAATGGTAAAAAAAGAAATTGAAATACATGAATATTATGAGTAAGAAAGGTTGCTTACAACTTTGTGTATGAGGCATTGAGATCATCTATCAATACTTCGGATAATCAACTTAATTTACATGAAGATATAGAAAATCATTTATAGAATCTATATATGAAAGATATAATCTTTCTTGCTAGCCAGATACATCACTAGGCTGGGTGACCTCCCAAGAAGTCCAAACTTAGGAGCTTACATTTGGTATTAGAGCGGTCTCAGGTCCGACTCTGTTGGTTGGCTAAGGGAATCACACCACATGTTGATTGATATCTAGCTGGTCTAGTTTGTTGGGCTCGACCCGAGGGGTAGGGTGTCAAGAGAGCGGGGCTCTCAGGAGAGCTGCGGCTCTCAACTTTCATTCACGAGAGTGTGTATTTACAGGGAAGCGTGGTGGATTGTAACCAACCAAAGAGAACGATTCGAGAGATGATCCATGGAGTTTAAATATAGAGGGAAAGGGCTCATGAATAAGAGTGCACCTTCTTTTCCAATTGGTTAAGGGTCTTGGGATATTTAGGGTTAAGTGTCCTTATGTTTGAATAGTACTGGGCTGGGTGACCTCTCGGGAAGTTCAAACTCAGAAGCTTATAGCATGCCTTTATCAATAAATAAATACGCATGCTTTTATCAATAAATAAATATACATGAAGTCCAAACTTAGGAGTTTACAGCATGCCTTTATCAATAAATAAATATACATATAACATTCTTATTAAATGGTGCAATCTAACTAATCCTACATATATCACATCATATCTACTAAAAACGTCTCTATGTATGCAACTAGAGTCAAAGGCTGACAAAAAATCATTGAGATAGTTCCTTTGATACCAAATGTAACATACATGAATTTAGAACCAAGCTCCAAGTTTATTGCGCTACAAAACTGTTAAGAGATGGCTTAGAGCATTGAGTGAGATTCTTTAAAATAGTCTACTGTTAGAATATTCTAGGGGCGTGAGGAGATGTTGTGGTGAAGAGGTATATTCCCCTGTTTATATAAAGAGTATGCATTGGGACCTCAAGTTTCTGAAGTAAAGTTGGGAATTGATGACAAAAAACGCCAAGTGTTGTCATGATTGGAATTGCCATAACCTAGTCGATAATATTGCTTGTGTGACCACTTGACATCAAAGGAGACCCTTTGGCTACTTGCAAGCAGTGAGAACTAGAGGGGAAATGACATCTAAAGCTGGTGTTAATGTGGTGTTCAACTCCTCTATTGTTATCTATGCCTTCCTTTGAGCTCTTATAGCCACCTTTGCTATGAACTTTTTTGCCACATGAATCATATTCATTAGGAATTTGCTGCAATCATTTGTTGGTGGTGCTTCAATGGCACACTAATGGAGCATCTGATGGTACTTTATAAAGGTGTCTAGGGCCATGTTGTCTGAAAATGGTTGGTGTTGGACTTTTTGTTCACGTGGCACCTATCTTTGCAAGTGCAACTCTAGATATAGTCACTAACAATGAGTTGTGTTGTGTGACTAAACCTTGCACTCCTCACACCAACATGATTGTTGTTGAGGGTGGTTCTATGCAGCTATCTTCAGTGCTTAGAGCTCCTCCATGAGCTTGCTCTATTGCTCCTGCTGCCACTGAAGGATCAACTTGTACTCCTTGAACTTGGCCAAGGCAGACTCAACTGTGGTGGGCATCTTCTTGGTGACTGGCTGTAGTGTTGTGACATGAGAAAAGGCATATGGACAAGCTGCTAAGGGTCCCTAAATAAACCCCTCAATGAATGAAACACCAAGCTTGTGAAACATCTTCAACTCAATCTCTAAGTGTGTAGGCGTCATGACATTGCTAGTGGTGGTGTTTGGTGACCTTCTTCTAGATGGAGCTTGGGATTGAGGCCTTGTACAAAGGTTGACACTCCGATGGACTCCTCCTATGTTGCTCTCTTGTTGAGGTAGATATTCCAAAATGCCTTGAATCGTGTTGTATAGTTAAAGACAAATTCATTCATGCCTTGTTGAAACTAGAATAAGTCCTGGACAAGCTGCTGCATGGAAACCTTCTAAAAGAACATACTCCTGAATGTCTAGAGGAGAGTGTCAAAGTCCCACATCTCCTCAACCTCCAGCACAAGTACTCATCATCGTGCATATCTATGTATTGATTGAGTGAACACTTCATGTTTAGTCACATCATCCATGATTTGATTGTTGGCATAATAAGAAAAGAATGTTATAAGGTGATTCTATCCCTGGCTTGAAGAAGGGGAGCTTGAGACCATGCTGTAGTACATAATAGTAATTTTGGAAGTTTGACATAAGTTGAATACACCACCATTTCAATCTTTTTTGAGCTCTTCTAATAAATCTGCTCATGAGTTGGGAGGGTTTGCATGTGAAATTTGAGTCAGTTTGGAGTGATTTGGAGCAATTTTTCTCTTATGCTGTTTATTTTGAGCATGGGGAAAGGTTTTTTTGCTTTTCACCATTTCTTAGGAGGACATATTTTATTTTTTTCTACATGGAGCTATAAAGGAGGTGGAAAACTTTTTTCCAAGCCCAAGAACATGATTTTAAGAGTTTTATGCTTTGAGATTTGATGTGTTTATCTCTTAAGGTAAGTATTTGCTATGATTGAGAGAATTGAGTGAATTTCTTCAAGTTTTTTTTTTTTTTTGTGAATATTACTTCTAGAAAAAGTTTTTAAATAGTCTTGGTCTTTATTGGCATCTAGTTTCATAAATTTTCATGCTCTAAATCAAGAGTTTAAGAATATTTTCTACCAAGATGTTTTCTTACTTGGGTTGTGAGAAAGGATTTCATTCTTGTTTTAAGAGTTCTTGATGCTAAACCATGTATTTTGACAAGGACTACAAGCCCATGATTCCCATTTGTTGAATTAATTCCCCAATGAGCCGCAAAAAGAAGAAAATTGACTTATATTGTCCAAAAATAAAGGAAACTCAAGAAGTCTTTAGTGTCTGAGCACAACACTTAGTAACAGACCCTCATTTTGTTAAGAGGGAAGCCTTTCAATGGTGGGGAGAACACTCTCTCACCTGAAATCTTGCTAAAAAAATCTCTCTTATATGAACGTCCTGCTCTAAAAATGGGGAAGAAAGGGAATATACCTTTGCATTCCAACATCTAATCATGCCCCTAAAATATTTTAACCATAGAATATTTTAAGGAATCTCACTCAAAGCTTTAAGCTATCTCCTAACAAGTGACCACAAAGGAATGCATTAGCTCCATTGCATGTGAAAACCCACAGCCAAAGTGTTTGATGAAGACTCCAAGGTGATGCTCTATGTTGGCTATTGCTGCGAGGAGAAAAGACCAAAGAAAATCAAAGAAAAGAGAAAGAGAAGAAAAATAATATGGAGTTTTGGTGTCAAAGGGAAACCACGTGGGAAAACTTGATAAAAGAACTAAATACTAAAACAAGAAGAGACAAAGTGGAGAAGAGAAAAGTGAAAATAAAATTAAAAAAAAAACAAAGGAAAAATAGAAAAGAGAAGATGAAAACATGAAATTAAGTATGAGAACCACTTACCTAGATTTCAACTTATAGCTTCCACACCTTTGAAAAGTGCCTCAAACATAGCCCATATATTCTCAAAATTTTAAAGGATTGAAATGATGGAAGTAAATGTGTTGCCTAAATATGGTAACTATGAGAATGATAGAACACAACAGCCTAACAGATAAATGATGGAAAATAGTGATGGCCAATTTATATGGAGTGATAGTGGAGAGGATTTGGCAACCTATGAATATGGTCAAAGTGGTTGGTAGCATATGTGCTTGTTGCGGAACAAGAAAAGGTTTGTAGTCTTTGTGGGCATCTATTGAGATCACTATATTTTGCTACTATAGGAATGTGGGATTGGGTAAAATGTCTGCCCATAGTAATGCCTAGTGTTCTATGTGCATTAGATTTAACTGACTCTCAAAAATTAGTTGTTAAGTGTCCTAGATTTACCTATACTCATTGCATCGAGATAGTTTGCATCATATCTTGAGTTTGGTAGACACATGTGGATGGAGAGAGGTAATATGACCCCCATGATCAGAAAAGTGAAGAAATATGAACTAGACAACTGTAATGAGTGATAAATAGTGATGTAATAAGTAGAGAGATGAAGAGATTGTGATAGTGAGTAATAGAGAGTGATGTTGATGATAGTGGGAGTGAAATCAAGTAAAGAAAACCTAAGAACCTTGAGTAGTAAATCATGAAATGGATGAGCTTCCAGACGAGAGGAGTTGATACAGCCTCAAGATGAAAGTCTAGACTTATGCTTGCTCCACCTCAAGTGCACCATCTAAAATAAAGCAAAAAAAGTGAAAGAAAGTAGTATAAAGTTTTTAAAACTCTACTTTATAAGAGCTATGAAAATTAATTTAGTCCAACCCTCAACTAATTTAGAAATTTAATTTGGGTATAAGTGTAGTACATGTGATTATGGGATAAAATTTGGATATACTGTCATCATGGATCTTTGGAACCTTTAATGATAAATAAATGGGGATAAAATAGCCACTAAGGGCTCTTTTATCAAGCAATTGCCCCTTTTTTAGTTGGCTTAAGAGGAGAAAAATAAAATGTGTTACATATGGTATCAAAGTAAATGGCATAAATTTGATTTCCATTGATTAGTGGCTACTTAAAATATAATATACTCTTGAGTAAGGTATATTTTTACCCCTAAAATTTGAAATTGTATATATTAGGCATTCATATATATGTCCTGCCTCTTGTGGGGTATCCATGGATGAAATCCACTGTGGGACTATAGTATGGGTGGATGATTAATTGTCTTACATGGAATAGCTAATCTACACAATAGAAAAATTAATAGATTTCTCTAACCACATTAGTTCCTTTAGAGTCTTCGGTTCTTAAAAATAAAATGCACTACAATAAATCCATTCTGATCCTAAATACTCATTGATGTGTATAATAAGTTTAAAGTTCAAATTCCATAAGTAGAAGTTTGGGGTTTGGTTCTTGCCTTGGCCAATAGTAGTGACTATACTCCTCAGTAAATATAGAGATGGTAAATATGTAACAATTATTTAAAATTTAAAATTTTAAGGGATATTTTTAAAATATTGTAATATTTTGAAAATAACTAACAAATTATTCCTGAATAATTTTGTGTATATGTGTGTGTGATGGCAAAATAGTGTCTAAGTATTAGCATATCATTTTGCATAATATAGAGAGATTACCCTATAATTCATTTAGGTTCTCACAAAGTAATTTATTAAGTGTGTATTGATGAGAATAGTATCACAAACACATATTGCAATTAGTATTGCTAAACTCCCTATCAATCACTACTCAAACTAATTGAGAAACTAGTCATACTATATTAAAAATAAAATCCTAAAATATGTTAAATTTTAATTTCCCATTAGGTCATTTAACCCAGTATTACTTAAATCTAAGGATGTTTAACCCTAAATATCCAACCAATTGAAAAAGGAGATACACTTTTGTATAAATAACTAAAAAAAAATGATTCAAGAGACAATCCATAAAAGTTCAAATATAAAGAAAAAGGGCCCATAAATAAAAATGTACCCCCTTTTTCAATTAATTATGGGTTTTTGATATTTGGCATTAAGCATACTTAGGTTTGAATATATATTGGTCCTATAAATATTTATAATCCATGTGTCACTTAATATTTATATATCTATATCAGTCTGACATATTGCTCACTAAAAATTATAACAATGTAATATTATTACTTCTAGCTAAATCACTATTTTTAACTAATAAAAGTAAGTTAAAGGTGAACTAAGCTATAGTAACTATGTCAGATGAGATTAAAAAAAGAAGAAATGCAATATAAAAGTAATATCTAAGTAAATAAAAAATATTTATTTAACATTCTAGGTATAAGTTTTATTAAGTATTTCAAATGATTACAACACTAAAAATTTTCACTATACTATTTTATTTTTTTATTATAGAATTTGCAACTTCTAATAGACCTGTTATAAGTTCAATTAGGAAACCCTTCTCACTAACTTTACAGCAATTTGGTATATTGATAGTCAAAATGACAAATTTAATAAATAATTTCCAAGGTAATGACATTCCAAATATATCTAAAGAATATATTATTAGAATTGATTCACAAACAGTGATCAAATTTATATTTTCTGTGCTTAGGCCTATACACTTTGAAGACTTTCCAAATTTTCCATTTGTTTCTATATTTTTTACAGCTGACCCTACAAATCCAATAGGATTTAGTGATAATATTTTTAGACAAAGCTTTACAGCAATTCGTAATGAGATAATTTTGAAAGCAGAATCTTCAGAAGAAAGAAAATTTTTTGCTGGAGAAGTACAATGTAATTTTAAGCAATTTGTTATATCCTATCAAACATTTTATGATATGATGCAAGAAAACACCATAAAATTGGATAAGTTTATCTTGACTGATAATAATTATGATTTTGATGAATATTGTTGGCCTTACAGAAATAGTATTATTGGGGGTGGTTATGGGGTAGAGTATGTACATGGAAGCTTTATTATGGAGGGAAATAGTATTATCTCAGCTAAAGAGACTTATAAACTTGAAATGAATGATTGTAGGCTCAAATATATAAAAACTGATGATAAATCTATAGTGTGGTTTACAACAATTGAAGATGACAAAATACATTATGGATGTTATGCACATCTACAAGGTGATGCTCATTTATTGGTCAAAGATCAATTTAATAATAGAGTATGGGGAAATGATGTATTTTGTCATCATTGCAATATTAGAACTAGTTTAGTCCCAAAAGACAATGGTAATCTTATAATATATGTAATGGAAACTGGAGCAGAATGGTGGAAAGCAATCAAATGAAGTAAGAGAAAGATCCTCTATTAAGCAACATTGTATCATACTTGGAGAATAAAATATTAAATATTTCATTTAAGTCAGTAGTCATGATGTTACACTCACTTTTTAATGAACATACTACTTCTCCACTTCAGGTGTTGCTTACTTTATATTCATTGGAAAGCTTATTCAAAGTCACCATAAATATTTATGCTCTATAAAATCATTATATTTACAAATTTTATATACTTTGATTATCTAATTTTAATTAAATTATTATAAAAATTTACATAAAACATAAATTCACATATGGTCATTCCATAACCACACTTTAGCATTCTTAGGATGCCTTAAGATATAAAAAATACCATCCCCTAATATCCCTTCTTTGATCCCTATTAAGTCCCTCTTTGTACATGGCAATACTTGCTAACACCACCATTAGTCTAAGGCTGGAAGTCCCATTAACTTCTAAGACTTCCTCATCATATAACTATATTCTTGGTCATCAAGCAAAAGAACCATTCCTCTTCCTTTTCATAATTTAGAATTTTAGGATGACATTTTAAAACACCATAGCATAACATGAGCTTTGTGGGTACTCCCCCCACCTTTTGCCGCTAAGGTGCCCTAGCTATATAACTAAAGTGAGGTTTTTATAATCCACACAAAATAGTGCCACCCACACTTGGATTAGGAGTATTAACCATTTGATCCCCCAAGAGAGCTAAAATTAACTCTTGAACACTTCACGCTAAATTATCCCATTTATCCATTTATGTCAAGTTTAGCCTTAGACTTTCCAATGTTCATATCATCATCCCTATATGGGTATAACATTCGTTGGTCACATTGGTCTTCATTAGCCACATTGATTCCAATGGGGTCCCTCCCTCTATTATCTTATAGAGATTTACTAAATCCCCTAAGTTTTAGGAGATGATTGTTTTGGGGTTTCACCCTTGGACTCAAACTTGGACTTGAACCCAAACTTGAACTTAGACTTAGACTTGCACTTGGTCTTGATTTCGATTTGGTCTTGGTCTTAGACTCAGACTCCATCTTAGACCCAGTCTTAGCTTTAGCTTCGGACTCCATCTTGGACCTGGTCTAAACTTCCATCTCAAACTCGGTCTTGAACTTGATTTCAAACTTGATCTTAGATTTGGTCCCAATATTTCCATCTATTATAACACATGTTATATATTGGTCTTTCTTGTGTCCCTTTATAGAAACTCATTTATTGATCATTTTGTGCTCATTTCTTGAGTACTTTTTTAAGAGTTTCACTCCCACTCTTGACTTTTTGAGTCAAAACTTTTGGTTCAAATATGATATACTCATTGGAATTCTATTTCAACCATTGCTATATGGCACACTTTTGGCTCCATTTTGAAACTTAAGGACTTATGTCTTAGAGTACCTCTCGATGAAGTTCTTGGCAAAAGGCAGTAGCTTCCACCTAAAAGGAAAAATAAATCAACACAAAAAGCTTTAAAACACTATGATTTGACTGAAATCCTTTGCTAAGAGTCTTGAGAGTCACAATGGTCAGCCATACCTTCTTGCCCTCTACTTCTAGCCATAGACAGTTGATGAGTTGAAAATAAATTAGCAATTCTTGTTCGTTATAGCCAAGAAAGCTAGAAGAGTAGAAAGAAAGGTCTTACTTAAAAGAAAGAAATTTATTTTGATCGAGGATAGGAGAGAACTTGACAAGGTCCTCAAGCATTTTCTCCATAGTGATTGTTGGAGAAGTTGTGCTTTAAGGTAGGGTGTCACAACTCAGCTGGCTTGTGGATAGACAAAAAATAAAAAATAGAAGTGATAAAAAGCGTATGGAATTAAAGGAAAGAAATGAAAAAGAAAGCATTATACCAATCAACCTTGGCTTTCCTTTTTGTTTTTTTTTTTTTCTGGCTTTAGCCTAGTGTAAGCAACTAAAGAGAACGACTTGAGAGACGATCCATGGGGTTCAAATATAGAGGGAAAGGGCCTATGAATAAAAGTGCACCCCCTTTTCCAATCGGTTAAGGGTTTTGGGATACTTGAGGTTAAGTGTCCTTGGGTTTGAATAGTACTGGGCTAGGTGACCTCCTGGGAAGTCCAAACTCAGTAGCTTACACCTAGTTTGTCCTTTGTATATGGCTCTCACTATAGAGGGAGAGGGCATCGTGCTCTACTCAACATTGTTTAACATGTGCTTTGAGGGTCATATTGCAAATTCCAACATTGAAGCAAGCCACCCTATCAAAGATCTATTGAGTGTATAGAAGCAAGGAGAGTGGCCTACCCTCCTCTTATGGCCCTAGATCTTCCTACCATGCTCTAGATCCCAGCCCAAATCTGTGATTGACATTTCAATGTCATGCCTTGCTCCTAAGTGGAGACCCTTACCTTGTGGGAGCTTTGCTAGCGGCTGTTGGTGGCTGTGGTATGAGTGGTGTGGCTGCAGTGTTGTGGACATTGTGTGGCTGTGCTGTGAGAGAACTTGCTTCCAAACCCTAACATTTAAAATAAAATCTTTAGATGTTCCTTTTATAGTATGGCTGAGAAATATTTTTAATTTAAAATCTTCTATTTTCTAAATTAAATATCTAGTATTTATATATATTTATTTAATAGAATGAAAATGATAATAAATATATATGATTTTAGTTTATATACTATATAATATTTTACAAGACATTTTTTATATATAGAATAGAAATTATATTAAAAACTTTTAATTATAAATAAAAATATATTTAAGAAAAATAGTATACAAAATTTAATACCTAATAAAACTATATACATATATAGTTTATCTATAGGATTTCCAGTGTTTGAACACATGCTGATGAGCTTGTAGTAATTAACAATTTTGGAGATAGCCCAAATGACAGTGTAGCTGCATAGCTCCCTCTTTGAAAGGTAAATGAGCAAAATGATCAGAAAATTGTATAAACATTGATTAAGGATGGTGAAAACATTTTTGGCAAACTACAACACCATTGGCAAATTTCAAGGGAGTCTAGATATTATGGAACTTGCAAGTTGCAATGAAAACTCTCTGCTCCAACTAGAGTGACTATTACTTGGCAATTTCATTTGATACCCAGATATAACAGATTGAATACATCCTTGCTCAATTGCATAATCTTATATATGCATGATCTAGTTCTTGAGAGTCACATTTGATCTTGATTAATTATTTAAGATCTGTGAATATGCTATTAATCAAATGGTTAATATTTTAAAACTTCTAATGGGTGGTGACGGAATCTAGAAACTAATTTATGACATTTGGTCTTTAGAAGGGGTGATCATAGGCTCTCTCTCTTTGTGTCTCATTCTAAGAGATCTTTATCTTGCTATTGTATTATGGGGCAAGATCCTGGCACTGATTCACAAGAGGAAAGGGAAGGAATCAAGACATGTGCCAAATGAATTTCTCAAGAGCACTCTTCACTACCATGTAAGTCTCTCACTTAATAAGAGCCTAGCTCTATTCTGTTTATTTATTTGTTCCACAATGACTGTGAAGTAAAAAGAAAATATAGCTTTGCAAGCTTGTCATGGTTTTTATATTAATAATAATTTGCATTATAATTTTATAAAGAAAATTTCCGATTTTTTTTTTATATTACCTAACATAACATCTTCATCTTAAACTAGTGGCTGCTTTTGCCAAACAACAATTCAAAGCATGATTCTTATGTTGAGTGAATAACAATGTCAAAGCACAAGGCTCATGTTGTCTTGGAAAGTACTAGATATAGACTAATGGTGTCTCTAAATCCAAGGAGAAAACTTTATCTCACACTATTCAAGAGACATGATTTTTTATTCGAGCTTCCCTTGTCTTAAATCTTGATTCTTGTGTTCTTAGCCTGCTAATTGAATTTGAGGGCTTGTATAAAGAGTCTAGCTTTTATCCTAAGCTAGTCATGCTAACTTTAACATCACAATCTGCAAAAATAGTGTATGCAGCACTATACCCTTCTATATTTAAGTTGAACTAAAAATTTCAAATGGTACCGGCCACTTACAAAGGTGTCTGGTACATTGTTATATAGTGTACATGATCATCAAATCCAGCTACTATATATTAGAAAAATTTGAGACATTTTAGAATTTTAGAGAAAATAAAAGTGGAAAATAATATCAAGTTCTATAAAATAGGTTTGTTAAAATGATAGCTTATAACTATGTGTTATTAATTAAATTTAAAAGAAGTAAAAAATTAATATAAATAAATATTAACAATTAGCTGATAGAAATTATTAAAAATATTAATAGTAATTTTAAATATGTTAACATTAAACAAATAATATCCTTCAATCTATGAATTAGGCACCATTTTGCTCTAATGGAGAAGCTTCTCCATCTTCTGACTCTTAATTTTGGGGATCTTATTATATTTGATCACCTTGTTTAGACCTCACTTTAGAACATAAAAGACTTTTGTATTGCTTGTTGGATCTATAGAGTTATAAGATTTATAAATAAAAATAGAATAATTTTTTCCTCGTCAAAAACCAGCACCATTTCTTTTTCCATTTTTCCATATCATCTTCTTCTTCAGCTTAGATCCCCTAGTAGGAGGAACTCACCCTCTCAACCCAGCCTGCTTGTGTTGCTTGTAAAACCTTGCCAAATTGGCAATTGCTCAATTCTTTTGATACACAGACAACATGTTTTAACTAATCCCAACCCTAAACATGAACTGTCCTACCTAGGACATTTTTATAATGGTATTTTGATCATCAAATTGAAAAACCAGCTGATACATTATATGTTGGGTGTTTTGGCAATTAATCAAGTACAATTAAACCAGCAATAAATATTTCTACGTTATCAAAGAATATCCTTAAATATATGAATAAGATACCAGTTTGCCCTAAAAATGGGGAAGCTCTTCCTCCCAGTGAAGCGCAATGTGCCCCCGGCCTCGATTTTGGGGATTCTTGAGAGGTTTGGAGATGGATTTATCGTCCAGGAGGAGCTGCGAGATCGGGCGGAGGCCCGGCCACTCGAGCAGCGCCTCCAGCTTCTCAAGGACACGCTCCGGATCAAGAGAACAGTGGCTCTGCTCGAGCGATGGGAGCTTCAAGCGCTGGATCCTCTGCTGTATCGCGCGTTCATGAGGCTGTGCGCCAGATCAAAGGCGCTGGAGGAGGGCCAGCGGATTCACGCGCATCTAGCTTCTCGCGGCTACTCTGGTCACCGATTCCTGGCCAGCGAGCTCGTGATCATGTATGGGAGATGCGAGCGCCTGGATCTTGCGAAGATCGCTTTCGAGAGCATCAAGGATCCCGACACGTGGTCCTACAATTGCTTGCTCGCGGCGCTGACGAGCAACGGGCATCTCCACCCGGCGATCGAGCTGTTCGAGCGCATTCCAGATCGGGATATTGTCTCTTGGAACACCATGCTCCAGGCGTTCGTGAGGCTAGGGTTCTTCCAAGAAGCGCGGGATCTCTTCCTCGAGATGCCGGACCGCAATGCCGTGTCATGGACGATCATGCTCACGGTGTACGCGCGGAACCAGCGGTTTGACGAAGCCATGGAGTTCCTGGATGCGATGCCGGATAGGAATGCCGTGTCTTGGAATGTGATGATCGCGGCTTTCGGCCACAGCGGCGATGGGAATCTCGACATGCCGATTGAGATTTTCAGGATGATGCTGCTCGATGGAGTTCCTCCAATGATCGGTACGTTCGTCACGATTTTCGGTGTTCTTGGATTGCTGATGGATGTGAAGCTTGGCAGCGAGATCCATGGTCTTATTCTTGAGAGGGGCCTCGGCGCCAACCTCCATGTCATGAACGCGGTGCTTAGAATGTACACGGCGTGCCAGAGCTTGGAAGATTGCGAGAGAACGCTGGAATCTATGGAAGCCAGGGACACGGTAACTTGGAGCTTGATGATCACTGCTTACTCCCGCGATGGAGATATTGGCAGAGCTGTGAGAGTGTTCCAGGAGATGGTGTCTAGAGACGAGATTGCAGTGAGCTCCATGGTCGTGGCGTATGCCCAGCACGGGTATCTGGATCAAGCCCGGATTCTCTTTGAGGATTTGCCAGAGAAAGAACACCAAGTGAGCGGTGAGTTGATCAGAGCCTATGGTGCTACTGGTGATCTCGTTGGTGCTGAGGCCTTGTTTGATTCTTTGCAGCATCGCGACGAGCGCTCCTGGAACTCTATGGTTTTTGCGTATGCTCGGTGCGGGCATGCTGGAGATGGCATCACTTTCCTCGCCGCGATGGTGCTCGAAGGATTCCAGCCCAGCGACGAAGCTCTCACTGCGATTTTCCGAGCGTGCTCCAACAGCGCGGAAGGATTCTCTCGAGGTAAACTCGTCTATCGAGAACTTTGCAGAGATTTACTCTCCAGTGCTCCAATCCAGGCAGAAGCTCTCGGGATGTTCTCGGCGCAGGGAAGTCTTGCGGAGACGTGCTGGGTGTTTTCGGAGATGAGTGCTCGAAGCACTGCTGCCTGGAACATTATCATCGCCAGGTACGCTCGCGAAAGGTTGCAAACTTCGATGATCTTCCATCTCATGAACAGGGAGGGATTTTTACCCGACGATTCAACGTTTCTCAGCGTTCTTCCGCGGAAAAGTCCCGAAGAGTGTGGAAAAATCCTTGCCTTGATGGTCGAGAGCTTTAACATCGAGCCAAGGCTGGAACACTACGCTTGTCTTGCGGACTCGCTACGATATGCCGGTGATGCCAAAGATGCCCAAGAGGTTCTACGAAGATGCCAGGTACGTCAGCCCTAATGCCACGATCTCTTAGGTTTTGCTCTTTCCTTTTCCTTCCTCTTTAGGCGCAACGATGAGTTTTCTCTTTGGGAAGAAGAAGACGCCAGCAGGTGGGTGATGGTTTTCTGAGTGGAATTTGAGCTCACGATGTGGCGGCGCAGAGCTGCTGCGCGAGAACAAGCGCATGCTGGATAAATCGATCCGGGAGATCGAGCGGGAGCGGCAGAATCTCCAGACTCAAGAGAAGAAGCTGATTGCCGAGATCAAGAAGACTGCAAAGCAAGGGCAGATGGTATGTGAATTTGCGAGAGTTTTTTCTTGGCGGACGCGTTTTCATTCAAAGTTTCTTTTTTTGTTTGCCGCGTTTGTTTCTAGAGTGCTGTGAAGGTCATGGCGAAGGATTTGATCAGAACCCGGCACCAAATAACAAAGTTTTACGGACTTAAATCGCAGCTTCAAGGCGTGTCTCTCCGAATCCAGGTACTCGCTAAGTCGCACTGTATGTTTTCTAAAAAGGAGGATTTTTACAGACACTGAAATCGACGCAAGCTATGGCGGATGCAATGAAAGGCGTGACAAAGGCGATGTCACAGATGAACAAGCAGCTGAATCTACCGGCTCTCCAGAAGATCATGCGTGAATTCGAGCTCCAGAACGAGAAGATGGAGTTCACATCGGAGCTCATTGACGACGCGTTCGAGGAGGCGTTTGAAGGGGACGAGGAGGAGGAGGAAACCGAAGAACTGGTGAGCCAGGTCCTGGATGAGATTGGCATCGATCTGGATCAACAGGTAACTTACCTCTCGCAGCTCAGAGCAAGTCTCTCATCTTTGGATGAAATTTTCTTGCAGCTTGTTCGTGCTCCTGCGAATTCCACCGCTGCTCCAGTGGAAACTTCGGCTCCAGGAAGAGTAGCCCAGCCCACTGGAGCGTCCGGAGACGATGCTGGAATCGACAGTGATCTCCAAGCTCGCCTGGATAATCTGCGAAGGCTATAAGATCATCTTATATTCTTTGGTGTACATACATATACTTTTACTACGACAATAAAATATTGGTACGGACGAGGTGCGAAGTAGTACGGATCCCGCCACTAGGGTTTCTAGGGTTCTTGTTTGCCCATGGCGCTGGCTAATGCTAGCGCCAGAGGACCGCCGCGGCGCGCTGGGGCTGGATTGGCGATCGCCTGAGCTGCATTGCTACCGTCGTCGACATGGTGATCGCCTTCAAGCTCAACAAGAATGGATCGCGCTACATGCCCAAGCTGGAGAGGAAGGATCCGGCGGCAGCGTCGGCAATTTCGAGAGGCGGAGGCGATGGAGGCAGCAGCAACAATGGAACGAAGCTCAAGCGGGACGAGGTGAGGATTTTGCTTGGAATTTCCCCCCTTTGGTGCCAAGAGCCGGGTCTGATTATGGTAGATGTTGCGTGGGAAAAACCAGGGAAGCACGACGACTTCCGAGGGAGAGGATTCCCATTGTGGTAAGGAAATTTCTCTTTCTCTCTGACTCACTTCTCTTTGTGCTGTTGCTTAGATAATTTTGATCCATCGTTTTCTGTGAATTTATTTCCTGATGGGTTCTCGATTGGAAAGCCCACTGAGGACGGAAAGCCTCCTCCATTTGGATACGAGCTTCCAGAGCTTGTCTATCCATATGATCGCACAAGTGATAGCTTCCTAAGGGTATTTCTGATTTATCTATTTTTCTCTCAAGAGCTTTTCATGGAATTTTTTTGTGTACCAGGCAATTGATTGTGGATGGCTTCCCAGTGAAATGCTGGAAGACATTCCCTGCACATATATGGATGGCTGCGTTGCTTGCGAGGTCAGTCAGTCATCTTGGATTGGTTTTGGTGTTCTACTAACAAAGCATTTTCCAGTTAAGGGATTATCGGGACAGTGTACCCTCGACTTTTGCAAGGCAGGAACTGATAAACTGGAAGCCAAAAGTGCATAAAGTCTTACTTCGTCCATCTACGGAGACAATTGTCAAGGACGTCGTCGCCATGAGCGATGAAACATGGTCTTACAGGGATCTTCTGGTACGCATTTGGTTGTTTGGAACATGATGATCACTTTGATGGTGCAGGAAGTGGAATCAAAAGTACTGAAAGCAGTGAAGCCATCTCTTTGTCTTGATCCTTCACCAGCGGTTGCTGCCAGAGCTCATGTTCATACATACAATCGGGTAGAGTTTTTGTTTCAAAATTGTCCTAGCATCCTCTTTACAAGTTTTGTCATTTTCTTGCAGCTGAAATTCAACATCGGCCTTGGATCTCGCCGTTATAGGACTTCTAAAACTGCACTGATGGATAGGCGTGTTCGTTTGGCCGCTACAAGGTCTTTGCTAAGACACGAAAGCTTTAAAAGCCCCGACAAAGTAGACACGCCTGCAGGGGAGACAAAGTCGGACCACTCTGTGGAAATCATTCAGGATCTGGCCGCCGGTGGCGTGCAATCGAAAATTACAAACGCTTCTCAGCCACCAGCGCCTCCACCTCTATTATACGACGTTCTTGGGAAGAGAGAAAGGGAGCCGGTCGTGAAGCTGGAAGCAAATAAGAAACCGAAACCTGCAGCCTTTGATTTCAAGAATGCCAGGAAAGATGACATGTTCAAGTGGAAGAGTGCAGCTTATCAGAACAAAGCAGCTGCGTCAAAAGCCACTGGAAACATGGCTTCACCAAATGTGAACAGCCCGAGCACTCCAGTGAAAAGTCCAGGACCCGTCAAGATTGAGCAGCCTCATGTTTATCAGCCACAGCCACCTCAGGTTCCTCCAGTTTCGGCATCTGTTCCAGTTTCAGTTCCACCTGTCGCTGCTCCAACTCCGGAAAGGGAGGCTTTGGATAGGCTTTCTCTTTTGGTTTCGTCCATTCAAAGGTGCCTTGCTTTTCCTTGTTTACTTAGTGGCACTAAGCCTGTTTTGCAGACACGGTTTGCATAAGAGGGAAAAGAAGGTTGATCAGCTTCCACAGCCATCGACGAAGACGCCTTCTTGGCAGTTGCTGTCTGTGGCACTGGCGGATACATCGGATGACTACCAAGAGCCTAAAGGGAAGAAAAGTCTGGCTAATTCTCTGGTGGCTGGTAATGTCAACGGAAAGAAAACTCGTTGTCTAATGTTTGAGCGGACGGAACGATTTTACCAAAGTAAGTACCAAAGTAAGTTCATTTCCAGGTTTATGATCACCTGCTGATATAGTTTGTGGAGCAGTGCTGGGAGGTCAAACGTATCCAGTCATTGTACACACTACAAAGCTGAGGCTTCTACTTTGCGGGCGTGCCAAGGACCCCATGGTCGAAGCTGTTGTACAGATAGATGACGGCCAAGAAGATGACGTAAATAATGGCCAACTTCCATATACTGTTCTTCCAACAATACCTAACGCGGTAAGTTGCTATGGTTTCTTGAAATGAGACTGACCTCTACTTTTGTTTACAATGCAGGACATGGCAGACCTTTTTGCCAAGCAATACATAGATACGGTAACTATTTGTTTTACTTTTTGGAGCCAAGTTCTGACTGTTAGATTGAAATATTAGCTCGAAAAGGAAGGTTTTGTACTGATGGACGACAATATACAAGCTCCGTCGGGTCCCCGTGGTTCCGCAACAATGACCGCAGCTATGGCTCGGCCCATGCCCGCTGGAGCGTCAACCTTTGGTCAGCAGCAGCTAGCTTCTCCACGGATGATGATGAGCCAGCAGATGGCTCAGATGCAGCAGCAGATGTCCGCAGGCGGAGCCATGGCAGCAGCTGCGAGAATGCCACCTCCAAACATGGCGGGCAACCGACTTGCATACAACTTGCCTCAGTCAACAGCCGCTAAACCACTGCAGCAAATCGACTCGCAGCTTGTAGCTCAGCAACAGCAGCAAATGCATTTGCAGCAACAGCAACAGTTCCAGCAGAGGCCGCAACTTATGAACCAGATCACGTCGCAGCTGCCAGGATCAATGATGCCGTACCAGCTCATCCGCAACAATCCCGCTCTACAACGGAAAGTTATGCTCCAGAACAGCATGGGGAGTATCGGGCCTGGACAAGCCAACCTCAACATGGTGGGGATGAATCCCATGAACAACGTGCCTGGCATGGGTGCGATTGGCAACATTGGCGCGGCTGGAATATCGGGACTGGGCATGGGACAGGTTCCAAACTTAATGAACCAGCAGCTCCGTCCGGGCAACATGGCTCACGCTCAGTATATGCAGCAAAAGCGCTTCGCGGCCGCGGGGAGAGCTCCTCGGCTCATGGGGAACAGCATGACCGCTGGCCTCGGTACGACGGGGGGATTGAATATGCTGGCAGCACAGCGGGGGAACTTGGGTGTTATGCGAGGTGCTGTGCCGAGTCCTGGCATGGGACCTCCGAAAACGCCAGCTTCCAACATGGCTGCGCAGTATTACATGAACCAACAGCTCCTACAGCACCAGCAGCAGCAGCAACAGCAACAACAAGCCGCCGCACAACAGCAGCAGTTTAATCAGCAGCAGCAGCAGCTCCAACAGCAGACGCCACAACAGCAGCAGCAGCAGCAGCACTTGAATGCTCAGCAACTAAACACGCAGCAGCCACAGCAGCAGCAACAACAACAGCAGCAGCAGCAACAGCAGCAGCAGCAGCAATTGACACAGATGACTTCCCAGCAACAGATGGCAGTGAATTCTCTACAACCAGTCGGACAGCCGCTAAACCATCCCAGTCCACAGCAGCAGCTGGCACAAGCGCAGCTCACGAGCGTTCCACAAGTAACAGGCCTTTCTCAACAGCATCTCATCAACCAGCAGCAGCAGCAGCTACTAAATCCCCAGCAGCAACAGCAACATTCCCAGCAGCAGCAGCAGCAGCAGCAGCAACTAAGTTCGCAAGCACAACTTAGCTCTCAAGCACAGGTTCTCAACGCTCTACTCTCCTCGCAAGTTGGGACGAACAGTGGTGGAGGAGGGGCCGCGTTCTCGGTTGGAACTCCACTGGCTGGAACTCCAGGGATGGTGGGAACTCCAGGCATGGTTGGAACTCCTACTCCTTCGAGCCCGCAAGTGAGCTCACAGACGATTGGATCCGCGGCTGGTGCTAGTGCTACGATCCCGAGCTCGCCGATGGAGATCAACCAAGTTCGAGCTTCTCCATCACCAGCGCAAACGTCGTCCTAGACAAGGAATTTTTTCTCTAACAGTGTTTCTCTACAGATAATTTTTATCGAAAGTTTCCAACGATAGAAATAGACACGTTAAGTAACCCTTTTTTAGGGGCTTAGGGCTTGGCTATGGCGGACGATCGCGCGCTCTTGTGCTGCTCCTTCAACCAGGATCGCAGGTAGGGGGCTCTTGCGGGCGGATTTTCTCGGGATTTAGCTCTTGTCTTGCTTGGCAGCTGCTTCTCGGTTGGAACCAGCGAAGGATACAAGATTTTCAATTGCGACACTTGTAGTTGCGTCTACGAGAAACGTGAGGGAATTTTTTTCTCTTTCGTTTATCTCCTGCTTGATTCTCGCTTGTTCTTCCAGTCGATGGAGCTGTGAATCTCATCGAGATGTTTTTCACGACGAGTCTCTTGGCTTTGGTTGGAGCTGGCAAACAGGCACTGAATAAATTTTTTTTTTTCCTTCTAACTTCTGGCATTAGCATGCGATGATATTTGTTTCTTCTTTCTTGTAGCCTGAGCTATCGCCTCGAAGGCTCTTTATTTTAAACACAGCAACGCAAGTGAAGCGTGCAGTGGATTTCGTTTCATCGGTTCTGGCCGTGCGTTGGAACAAGAAACGGTGAGTAAAAGCATTTGTTCTGTCAAGATCTTCACAGTCCTTGCGCAGGATAGTTATTGTTTTGGATAGGAAGGTCCACATTAACGAGCTTCCTCACTTGAATTGCCTCCAGATCCTTGACACTGCTGAAAACAGGAAAGGTAGTTCCTTGTCTCCTTTCTCAAACTTGTTTTGACTAGTGCCATGAAAAGCTTGTTGCAGGCGTCTGTGCGTTTTCTTCTAACACAGAGAATTGCTACCTTGCATTACCAGCGAGCTCTACAACAGGGACGGTGTTTGTGTATGACACTCTACACTTGAACGCATTGGGCGAAGTAAGTGGCTTTCTATGCATCGTTTTTGTTTGTTATTCTCATGAGAAACATCTGATTTCTGATCAGTTTCAAGCTCACAAATCGCCCCTGGCTGCCATGGCATTCACCCCAGACGGTTTGCTTCTCGCAACAGCATCAGATCATGGGACAGTAATTCGTGTCCATGTTATTCCGCAAGCAAGCAAGGTTTAGTTTCAGTTCTCGCGTTTCTTACTTTCCTTAGTTTTCTCAAAACAGGCATTTACCTTTCGAAGAGGGAGCTACGCAGCTACGATATATTCATTGTCGTTTGGGCCGCAGTCTCTGTCTCCCCAATTGCTGGCTGCCACGAGCTCATCAGGAACGCTACATGTTTTCAGGCTTTGCTCGCCTCCTGCAAGACAAGGGTAATTATGGTAGGCTTACAAAATCGAGCATTTCCTTCTCTTTTGTGTTACTCACCTTTTGTTTTTCTACTTTTGCTAGAACGAATAAGAGGGTCTCGGATCTTCTGGCGGCAGTGATCCCAGAAACTGTAAGCGACATTGTGGAACCGGATCTTCATTTTGCCACTGTAAGGCACGGCTTCAGTCCAGGAGTTAAAAGGTAAACTTTACCAACACTTTGTCATAATACATCACTAAGTTCGTGCTTTTCTTTCATTTTTTACTTGATACAGTATTTGTGCAATAGCAGCACCACTAGAGGAAGAGTTACCATCTTCTTCATCAGCAGACAGGTAGCAATTTAGAACTTATGGATGTTTAAGCTTTTATGATATTTAATTTTGCAGGGCACGAATCTTTGTGGTTACTTTGAATGGGTTTTTCAATGAATATCAGGTAAGTGGCACCCCAAATGGAGGAGTGTGTTCCTTGGAGCGTGAGTGTAGCCTCATGACAACTGGCTCTGATCAGATATCTGCACGCTTTGTCTGAATGTGAGAACGTTCTATTCTTTACAATGTACAATGTTATGCCCATTAAATTAGTTTTATTACTTCAGTTTTTTTAGCTAATTAAAAATTGTTAATTTATACATTAACTAAAGCCATTAAAAGTTTGTGTGACGTCCTTATGACTTTACTTTATTTAATTGCTTTCCACCATTCCTTTCCACTTTGCAATTCATATATTATAATATTGCCATTGTCTTTTGGGATTAAACTTGTTCTGATATTGCAAGGTTGATGACAAAAAATATTATTTCCCCATACTCTGTTATGAAATTGATTTTTGACCAAAAAATGACCATCACTTTGTAGATGTGCATAACATTCATAATGTACTTTGCCATCTTCAATTGTTGTAAGCCATACTATAGATTTATCAACAGTTTTAATATATTTAAGTATACAATCATTCATTTCAAGTTTATAACTCCCTTTGGCTGAGATAATACTATTCCCTTCCATTATATAGCTTCCGTATATGTATTGGGCTCCATAACCACCACCAATAATGCTATTTCTATAAGGCCAACAATATGTATCAGTATCATAATTAGTAACATGTAATTTATAACTGTTTGTGTTGATCTTATTATTTTGAAGTACCATATTATCAAAAATGACCATTTCATATTTAATATCAAACTCTAAATAGTTACACTCTACCTTTCCTGCAAAAAATTTATTTGGTTCTGATGCTGCATTTAGGATTATATGATTACGAATTCCTGTAAAAGCTTGTCTATAAATATTATCATCAAACCCATGTGGAATTGTAGGATCAGTTGTACAAAATATATGAAAAATTGGAAGATTTATATATTGTAAAGAAAGAATCGGCTAAGGACAGTAAATGCATTGTTTGTTTATCAATTTCAACATAAAACTCCTTCAATGGTTGTGGAAAATCATTGAAAGTATTTATATATCCTGTGATTTTAGCAATTAATATACCAAATTGCTTAAGAGTCAATGAAAAAGGTCTACCAATCGCGGTCTTTCTCCTGGAGTTGCAAATGCTATAATAAGAAATGTAAATATTAAATTAAAGCTTAAATTTAAAATCATTTTAAAATAAGATATATAAACTATTTTATATTTAATTATCAAGAAAATCAAATTGAGAAATTTAATACTGATTGCAAATTAAAAAAGTTTTTGAGAATGAGGGTGATGTCTTATTATATTTCCATTATATAGTTGGTGCTACAAGAAATAAAAATTTATATTATTATTCTTAAAGAATAGCTTTATTAGTAGCATTTTCCATACTTGTAGTAAAATCTAAACAACATTTGGCAGTCTTATAAGAAATTAAGAAAATGAAGGATAAGTATTTAATTTGTAATAATATAAATTTTTTGAAAATAATATAATAAAATTTAAATTTATTTATATTAATATTTACCTAATAAATTTTTGTATTAACTCTTTGGCCAGTTTTCTCTTTTATTATTGTAGCCTATTAATATTATTTTAACATTAAGCTTTGCATCTGATGTTTATAACAATATAACTAGCTAAAGAATATATGATCATGGGATTAAATTTGGATATATGATCACTCTAGATCCTTAAAAACCTTGGGAGACATATATGACAAAATTAGTCACTAATATATTTTTCATTAAATAATTACCCTTTCTCTAATTGGTTCAAAAGGAGAGAGGTAAGGTGTGTTATCAAAGCAAATGGCATGGGTTCAATTCATATTAATTAGTAATTACTTGAATTATAATATAATCTTGAGCAAAGTATATTCCTACTTCTAAAACTAGAATCATATATATATATATATATATATATATATATATATATATATATATATATATATATATATATATATATATATATAAAATGAAAAAAGGGGATTAGTAGATTTAGATATGAATTACCTACTCTATATAATAAAAGAATTGATAGATTCAATGTGGCATAGATAGTCTATATAATGAAAGGATTGGTATATTTAATATGGAAGATTAATATATTTAGACATGGAATAATTGGTTTATATAATAGAAAGATTGGTAAATTCAATATAGAAATAGTTCCTCACTAGAAAAAAAATTAAAATTTATGATTTTCTTGTTAACTATGTGTGCTTTTCTGATTTTGTTGATGGAGTTACTATTGCATTAATTATTACAAGGGTCATATCACATTTGTTAGATTTTTAGGTTGAGATGACTTTAAATTTAGATGTCACTAAAAGTTTTTATTTCATAATTATCTAAGCATCTTATCCTGAGAATCTATTCTTGACTCCCAATCTAAAATATTTAAAAGAAAAGAATGCTGCATGGAAGCTTAAGCAAAATCTAGCTTGTGGTGTAAAGTTATTTAAATTGCTATTTGAGGAAGTGATAACAATAAGAATTGGAGAATTGTGAAAAAGAGTTGAATTGAAATCAAGAATGTAAAGTGCTCTAGAGACTCAGGAACCTAATGCAAAAAAACTTGGTAGTATTGGTATAAACATTGTTCTTATTTGCACTTGTATTGCTTCTCCTCTTGGTGTTTGTGTAGCCTTTTGTTGAAATTTCACAATTCTACTATTGCTCATGCATATTTCTTGTGAGTGATGCAGATGGCTCTTGTAGTCCTATGGATTTTTTATTTCCCATTTTGGTATTTATGGATCAAGATAAGTTCCTCAAAAAGAGGGAGTAAGATAATTGTGTTGTGTAAGAGTTAGCCTTTTTATTCATTTTGCATAAAGACTATTTTGATTAATACTATTTTAGGAAATTTATATAAATGAAGATGGACTTTTATATCAGATAATCTAGTAGGTTATACTTTCATGCTTAACCTCAAAACAGAGGCTAAGGGGACAATCCATACTCATAATAGGCATGTTAACAAGTCAGGCAATTAATTAAACACAAACTTTGGACTTAGTCATCCAAGGGGTAAGGGGTGTGCCATCCGAAGATAGCATATGCTATCTTCACCAATAGTGATGGCAAAGTTAGCATGACTAACTTTAGCATAAAAGCTAGACTCTTTATATAAACCTTTGAATTCAATCAAACTGTTAAAAGTGTAGGTCAGGAATACTAGAATTCAGATGCAAAACTTTAGGCTAAAAATATAAGTCTAAAAATGCAAGATAAGGGAAGTCAATTGTATCTCTTAAATGATGTGAGTTAAAGTTTTGTCCTTGGATTTGGAGACATCATCAGCCTTCTTTTTTGGACATGCTAGCTTTGTGAATGGCATCTATGCCACTCAACCTTTGCATTTGGTCCAAGTGGTTTGATGGAGCTACTCTATATATAAACTTAATACTCTATATATAACTAAGAGCATAAATAGGAATATTTCTAACCTTATACTATGCTCAAATATTGTAAGTTGACTAATCACATAGTAGTATCAATATTGTACAGGTTGTAGGTGAGGATTCCTAGTGCCTTAGTCACTATATTCACTAATTTATGTTTTGTTCAGAAATTTGCTAAAATTTTAGAAATGGAAAATTACCAATATGACCATATGATAATTTATATTTTTCACAAATTACAATAATTCCAAAATGTGCAATCTTAACTTTTTTTCTTCTATACAATGATCATTACACATTGTTGACTCAGTCTAAAACCAAGGCAAACTCAAGGAAAACTCAAGAAAATTAAGGCTTACATTCTTCCCTTCAAGAAAATCATCCAAATATTTTCTCCATAGATTGAGAAATATAAAATTTTATGAGTAATCTATCACAATAAGGAGGAGTTGCCAAACTTTCTGGGTTGCCAGATCTAGCCAATCACAACCGTCCGATGCGGGGGGGGGGGGGTAACTGTAAAGGGGTTATTTCTTTAACCATGTGTTTATATTAATGCGCTATGTTTGCTCCCAGCCAATGGGAAGCGGCCAAGCTATGTGGGGCAGAAGAGGAGGCATTGCAGCACATGTCACATGCAAATGTGTTGACCGTGACTGCACCCGTCATCTGGGCATCAAGATTGCTTAAGCAACAGCAGCAGCCCAAGGCCACAAGGAAGATCTGGCGACTAGAGTAAGATTGATCATCCTCCTGGCAGTGGAGCAAGGTGTTGCAACATCCAGATGCGCTGCTCAATTGGAACATGGTGTTCATCAACCATGGCAACAAGATCTTTGACATAGAGATGTTTAAGATCTTTGAGCAGATGCTAGATTTTGTGATAGTGTGCTAGTTTGGAAGAGTTCTAGATGTGGTGACCAGGTATCTTTCTCTCTTTTTTTTTAATCTGTTTTGGCAATGAATGCAAGGGCATTTTGCACTCCTCCTAGGTACTAGGCTTGCCCAGCAGCAGCATTTCTCGAGCAAGAGGGCTGTAGAAAGAAAAACTATAACCAGGTTATACTTCTCAAGATTGTCTCCTAGGATCGCAAGGAGCTTTTCAGGAAGCAATGTGATCATCAAGAAATCCATTGGGAAGAGGGAAAACATTTGAACTGGAGAACACATATAGCTGTGGTTTTTGTTGGTGCAATTTTGCTTGGAACTCCTACATTTGAGGCCAATGCTCTCAAGACATGCTCTTGTCTTCTGAAAGAATGCTGGTAATTTTATTCTTCTCTTTTGTCCTTCAAAAAAGACGAGTGTTTTTTTCTCTCTCTAGATTGGAGCTCACTTGATGCATTGCATCCTTTGTGCTTGCAAACTTGTAACGATTGACCTAACAAGACCAAGTGCTAGGTAAGTCTCAACATTTTGTGTAAAACTTCTTTTAGATCGATCAATTCACAAATAGTTTCAGATAAAATGTAAGGATATTTTTGGGAACAAAGTGGTGGACAAATTCAACGATTGTGCAGTGAGTCGCAAGAGTTGTGTCTCACAGAAGAAAGGTGAGGGGCACTTCCCAGTCCCACCACTCTTGGACTTGCAGTGTAAGCAAGTGAGCTAGGATAGCGTGTCCAACCAAAGAATGGGTTTCTGATGGAGGGAGTGTTGATGTTTGCTGCATTGCGAGGTAGCCAAATTGCATGGGCAAGAGAGGAAGGTGTTGTGACATGTGCTGCATGCAAAGTGTTGACCATGACTACACCTATCATCTGTCCTGTCGAGCAAAAAAGCTATTGTGAATTTTGCATGTGCCCAATGATATGGCAAAAATTAAGCAAGATTTTAGATATAAGCCACAATTCTTTCCTTTCCAATTTATCAGCCTACCTCGTCTATGCAGCCAACACTGCTTTAGCCTTAGCTAAGTTCCCTCACCAAGGTTCTCGCCTACTGTACTAGCTCCTATTTGGTCCTACTTAATTTCAATTATTCATTGCACGAGTAACAAAGCATTAGCTATCCATCCATGGATTCCTAAATCTCTCATAATCCCCCTCCCTGAGTTAGACTGGACTTAAAGTTTGGCTACACTCTCCGCATGCACAAGCAGCCAAGCACACTAAGCCTCCAGGTTCCTAACATCCCTTAGTACAACATAACTTGATCATGGGACCCTCTAAATCCTAAACCTTGTATGCAACACTAGCTTCGGGACACTAGTGGGAAACACTATGGCCTAACGACCTAGTATGGGTATCTCTACTCCCCCACTTTCATTCCAAAGGGAAGGCCCAAGCCCTTAGGAAGGGCAAGGACTAATGAACCACAAGGTACTCAAATGAAGCACCACTCCACATAACCTGGGAACACTATAGTTAGTTTCCCTTCTGGGAGTGGGAGTTGCTCTTAAGCACTTTCTTGGGTGGCCCCTCTAGCACCACCTGAGTCCATGCTCACTCCCACCCAAGGCCCTTCAACCCTAATCTCAACCTCAAGTTAGTTTGGAAGCCCTACTAAAGAATTCTTTCAAAACTAGTTTTTAGACTTCACTATCCCTATTATACTTTTGGAACCCCCCCCCCCCCTTGGGAGACACACACTTTGGGCTTTCACCCCATGATCTGTATTACTATTCAGATTAGGTCTTGGATTTGATCTCAGACTCAATCTCGGACCCAACGTCAGACTATGTCTCAAACTCGATCTCGAACTCAGCCTTAGACTTGATCTCAGATCTCGGACTCAGTTTTGAACTCGGTCTCAAACTCAGTCTCGAACTCGGTCTTGAAGTCAGTCTCGAACTTGATCCCGGACTCGGTCTCGAACTCTGGTCTTAGAGTCAGTCTTGGACTCGATCTCAGACTTGGTCTCATCCAATGAACTCTATCATTTTGGTTGTGCTTTTAGGGATCCTTTAACCTTCAACACTTCAGGGAGTTGATTCTTTACAACTCCACCACCAATAGAAGAAGTTTGATGTCTACATCGAATGCCTCTTGTTTAATCCTATGACTTATTGACCATGTCTCCAAGGGCATCCCCCCACTTAGCAATGTGCTTAAGTTAGCCTCCTTGGCCAAGAGCCCATGACAATGGAATATAGGTGTCCCTATACCCCTCCCCTCACCATGCCCTAGTATGGGGTTAGGATTTGAACCTAGCCTTGCTTTACTAGAGGGTTAGGACTTAAACTCAACCTCCGTGGAATACATTTACAGATTTAACATCCCCGCGGGGAGTCAGGTGTAGTTCCCTACACCTACTCGACCTAGCTAACCCATGCTAATTAACTTACCTTTGGCACACCTTTAGGTCCCAATATATGATATTGCTCAATTTATCAAAATAGATTTTTTAATTGAACTTTGCATAAGTACATAGAGTTCTGCCTTGCAAAAATTCCTCTATTATATCCCGAGCATTTGCTAGGTTCTCCTCTGGTTCCTATGTTGCTTTGCAGTGTGGAAATCCTTTCCACTTCACATGGAACTCCCTCACCTCGCATCCTTGCCGCTTGCTCTTGCGCACATTAAGGATGGCCTCGACTTCGTATTCCTCTTCCCCTTGGATAACATCAGGTAAATGTCTTACTTGGTCCTTGTGAAGTGGATCCTCAAAGTATGGTTTGAGTAAGTTTACATGGAATATATGGTGCATCTTCCCCATCTCTCAAGGAAGTCAAAGGTGGTAAACCATCTTACCAATTCATTTCTCAATCTTGTAAGGCCCTACGAAACTATTTAAGGAACTCAGGATCAGTTTATTTCCAAAAATACATGCATTTTTACCTTTGGGTCAACTTTCGGTTGATCCTACTTGGTAGCCTTAAATTCTTGGTATTCAGCCACACCTTCTCCCCAAGTTAGAACTCTACATCCTAGCACTTCTGGTTTGCATACTTGGTTTGCCTTTATTGAGCCCGTTCCAAAGAATCCCTCACTAAATTTTAAATGTTGAGTCTTTCCACTGTGAATGCCTCCACTACAAATAACTCTCCATGATACTCGGCCATGCCGAGTTCCACAAAACCTTCAATAACTCACCCATTGATGACTTCCCATAGACTCACCCCAATATTTGAGTGTGGTGAGTTGTTATAGCACATTTCCACAAGTCCCAAATGACTTACCCAATCAGTTTGGTCTTCAGAGACATAGTATCGTAAATAATCTTCTAGCTGCCCATTCACCCTTTCTGTTTGTCTGCCTGTCAAAAAGTGTTAGTGCCATCAAACTTGACTTAATACCTAATATCTGTTTGTGTGTGATAAGCTGTGCTGAATTTCAACTTGGTGCAATACTATTCCAGGGGAGTTCTCTAGAACCTACTAATGAAGATCTTATCTCAATCTGTGATAATCTCTTTTGACCTTCCCCACACTCAAATCATTTGATCAAAGAACAGCTTTGCCACACCTTTTGCGTCCATTTTTATTGTGGTGGATATGAAATGTGCTATCTTTGAAACTTGGTCCACCACTACAAATATCGCATCAAACCCTTCACTTGGGGGGAGTCCCGTGATGAAGTCCATTGTAAGACATTTCTACAGACGATCTGGAATTGGGATGCTTTGTAACAAGCCCCCACTAGCCTTAGTTATGGCTTTGACTTGCTGATATGTTAGATATGTCTTTACATAATCTTGGACATCTTTAGCCATATTTGGCCAGTGATACTTCTTCTTGAATAAGCCCATTGTCTTGGGCACTCTGCCATGTCTTGTAAAAGGTTCGTCATGACACTCTTCTAAAGCTACTTTCCTTAGTTCCCCTTCTGGAACATACACTCTTATTTGTTTATAATAGATGAGTCCATTGCATTCTGCATAGCTTGTTTTCTCTTCCATTAGTAGCTCACCTCTCTGGTGGGCTTCCCACAGCTCTTGGTTTCTCAGCAACACTTTTTGTACTAGACTATCGTTCTCATACGCTGTCCTCACATTATCCCAAAAGGTTGCTGTCACACTAGATATTGCCAACTTCAAGCTTGTTTTTTTACTAAGAGCATCTACCACGATGTTGCTCTTCCTAGATTTATACATAATTTCATGATCAAACTCGGCCAAAACATTGGCCCACCGACCCTATTTCCCTCTCAGGTCGGGCTGTGACAAGAATTGTTTCATTGATACATTATCCGTGTAAACTTTGAAGTGTCTCCTAAAGTAATGTTGCCACTCCTTGAGCACCTTGACCATCGCAAACAATTCCTTCTCATAGGTAGGCCACTTTTGCTAAGCCTTATCTAACTTCTTCGAGAAGAACACTACTAGATGGTTGTCTTGCTTTAACACTACACTTAATGCAAAGTTTAAAGCATCCATTTCTACCTCAAAGTCTTTACTAAAGTCTGGTAACCCCAACATGGGAGCCTTCCTCAACTTCCCTTTAAGGTGGATAAATGTCGTCTTGCATTCTACTGTCCATACCATCTTCCCTTTTCCCGTTTGGTCTATTAAAGGTAGGGTTACTCTCGAATAGTGTTTGATAAACTTTCGATAGTAGTTGCATAGCCCCAAGAATGCTCTTAACTCGTGTACATTCAATCGTCATTCCCATTTCTGGATCACTTGGACCTCTTAGGTCCTCCTTTGAGCCTATCCTTCCCATCACATGCCCAAGAAACTTTACCTTTGTTGAGCAAAGTCATATTTGCTCTCTTTAGCATATAGTTGGTGTTCCCTTAGTTTCTCAAACACCTTCGTCGAGTGTTTATCATGCTCCTCTAGAATCTCGCTATAGATCAAGATGTCGTCAATGTAGACAACCACAAAATGATCCAGATAGGGTACAAAAATATAGTTCATCAATACCGAGAATATTGTTGGTGCATTGCATAGCCCAAAGGGCATCACTAGAAACTCGAAGCTTCCATACCTTGTCTGATTGGTTGTCTTCTCAACATTTTCCTTTGCTACCCTGATCTTGTAGTATTCTAACCTTAGGCCGATCCCCGAGAAGTATTTTGCCTTTCCCAATCTATCGAACAGGTCCTCAATCCTTGGTAAAGGGTACTTGTTCTTCTTTATATATTTGTTGAGCAACCGATAGTCTATGCACATGCACATAGATCCATCTTTCTTTTTCACATATAACACTAGTGCACCATACGGTGACATGCTCAACCTAACATACCCTTTTTCCACTAACTCTCTAAGTTGGCATTTGAGCTCCTCGAGTTTCTTTTCATTCGACAAATAGGGGGGACGAACCACCACCTTAACACCCTCAACCAGCTCAATTTTATGTTTTATTGATCGTTTGGGGGGTAACCTCACCAATAGCTCCTTTGGCATGGTATCTTAGAATTGGTCCAACACCCGTTAGATCACTAAAAGCATTTCTTTTTCTCCCATCTTTTTATCACTCCTCATCGAGAGTAAACACAAAATTGCTACATTGGTTTCTTTAGTGAGTTGTTATCTTGTGGACACCAGGTTCAAGTAAGAGTCTTTGGCTTTACATTACCCTACCTTTATATCCTGGGCCTCCACCCTAGATTGTTCTCCTCAGACATTTGCCAGTACCACAAGGTTCCTACTTTGTCCATGTAGGGCTACCACAAACTGATTGAACCAATCCATCCTGAAGATTACGTCAAATCCCGCCATGTCTAACACGGTGAAATCCATATCTACTTTCCATATCCCTACTTCGACTCTTGTTTGTCGAAATACCTCATCGGTGCTTTAGCTACCTTGAACAAGCTTTATAGTCCTAGTTCACCTAACTGTTGCACCGTTAGTCTAGCTTGCCAGACTATATTTACAGCCACAAAATTATCCGAAGCACCCATGTCAATAAAGATGTTAATAAAGCTATCTTCAAGCTTCCCTCGGAGGGCTAGTAGATGTTGTGAATGACTCTCTACCAAAGTTGCTCATGTAATGAGGAACTTTGAGCTAAGGACTGGATCATGTACTTTAATTTAGATTTCACCCGACTTAATAGCCATATTACATCTGGCCTTCTTCGAGTATGGACATTCCCTCGAAAAGTGTCTCGCTTTACTGCAATTGAAGCATATGTTGTTTCCCATGCTACTAGTAGACTTAACTTTCTTATTCATGGGTTTGTCTCTTTTTGCTTGACTCCCCCACGTATTTGCTCGTTGGCCATCTAATCTGCCTTTTCAGAACCCCAATTCATTCTTAGAGAAACTTTTCTTGAATTTCCCTTTACCATATGTCCCCCTTGGTTTGGCCCCTTTGCTAAATGTGGACCCCGACCCCATTGTGTTCCCCTTTCGCAGGTTATCATTGAAATGCACCTTGATAGCTGCATCTAACGCTTTCTTATAGTTGGTTAGGTTCCAACGTATCACCTCGCTTCGAACCTAGGTTTGTAAGCCTAATATGAAGGCATAGAATGCATCCATATCACCCATATCCATAACAAGTATCTTCTTTACCATAAACCCATTCATATACTCTTGAATGGTTTCAGTCTGCTTTAGCCTACTTAACTCATTCCTTAGGTGTAGAGTAGCATTCGAAGGGACGTAAATCACACAGATCCTAGCTTTCATCATTTCCCAAGTGGCCACCAGTCCTTTGTTAGCCTCTATTATTCTCCACCAAGACTTGGCATTATCTACCAAGTATGGTTTTGCACATGGGACTTTCTTTGAGCTCGGTAACCGTAACGTTCGGAAGTAATCCTCCATATTGTAAAACCAATTGTCCACCACCTTATAGTCATTCACTCCCTTGAAGATTGGTGGGGATTTTGGTTTGTACTTGGAAATTGCTTGAGGGATTAATTTCACTTCTGTTTGTTCAATTTTGTTTGGTTCTGCCTCAATCCCCGCCAATACATCTACACCTTTTGCACTACCAACATTTGCAGTCTTTTGCTTTTTCTTTCGTTTCTCGTCACACTTTAGCTTGCATATGAGAGTCTCCAACAGGGCATTGGTTTGAGCTAATTGTTCTTCTAGAACGTCCAATCAAGCTTTGAACGATCAAACTTTACCATCAAACTCCTATTTGGAACAAGACTTGATTATGGGACCCTCTAAATCCCAAGCCTTAGGTGCAAAAATGGCCCATTATAAATATCTCTACTCCCCCACTTCCATCCCGAAAGGAAGGCATAAACCCTTAAGAAGGGCAAGGATCAATAAGCCACAAGGTACTTAAGTGGGGCACAACTCTATATAAGATGGGAGCACTAAAATCGATTTCCCTTTTAGGAGTGGGAGCTACTCTTGAGCACTTCCTTAGGTGGCCCCTTTGGCACCATCTGAGTCCATGCTCACTCCCACCCAAGGCCCATCGGCCCCAATCTCAACCTCAAGTTAGTTTGGAAGCCCCACTAGAGAGTTCCTTCAAGACTGGTTCCTAGACCTCATTATCCCTACTATACTTTTGGAACCCGCTACCCCCCCCCCCCCCCCTTGGGAGACACACACTTTAGGTTTCATGCTTTCGGGGGTCCTTTAGCCTTTGACACCTCGGGGAGTTGATTCCTTACATTAGGCTAATAGTTGTGATTAACCCAAAGTTACTCAATTGCTTCATTTAGGATCTCTTTCTCTAATAGCAGTTGTAGTTAGCGATTTTAATGTGGGGTCTCAAGACCATGTTGACTACAATTACCAATTATCGCTAGATAGTGTCTCTTTGTAATAGCAACAAGTTTTAGGTGATGTAGACATAGGTGGAGAGAGTAGTGAACTAAGTTTGTGTTTATCTTGATAAGGTAAAATCTAATCACTTTCTTTTCCAAGATTTGAGTGCCCTACACAACTTAGTGCTTTAGGTGCTTAGTTTATTCCAATATAGTGCTTTATAACTTGAGGAATAGGTGTGCAAGAAGACTTTAAACAGCCATTACATTTTCAAAATCCTTTTGCTATTTTAGCAAGTAGCACCTAGCTTTTTTGCTTCTTAAACCTTCTCTATGGCCAAATCTAGGCATTCAAACACAGACTTCCAGCCAAGTACCCCATGAGGTACTACTCAATTTTAGAATGTTTTTTTTTGTTATGGGTTTATAATGGGATTTTTTAGCTAAGCACAAATTATATAGCATTTTAGACCCTGGCATATGGAATTTGATTACTTTCTCTAAGGAGTTGCCAAACTTTCTAGGCTGCCAGATCCAGCCAATTGCAGCCGTCTGATGGGGGGATAACTATAAAGGGGTCATTTCTTTAACCATGTGATTATGAATAATCATGCTGATGTTTGCTCCTGGCCAATGGGAGGCAGCTAAACTGCATGAGGTGGGAGAGGAAGGCACAACAACGCATGTCACATGCAAATATGTTGACCATGACTGTGCCCATGGTCTATCAAATGAATTGGTTTTGTTTATAATGTTTTTTTAGGGTTTATGAAATGGTGAGAGAGCCTTTGCTGCTGCTGCCGATTCGCAATCTAAATCTGAGGCACTATGTCAATGCTGCTAGAACAAGCCACATCCTAATACGGTTTGTGTCAAGATCTAATCGATTTGTTTGCACTTTCTTCTAGCATTGTTTCAATTCTAGGTCTACTTTGGTGGTGGTAGAGTTAAAAAATGATGGGTCAGATGCTTATAAGCCAAATCTATATAGCAAGACAATAGTGATTCAGCAGAGAATCACTACTGAAATATTATTGTCTTGAAAAATTACTAAGGTTGGTTTTCTATTGTGCGAGGGATTTACTTCTTTCATATTGTGTATTCTAGGTGAAAAAATTTCTTCAAAACAAGCAGGACTTGTGCGATATGATCAACCATCTTAGTGTAAGCTAAGATTGTATTTTTAAAATTTTCTACTTTCTTACTGTCACCTTTTTTTTGTAGATTGACGCAGAAAACCGGTATGTGATTATGTCTCAAGACATAAGTCAAGATTTTTTGAGTCCTGGTAGCGAGAAAGAGAAATTCAAGGTAACATCAGCTTTTGTTTCCAAGTTGAAGGTGGTCTGACATATGCTTATGCTATAGTTTTACTTCAAGGCAACACTTTTGGAGAAAGTCTTGAAATTGCTGGATATGAATGTGAAAACTATTCAAGTTTGTCGTGATTGCCTTCAAAAGGACAAGAAATCTTCTAATGTGCTCGAGCAGGATCTGGTGAAGATAGAAGAGAAACTTCTCTATGCAAAACAAGTGGATGAACTTGCCAAAGAAGTTCACACCTTGCAAAAGAGATTGGCTTGAGCTGTAGTTTATGAGACAGACAAGAAACTCAAAGACATCCAAGCATTTGTAAGAGAACTCAAGCAGCTTATACTTCTAGCTGAAGATAACATTGAGATGCAAACAATGAGTAATTTGGTCTTTTATTTGTTGGATGTTTGAGGTTTTTGTGTTGTAGCAATTACTTGCAGAGATTCTAAAGTTGTTTGTATCCCAAGTAAAAACAATTATTTTTTACTAATTCTTTATTTTCTTTATTTTCTGGGAGTGTAATAAATATATTTATAATATAATAACTATTAAAAAATTATTCTTAGCAATTTTTATTTTACTTTTCTCTGGATTGGGTATTAAGTTTCTTAAAATTTTAATATTCTAAATATATTCATATTCCCAAGTAGTACTTTGCATATATTATCTTTATCAATAATATTTTATCTAATAATTCTTTTTTTTCTTACTTTGGGTATATTAATATTCTAAATATATGATCTATGTTTGTAGAGATATCAGAAGGAAAAAATTATATAAAATTATTGATTTTTGTACTGCTTCTTCTCTTTGGATGTGATGAGATCCACCAGCGGCAAGATGGCCCCGGCCCCGGCGATGTATCTAGCATTTGCTGGGCAATATGTCACATGCAAAGTGTTAACCAGCATTAACACTCAACCTTTTGCAATAGACACCCTCTGAAATTGAGAGGGTAAGTTCTAATGTTTAGTGAAGAGTGTTTAGGATGACAACAAGCCTGACTATTGATGCCTTCAGGTTGTTATTCAAGTTCATATATGAATCTCTTTCCCTTGATTTAGGGTTTTGTGAGCTATGGCATGTGCTCTTGCAAAAGCAAAGGAGTGAGATCTTGCAGCAATAACTGTATTTGATTATGCAGTATTGATTAAGCAGTAATATTCTAAAATCTTTTTCCTAACTGTAAATATAGTTTATTAGTACATAATACTATGAAATTAGAGTTTATATAGCATATATATTTACAAAAGATTTTGTTAGTAATTATTTTCTTGACTGGATTTGGGTAGTAATATATTAATGTAAACTTATTGTTTTATATTCTAAGTCAAAAGCATAATTAAGTAATGTCTTGCTAATAAAAATGAGTAATAATTTTTCTTAGTAATTATTCTCTTCTGTTTGATAAAATCATAATATAAGTTTATCCCAAGTAAAAATATAATTTACATTTAACATTTTACTAATAATAGAAATTTCATTTTTACTTTTTTTGGGTCGGGTATTTTTCCAAATATATTCATATTTCCAAATAATAATTTGTATCTAATACTTTAGTAATGAATATTTATAGGAATATATTTTATTCTAAATATTTATATTATCAAGTTTACAAGAATTGATTTTTGTATTTGGGCATAATTCCCTTAATTTTTCTTTCAAAGTGGAATACATTATTTATTTATTTTTATACTATTCCAATTTAGCTTTTAATATAACAAAAGTATAACAATCAAAACAGTATTTTGCTAGCTGCTAGTTTTCTTGGCCCTCTCGATCTGGCCGAGATGGCCCATGCAAGCTTGCAAATATCATTATAGTCCTGTCTTTATTTGAATCAATGTATGCTGAAAATCTTCAAAAATTCTTAATTCTACATGATTGAGGTTTGGACTTCGATCATATCACTTACACAATGGCCGTGTTTGTTGACCATTTCAGCACGTTCTTTCTGTGATTTACTCAAAGAAACCTTCTTAATTTTTTTTACCAATCTTCCACTCAAGAAGAAAAATGATAATCGATTTCTGTCTTCCTCTGAATGCCTCTGTAACAAGAGCTCTTTAAACAACACCCACTCTTTCTTGTTTCATTCCTAGCCCCAGATAGATCTCCGCATGAAAAGGAAGATCAACACTACGGAAAGCACGATCACAACTGGTGCCCACTTTCGAATGAGAGCCTGCAAGTTTCACGTTTTTCCATCAGCGGTGGTAAGGAAACTTGCGAGCAGATACCTGTCTGTTGAGATCTCGAGCTTTGTCCGAAAAGATGCGTGATTCGGCCGTCAAGCGGGTTGAGAGCTGGCTTACCTCTGGGAAAGATGAAAACAGCGTTAAAAAACCAAGAGAGGAAACAATCGCAGACGAAGAGTTTGACGAAGACGAAGAGAAGAAAGAAAGCTTACGATCGAGCTTGTCACCAACGCCCAAAACCTCTTGAATGTTTCTCGTCATTATCTGCTGGACTTCGTACAGCTCGTCGTTGAGTCTGGACAAGTTCCGCTGCGTTCTCGTGTCAAGGTAGAGCTTCCTGGTTTTCTGGATGAATATATCTTTGCAAAACAATTGCATCGTTAGACTTACACAGTCAAAACAAAGAGCAAAAATCACCCACCAAATTTGACAAAGGCATACGGCCTCGCAACAGTCTCGATCTGTGAGTGATTCAGCCGCTCGAATTCCCTCTGCAGCTCCTCCAAGTATTGAAACGCGAGCTTCTTCGGGTAGGATCGATCGCAAAGAGTAAGGTAGCAAACTCTCCCTTCAATCAGATAGCTACAATCGAGAAAGAAAAAGAAAAAAGAAATCAATCTCAACCCCAACGAGCTCAAATTCTCGCGAAGAATCCAGAAGAACTCACTGAAAAAAATAGGGGCCAGTCTCCACTGACATCCTCGACGGCTGATTCTGCCCGTGCGACAGCCGCTTGAACAGCGACTTGGCCTGCTGCTTGTAAAAATCCAGTTCCTTCTCCTCTAATCCAGTGTCCATACCTTCGGCGAGTGGCAAGCCATCAGTGATCCGAGCTATAACTGTCAGCTTCACCATGCCTGTGATCCGGATCTGGCGCTCTTCCCGCAAGAACCCTAGTTTACCGCCATAAAGCTTTCACACCAATACGCCTCTCATTAAAATAAAATACAGATGAATTAAAATGGACTTAACTTAACTACTAGTTAAGCATTGTCTAGGTATATTCCAAATATTTAAACTTTGGTTTCTTCTTCAATGGTTCGCCGAATGCTGGATGAAGATCTTGAGGGAAGAGCTGCATCGATCAATCCTGGAACTAGAGAGATACCCGATACAATCACGATTCACTGCTTTGATCCGTCACTGTGGCAAATCCTTGGCTCTGGAAGAAGGCCGTCGCTTGCACAGGATTCTTGCGAGAGATGGCGCCGACCAAGAACCTTTCATGGGCAATCTGCTCGTCCAAATGTATGGCCAGTGCAGGGACCTCGCTCAATGCAAGCAAGCATTCGAGAAGATCAGGAAGAGGAATCTTTACTCTTGGAACATAATGGTCGCGGCATATGCCCAAAACGGGCATCTTGATCGCGCTGCGCGGCTCTTCGGGCTGATACCAGAGACGAACTTGGTGTTGTGGAACGCAATGATATCTGGGTATGCGCAAAACAAGTCGATAGATATAGCGAAGAATCTCTTTGAAAAAATGCCCGAGAGGGATGTTGCGTCTTGGAACTCGATGATTTCGGCATTTGCTCTACATGGGCAATGTAGCAACGCAGTGGCGCTTTTGCTGGAAATGGACTTGGAAGGGATCCATTGCAACAGGATCACACTCTTGAGCATTTTAGACGCTGTCGATCGCATCCATTTGAAGTTCCTCCACGCGGAGATTTGCAGCCGAGGACTTGACACCGAGGTGGTGATGGGTACGGCACTGATCAAAACGTACGGGAGGATGGAATCTCCGGATCTAGCGCGCAGTGCGTTTGATAGAATCTTGGAGCGTAACATCGTCAGCTGGAACACTCTCGTTGAGGCTTGTTGCTCGGATGAGATACTCCGTCGGATACCTCTATGGGATCTTGTGTCGTGGACTTTGGCGTTAACGGCATATGCCCGTGATGGGAATTTGCTGGATGCCATTCGCATCTTCATGGGCATGCCCGAGAGAAGCAGCGTGACGTGGAATGCCATGCTGGCGGGCTGCGTCCAGCATGGAGCTTTGGGCGAGGCCGATTGCCTGTTTGAGGTGATGCCCGCGAGAAATGTGGTGACGTGGACGACGATGATCTTTGGAGGGGATCACAGGAGGTCTTTGAGCTTGTTTCGAGGCATGGATTTGGAGGGTCTTCAGCCAACTAGGATCACGTTTTTGAGCCTCATCGATGGATTTGGATCGCCGCAAGCTTTGGACGCGTCGCGAATCGTCCACAAATGTGCCACGTACGAGGGTCTCGATCTGGACCACGAAGTTTTGTCCAGTCTCATCAAAATGTACGCTAGATGCGAGAGTCTAGTCGATGCGAAACTCTTGTTCCAGAATGAGATGAATCGATCAAGTTTGGTGTACAACTCCATGCTCTCTGCTCTCTCGGGAGGAGGAGAAGAAGCGCTTGTGTTCTTGCGAGAAATGGACTTGGAGGGCGTCAAAGTGGAGAAATCTTCTCTCATCAACACACTTGAGAGCTGCAAATCCATCGCCCAAGGCAAAATCCTCCACAGCAGCATTCCCAGCGAGCTCCTCCGATCGGACACGGCCCTGGGAACTTCCGTGCTCTACATGTACGGCCGACACGGGGACGTGATCACCGCCCGTACAATCTTCGAGGAACTCCACGAACGAACCCTGGTCGCCTGGACAGCGCTAATCTCAACTTACGCACAAAACGGACGTGGGAACACGGCCCTGGCGCTCTTTCGTCTCGCGGGATTGGATGGAATCCTCCCGGACACCGTCACCTTTGCAAAAATCCTCGTCGCATGCAGCCATGCAGGGCTCGTCACCCACGGCTGCCAATTTTTCAGCTCTTTCATGGGGGATTACAACCTGGTTCCATCGCTGGATCACTACAATTGCCTCATCGATCTCTTGTGTCGAAATGGGCGTTTGTTTGATGCCCAAGAAGTGGCCGCAAACATGCCATTCGAGCCAAACCTCGTGTCGTGGGTGACTTTGCTGGGCGGCTGCTCGATCCACAGCGATCCAGAGGGAGCATTTGGAGCAGCCCAGCGAGCGAACGGAGTGGACAGTCGCAGCACCGCTCCCTATTCCTTGCTCTCCAACCTTGTAAAGTCCCTGAAATGAAGAACCCTAAAAGAAAAACCCTCCCTCTCTATTGGGGCTAGGGTTTTGGAGTTTCTCCTTCCAAGATTTGCCATTCTTTGCGCCGCGCGCTGCCCAGCCGCAATGGATCGCGACCGACTCATGAAGATGGCCACCGCCGTGCGGACGGGAGGGAAGGGAACCGTGAGGAGGTAAAGATTTGGGATTAGATTGGAAGATTTTGGTGAGAATTCTGGCAATCGCAGGAAGAAGAAGGCAGTGCACAAGACCGCGACCACCGACGACAAGAGGTTGCAAAACACGCTCAAGAGATTGGGCGTCAACACCATCCCCGGCATTGAGGAGGTGAATATCTTCAAGGACGATACCGTCATTCACTTCGTCAATCCCAAAGGTAGGAATGGAAATCTCTGCGTGGACGAATGGTTTGATGGATTTCTTCTTCTATCTTTTCGCAGTTCAAGCTTCCATCGTTGCCAACACTTGGGTCGTGAGCGGAGCTTCATCCACCAAAAGTATGTCCATCTCTCCTTTTTTTCTTTGGTCTCTTCTTACTGGAACTTTTCTCTCTTTCTCCATTCCAGAGCTTCGAGATTTGCTACCAAGCATTGTAAACCAGCTGGGTACGTTTATCAAATCCTTCATTTTCGTTCGTTTTGAAAGAAACATTGGATCTTCATTCTTTTCTTCTTTTTCAGGCCCGGACAATCTCGCGAACTTGAAGAAGATTGCTCAGCAGTGGCAGACTAACTCCGGTGCCGACGACGATGATGTTCCCGACCTGGTTCCCGGAGAGAACTTCGAAGAGGCTGCTAAAAAGGAATGAGTGACAAGGAGCTAGCTAACGCTGCTTTGTTTCCTTTTTCTTACCCCACTCTAGCTTTTTGTAATTTGCGGTACCTTGTTTCTGGTTCTAGGCCGGAACAGCAACTTTGATCCCCAGTTTCTCCAGAATCATATCGTCGGTTGAGAAATCGGCTGCTTTACGAAACGTTCCCAGCCCGAAATCGAGGTTGTAGGAATCTGTGAGACCGTCTACCAGTCCATACTTGGGACTCCAGCCAAGATCATTCTTCGCTTTTTCGATCGAGGTAAAGAAATGCTGCAACAAGGCCGATGAGAAAACCGCATGAGACATGAGCTAGAAACTTTTACTTGATCGCGCAGCGGGAATGATTTCTTCTTTCCGAAGTCGAAGTCCTTCGGGTTGTAGTGGACCAGCTCCGGAGTGGGAAAGCCACCGGCCTGTAATTGTTTTGTTCGTTGCTTTTAATTCCAAGCAGCAAAGTCTGTTCATACCTTGGCACAAGCTCGAGCAATGCCAGCAAACGTTACATACTTCGCTCCCGAGATATTGTAGACTTGACCAAACGCTGTTGGATTGTCCAGAACGCGGACAAATGCGTCAGCCAGATCCTGCAATCGTAGACGTGAGTAACGAATAAAGCAGCCGCAAAACCAAGCACCTTGACGTGACCAAGTTGCGTGATTTGAAGGCCGGAGTTTGGAATAGGAATTGGCCTGCCAGCTTTGAGGCGATGGAAGAACCATTCTTCCACTGGATTGTAGTTGAGAGGGCCGTAGATGTAAACTGGTCTGATGGAGGTCCAGGGCACTCCTTTGCTTTGCAGCAGTGCTTCAGTGTCAAGTTTTCCTTTGTGCCTGCTTTTCGGATCAGTAGCATCAACCTGCACAATGGATATCAGCAATCGTATGATCCTTCAACAAGCTTCACCTCAAAATGGGGAAGTAAGTCCGACTTTAAGTACACTCCAGCCGAAGAACAATAAATGTATCTGTTTCAAGACATCATCAGCCAAGAGAACTTTTTCGTTTCTTGAGAAGTTCACTGACTGCTTAAGGCTTGGAATTGCGTCGATAATGGGCTCAACTTCGACAGCCTCCCTCCCTGTCAATAGAAACTTCATATCGAGAGCACTTGTGATTTACTTTACCGTTTATGTCATAAACAATCTCGAAACCAGCACTGGCAATTTTGCTCTTCATTCCATCGAAGTCTTGACGATCTCCTTGAATGTGCTTTACCTAAAGACAGCAACTAAAAAGATAAAAACCAGCTGCAACTGGTGACAACGTACTTTAGAGGAGTATTCCGCGTATTCTTGGTCCGTTTCGCTGGCAATCTTTTGAGTGACTGGTGTTTTTCCACGAGTGAAGAGAGTCACCTGCAAAAAAACTGTGAACTTTCACCTTCTATGTTAAAATAGATTTTCAACCTCGTGTCCAGCTTTGACAAGCAACCTTGCCAGGTAAACTCCAATAAACCGAGTTCCTCCCATCATCAAGATTTTCTTCGCCGGAGTATCGCTGGAAGCTGTGGTAACAATGGACACTCGTCGGACTGCTTGAGTTCGAAGCCTCGTCCGATCTGTGGCCTGCATCTCAAAGCAGATTAGCGAGATAGAGCCGCTAAGAACAAGTTTTCAGAATCTACCTGCCGCACGACATTCTGAGTGAAATCCGAAGCTAGAAATTGGTCAGTTCTCGCATAAGAGAGGCTCCTGTTTTGACATGTTCTTGCTGTATCCTTTCGTGCCTGCATTAAACCATCAAACGATGCAGCGGATGCGCCATACCCTCTGATTGCAGAGGACGCAGCCATGACGAAGAGAGTGGAAAACAAAAGCCTCAAAGAACAATCCTCATATTTTGAATGTGCACCTCAAGAAAACAACGGGCTTGATGCATGCCACGTGTCAGAGAGCATTATGCGAGGTAGTTCTGTACAGAGTCATCAATCCGCTTTTGTTTAGGCAAAACCTTCTCTGATTTCTCCTGGAAAGGAAGCACGACGATTATAAACGTAACGAGAACAACCCGAGTATGACGTACCTTCAAGTTTTGGGCCATTGCAGTGACATCGGCTTTCGAGACCCCTGAAGACGTTCCAGCTCTTTCAGATTTCTTGGTTTCCTGAAACAAACCCGGTAAAAAGATACTCAGTGTTGTTGTGAAAACGCAAACGCACCTTTGGAGGAACAAACGACGAATCGCGTTTGCGTTTGTTCTCGGCCGCTTTTTCCAATTGCTGCTGCTTCTTTTCCTCAAACTTCTTCGCGGCCTTCGTCTCCGCGCTCAGGAAGTACTCTCCACTTTCTAGCTGCAAATCAATCTGCAGAACCTCCAATTGTTAGGCATCGTTATATGACTAAACGTGAAACAGCATACCTTGCTAGGTTGTTGTGGAGGCGGGAAAGGTGTGTACGGCTTCTTTTCCTTCTTCGACTTCTTCCGTTGTACGTTCTTCCTGCCATGAAGATGGCCCGTGAGAACTCGATGTTAACAACTGCGTATAACTTACTTTTTAAACTTCGGCAAGAATCTCTCCCAGTTCTCATTAGCTAGTGCCGGGTCCTTGGCAAGCTCCCTCTTGATCATGAGAGCTTTGATATGGTAAATAGGATGAATGTTATGAATGCAGTCTTCTACTACGCGGCGGAGAGTTTTGAGGCCTTGGAATGGACCCATTGCAGCAACCGTATTTCCCTGAAAGACATCTAAGACAGGAGCGATCGAAAACAACATTGCAGTACCTGAACTAGAATGTAGCATCCAGTTAAGAGCTCCAGTGCCTAGAGACAAAATGTGGTCACCAAAAACGAAACTTTCATAAGCAAACCTTTAAAGTTGCACCATTTGGGCCTAAAAGGCGCTGCCTACGCTTCACAAAGCGGTCCTGTTCATAACTCCTCAGTAAAATACCAGGAAACAAAAAAACTTACCTTGTTTCGAATAAGATTGCCGATCTTGATGATATCGCATTGCATATAGTCTTCCAGAATCTTCAAAGCCTGCGAAACAAACAAACAGATAAGAAAGAATCAAGCATAGAGAGAACTATCACCTGAGGAGCAGGAACACTGCGGGCGAGAAGCTTGATAAGGTCCCTGGCCTTGATGATAATGTAGGGGTCTTGAACTTTGCGTGTGGTGGTGACAGTCATTGATCCCTCTACCTGTGTCACAACCATAAAGATCTAGAACAAGAAGAAAACACTGCGGTACATACAAGATTAAGCTCCCCTTTGATGCCATGCTCCTTCAAAGCACGAGCCACAGAATGCCAAACATCCTGCAAATATTTCTCTGCGAAGCCGGCAACGATCGCATTGCTGGGACGCGAAATCACTAGAATGTACCTCTGTACTGCGGGAAGAGCGTCGAGAAGGAGCTCTGCTCGACGAGTCCACTCCACTGCTCCGGCTTGGGCACAATCTTCCAGTGATCCACATCGGGGGTGTCCCACGGCTTCGGCTTGTCGTGCTTGCCTTTCACCCTGACCCTGGCGCTCCCTTCTTCGCCATCGCCGTCGCCATCGCCGGCTCCAGCTCTCTTCCTCTTCCTCCCCATAGCCCTAGAAATATTTCGAAATTAGGGTTCTTGGGAAAAGAAGGAAGAAATGGCCAACGGCAATGTGTTCGTCTATGGGACGCTCCTGGCAGATGAAATTGTGCGCATCCTGATCAAGCGCGTTCCATCGAGCTGCGACGCTGTGCTCGCCGATTAGTAAGTCGCTCGATCGATCAAATTCCACTGCTGAATTCACGATTTCGTATTTTATCGCAGTCATCGATTCAGCGTGCGCAATCGCGTCTATCCCGGTGCTACTTACAGGAAAGGGGACAGAATCAAAGGAAAGGTATAGAGCTTCCGTGAATTCTTTTGATCCTTGACGGTAGAAATTGGTTTGAGAAGGTTCTACTCGATTTAACACACGAGGAGCTTCAAGTCATGGACGATTTCGAGGGAGAGGAATATAAGAGACTTACTGTGGAGCCTTGCTTACTGGTGATTCCTTTCCTTCTTTCGCTAGATCACATTATTTTCTTTGTTCTCGCAGGATCAAAGCATTACGCTCAAAGCTTTCGTGTATGTTTGGGTTGATCCGGAAGACAAGGATTTGTTTGGAAGCTGGGACTACGAGGTAAAACTCTTCCGGATTTTCGTTTCTTTTTTTCTTAGATCTTCCTTTCAGGAATGGAGATCGAATGATCTGGAGAGATACGAAGCAATGTGTGAGGAATATATGGACACGGGAATCAACGTTACTTGAGGTGAGAAGAACTCGCGCGGGATTTTTATTCGATCGAAGAAACAGGTTGTATACAAACGATGAATTCATTGTTTATAGTCGCTTAGAGGGAACTTTAGCGACCAGCTCTGGAAGCGCCTCGAAGAGATCCATAGCAAGACCATAATCCGCGACCTGACGAGAAAGAAAAACTCGAAACTTGGAAAACCAAGTCAGGGAAAGAACCTGAAAGATTGGAGCGTCTCGATCTTTGTTGATAGCAACGATAACTTTGGAGTCTTTGATTCCAGCGAGATGCTGTATAGCTCCTGAAATTCCTACGGCAATATAAAGCTCTGGCGCCACAATCTTTCCAGTCTGTCCAATCTACAAAATATTCTCAGGCATTAAAAACTTAGAGCAAGAATTCTTCAAGTCGATCACACCTGCATATCGTTCGGAACAAATCCAGCATCAACTGCGGCTCTCGATGCTCCCACTGCATATACATTACGAATGAAAACAGGACGAAACAAATATAAAAACTTAACCAGCGGCTCCAAGCTTGTCAGCAAGTTTCTCTAGCAACTCAAAGTTCTCTGCGCTTTTGAGTCCCCGGCCCCCAGAGATCACGATTTTTGCGGCACCCAGCTCTGGCCGCTCCGTTTGCTGCGAAGCCAAACCAATCCACTTCGACTTTCCAATCGCTTCTGGGAACCCATCACGTAAATTTCCTCTCTATCCTTCAGTTCTTAAAAGTTTCTTGAAAGCTTACCCGAAGAAAGAGACGAAGCATCGAAGTCGACGATGGAAGGATGGCCAACTCCGGTTAATGCGAGCCCGGGAACTGCTGGAAAGGATGTTGCTCTAATGCTTACAATGCATGGACCGGAGCCTTTAAACCTCACAGTAGCCATAGCATTTCCTGCATAGATTGGTCTTGTGAAGGAAGAAAAAGAAAGAACACAAAGAAAAAATCATCAAGCTCTAGCTTAAATCAACGAGAGAATACCTGATGTACGTGTGTTGATCGATCGTTCGCGTCACGTCTGTGATTGGAGAGACTCCCAACAGCGCTGCCGCTCGGGGCAACACATCCTTTCCAAACGACGAAGACGCAGCGAATATGTGAGAGTAATTTCCCTTCTTCTGTGCTTGGACAAGAAGCTCCGCCCATGGCTCCGCCAATGGCTGCCCCAGCAGCGGCGATCGAGCTACCAGAACCTGCTCTAACTCGATCGAATCGACCAAAACAAACGAATTTTTGCTAGAACCTGAGAGACTGCCGGATGAGCCGAGCTCGCGTGCTGGATCGCCGCGTCGAGCTCCGATCCCCCCGATCCAGCTAAGAGCAGCGTCACGGGCGAAGAATCGCCTAATACGGCCGCAGCGGCAGCAACGGCGCTGATCGATCCGTTCTTCACCGATCCTCCTCCGTGCTCCGCGACTACGAGCGCACTACTCGCCTGCGCTGGGATCAATCACACAAACCCTAGAAAATCCTTCCAGCGCTTACGAAATTCCTGGCGAGCTTAGAAAGAGGGCGCCATTTCCATTTCCATGATGAAGCCATTGCAAAAACACGAGTAATAGGTCCGGGGTTCGAATCAAAGAGGGTATGTTACAACCTAGACCGTCGGATCATTAGATTAGATGCATCTCGTGAAGTGCTGGCCGTTGATGTAGCCCCCAGCCATGGATCTCTTTACGTTGGCCTGGAATTGTCTGGGGTGATCTCGCAACACCTCGGCCGCTTCGTGATTTAGAGGATCGTCGGGATTGGGATCCTATAGCACCGAGAAAAAGGATCAAAACTTTTGCTAGAGATTTGGAAGTAGATCGCTTACTAGGAACAAGTATTGGAGGCCGTAGACAATGGAGTTTATGCTCAGCACGGGTTTCCAATCTTCTCTCAAGATGTTGAGGCAAACGTTTCCTTCCAAATCTATGTTCGGGTGATAAACCTGCGAGACAAGCTAGTAAACAATGAAAGGAAAAGAGCAAACTTACCTTTGTTTTGCATTTCACTTTGGGTGCCTCGTGTGGATATAAAGGAGAGATCTGGAAAGAGAAAACAAATGTTCCATCTCTGGAAGAACCAAAACGCATTACTTAGCTAGAAAAAAATCCAAACTTTCGCTGAGAACTGAGAGAACTCTTGCTTACTGGTAGTAGCCTTCATCGGGACAGATCGTGATCTCGAAATTCAGTAAATTGTCCTTTCCCATAGGAAATGTGATCGAAGTGGTCTTGGCCAGATTAAGCTCCGTGATATCTGAAGAACAAAGAAAGGAAGAAGCTCTCAGTCGATTAGTGGATCGAGTGGATTACCTTTCTGGACGCGCAGCTCTCCAGGGCTCTGCTTCTTGATCGGCGCTCTCCCATTCGCATTGTTCTGCGCAGCCTCCTGCTGCTTCTTCTTCACCGAGAAGAGATTGATCATGTTCCTGTAGCACCGACGCGCGAGAGAGAGATCGATCAAACCGAAAATGCAGCTCATCGATCGCACATACCTAGCTCGGATCGCGCACGCGGCGGAGCTCCAGCCCCCCAAAACACCGCCCTCGCCCCTGCCCTAGAGCTGGTTCTCCTTTTTAGGGTGCTAGAAAGAATCGTAGATCATCACGCAAAGCAAAATAAAAAATTCCGGCCAATGATGACGTGTCACCAATCGAATGATGACGTTTTATCGTTGCACGAGAAAGTTTCAGAGATGGGTGGATCCTGGAAGATATAGGTAGGAACCACGTTGAGACCAATAGTCAACGCTTTAGTTAGAACCCTAATTTTCGAGATTCGCGGAAGCTCGAGCTTAAAAGTCAGCACACAAAGACCAACCCCACACACAAGCATAATGTGTGTGGTCTTCTCATAGCTCCCGAGTTTAATAAAGCTTTCACGAAAGAAACTACGTATGAGCACGACACGACTGTATAGTATTGTCCACGCGTCAGCTTTGTGGCGCGCCAACTGTGAGGGTGTCTAGCGCGACACGTAACTTTATGTTGGAAAAAGCACACCCAGGGACGAACGAAGTATATAAAAGCGTTCAATGCCCCAAATGTGTAGAGAGGAGATCTCTTTCCTTGTCCTCTATTCTTCCTCATTTTTCTTGATTTCCTCACAGAAAAAAGGAAGTTTTTCCTTTCGTTCTATCGAGTGATCGATTTGGGCGACGAGCTATGGCGACGCAGCAGCAGCAGCGGGAGGACGAGATTGTTGGAATGGGCAACGATGGAGTTGTGGATGGATCGAGCATCAAGGCGCTGGTGGAAGACAAGACCGCATTTGCGAGGTTTGTGGACGGGAAGTTTAGTGCGCTGGATGCGAGCCACACGGGGGATCTCACGCCCCAGGAGCTCAAGCCCGCGGTTCTTGGGATCGGTGGAGCGCTTGGCCTCCCTCCACAGGGATCTTCTCCCGATACTGATCCCATCTACGATCAGGTTGGTCCTCCTAGCTAGAAAAGTTGGATGACATGGTGTTCCTGATCAAGAAAAACATTCTTGTAGGTGATGGAATCCTTCCTGGATGGACGAGCTAAGAAAGTTTCCAAGGAGAAGTTTGCGGTGGTCCTTCGTGAGATACTCCTGGGACTGGCGGATGGTCTGGAGCGAGAGCCGATCAACATCATGTCCCTGGATGGATCGAAGCTCCGGGAGTATGCCCGTCACCCCGACGCGGAGATCAGCGCTGTGAATGCTTTCGTGGAGAATGATCTTGAGAGCACTGGTAAAGTTAAAGCGTCGGTTCTCAGGGACGCTTTGAAACGGCTCTCGGTCGACCATGGAGCTCCACCGTACGGCGAGGTACATTCTTCCGAAAGTTTTTTCCTCCAGCCTCGATATTTGATCTTATTGAGTTGTCATAGTGTTCTTCTTTGAGGTTGTGTGAGCTTCCTCGGAGTGCTTAAACTCTTTTTCTTTCAGGCGAGTTTGCCCGTGGTGGACGCTGCTCTCTCGAGATCGGGAGTTAACGAGGACGCCCTCATCGATCAAAACGAGTATGTGGCGCTCTTCAAGAAAGTTTTGCTGGAGATGTCAACGATCATGTCCGAGAAGCCTCTCACTGTGGCTCACGTACGAAAGAAATTCGACGGCCAAAGTGTCAAAGCCTTCCTGAGCGACAAGAAAGCATCCAAGAAGGTAAAAGCACAAAATTCTCTCCATGTTACATCTGATAGGTTCGCGCTTCGCGCAACAGGTGATCTCCGAGGCCTGGAAAACGCTGCCAAAAGAAAAGAACGGCTCCATAAAAAAGGATGACTTCATCTTTGGCTTGGACTTCGTCTCACCTCGAGCTGGTTTGCCACCGCTTGGAGCAATCGAAGAGGTATGTGAATATACTTCTCGTGGGAGAAAGAGTTCCAACTCTGGAACAACTAAAAAACTTCTTCTCTGTAGATGGATTCCGAGATCATTGGAGCACTCAAAATGATGGACAATGGTGGAGCGGCCTCGCATAAAAACCACCATGAAAATTTGATAGACAGGGAAATGTTCGAGCAGTACCTGAGGCAAGTTCTCGGGAGTATGATGTTGCAACTGGAAGGGAAACCGATTGTGATCCAGAGCAGCGCCATCGTCAGCGGGGCCCAGGCAGGAAACCCCGCCGCCATTTTCTAGATCACAATCTTTTTGACTTGTACAGTACACTACTTCAGAATACATTACACTAAAGAATAACACTACCTGTGATCGAAATCCAAGCTCATCGCCAATGCTGCGGTCGAGATAGCTAGATTGTTACTGTGCTAGTAGTAGCGCAGCTTCCATCACCCGAGTCGTAAGATTGCAAACAATTGTCATGGTGGAGCTTGGTAATCCTCTCAATTGTCAATCAAAGACATGCTCGGAACTACTTTATAAATCTATCTAAACGAAAAAGAGGAAGAAGCAATTGTGCAAAACAGTCTCACCTAACCTCTCTCCCTACTCTCGCTCTAGTCTTGGCTTGAGTTCTAGCTGAACCTCAATCATAGAGCATTGTGAGCTTTTTTCTATCAACAAAATGCCATTGAACTTTCCATTTTCAAGAGTCAAATGGCAGGCAATTTGTTTGACTCGTAATTTGCTAAGTAATATTCTATTATTTTTATTATTAATGTTGGTTGTTGGTTGTTAACATTATTAATAAATATTATAAATTGAATATTTTAATAATTATATTTATTTTCTAATTGTAAGGTTTGTAAATACATGTCATGTATTACCCTGGCTTAATTGTATATTAATTGTTTATTTGGGATTGAATCTGGTCCATTTATTATTGTATATAAGCAAGGGTTTAAACCCTAATTAAAATATTTATTCCCATCCCGAACACTTACATTGGTGGAAATGAGGGGCATTGCAATTTGTCTCTGAAAGATAAAACATTTTGGCAATGCTTTGCTTTAGTGTTTAAGATTGTACTTTTTGTTTTTATTTCTTCATTTTCTTTTAGATCTAAATATATTTTAGCTTTTTGCAAGATTTAGAACTTTAACTATCACTGTGTTTAGATCTACTTTTTCTTTTAATCTTCATTGCATTCTCTTCTCCTACCATGCCACGCCATTATTGATCAAGGAAGATTGAACTTTTAGTGCTATGAGATGTGATCATGTAGTGTTGTGCCTATAACCTGAGACCCCTTTGATACCAAATGTAAGCTCTTGAATTTGGACTTCCTAGAAAATCACTCAGCCCAATACTATTCAAACCCAAGGATGTTTAACCCTAAATATCCCAAGACCATTAACCAATTGGAAAAGGAGGTGCACTTTTATTCATGGGCCCTTTCCTTTTATATTTGAACCCTTATGGATTGTCTTTCGAGTCGTTCTCTTTGGTTGCTTACAACATTCTCCGAGAACTGAATTGTATCATCCATAACTCACTAATCGATGTCACAATCATGTTAAATATTAATAAAAGATGGCAGAACACCAAGAACAGGACAAGCCATGTAATTATGTCTTACAAAAGTTAGAGATGGTAACACACCAAATCAACTCTATTGGTTAGCTAGTGTAGTGCATGTGATCATGGGATGAGATTTGGATATATTGTCATTATGGATCTTTGGAACTTTGGAGGATAAATAGGGATAAAATAGCCATTAAGGGCTCTCTCATCAAGTAATTGCCTCTTTTTTAGTTGGCTTAAGGGGAGAGAGACAGGGTGTATTACAGTTGGTATCGGAGCAAATGGCATGGGTTCGATTCCTATTGATTAGTGACTACTTAAAAATATAATATACCCTTGAACAAGGTATATTCCTACCCCTAAATTTGAAATTGTATGTATTAGGCATCCATATATATATCATTCCTTTTGTATGGAGTATTCCTACCCCTAAATTTGAAAATGTATATACATACATCCTTCCTTTTGTATGGAGTACTCCTACCCCTAAATTTGAAATTGTATATATTGGGCATCCATGCATTGTACGTATTAGGCATCCATGCGTATGTCCTTCCTTTTGTATGGAGTATTCCTCATCCATACGTATCCACGAACGAAAATATCTACTGTGGGACTGCAGTATGGATGGATAATTAGTTGCCTCACATGGAATATGTGATCTACACAATAGAAGGATTGGTATATTCAATGCGGAAATAGAGGTGTTAGTTCCCTTTGGCTCAGTAGGGGTTATTAGTCAATAGTCAATGAAGACATTGACATCTTTTAAGAGGGGGTGAGTGTAGTGCATGTGATCATGACATGAGATTTAAATATACTACCACCGTGAATCTTTGGAACCTTGGGGGATAAATGGGGATAAAATAGCCATTAAGAGCTCTCTCATCAAGCAATTGCCCCTTTTCAATTGGCTTAAGGGGAGAGAGATAGGGTGCGCTGCAGTTAGGGGAATTACATCACATATTGATTGACATTTGGCAAGGGTCCAGTATGCTCCGGCTGGGCTTGACCCGAAGGGTAGGGTGTCAAGAGGCAAGGCTCGAGAGAGAGTTGCGGCTCTCAGCTTCTGTTCATGAGAGCATGAACTTGCAGGGAAACGTAGTGGATTGTAAACAACCAAAGAGAACAACTCAAGAGATGATCTATAAGGGTTTAAATATAGAGGGAAAGGGCCCATGAATATGAATGCACCGTCCTTGGGATACTTGGGTTTGAATAATATTGGGCTGGGTGACCTCTTGGAAAGTCTAAATTCAGGAGCTTACAAATGTCTGACGATTAAATTTATGGGAAAATGTTGTGTATGAGCTCAAGTGAATTTTATATCATTTTGACGAGCTTGATTATTACAGAGATAGCTTTGTAGATGAAATGAAGGTTTCATAAGATAGGTGTTAATCCTTCAATCTGCCATTTAATCCTTTTTCCTTACCTCTTGATCTTTCTTAACCTTTTTTTATTTCTTGGTCTAAGCCATTTTCTCATATTTCTAATAGTTTTTCCTTATTTAGGGTGTTTTTTTTTCATAGCACATTGATCATTTGTCATTCTCATGATTCTCATTCTTAGTTTAATGTTGAGTTGAGTGTTTTATATCCTCTTTATACTAATTTGGATGTTGAGTATGTACATAGAGTTGAGAATCTTGTTTTTTTTCATTGGCAAAGTCTTTGATTATTTTTAATATTAAGTATTTCTTTATTCCAAGGGTTGAGTCACTTTGGCTAAAGTTTTGAATTGAGTATGTGTCCCTATTTGCTATTGAGAACTTTTGCCTTACCATTGCTGCTGAGAAGTTTATATATTTCTTTGAGAGTGTGGACGTTATTATTAATTTTCTCATCTCAAGTGTTGAATTGTGTATTGAGGAGGTTAAATGGTGTGAATTGTTTGTTTATATTGTGATGGTTGAAGTATTTTATGATAAGAAGTCCTCTATTTTCCAAACTTCGGTATATGTTTTTTTTTTTTTCCTATTTTTGCATTGCCAACTACTATAAATTATTCTTCCAATGCTTCTTTATCCAATTTTTCTTCTTCCATACTATTTCTTCCTCAATTTTTTTTACTTTCTTTTTTTTGCCCCAACATTTCAAAAAAAAATTTCTTTGAAGGAGGGGGTAGAGGGGATGGGCGAGAGTCCAACCCTAATGATGGAGTGAGGCGGAATATAAATAGTAGAGTGAGGACGGACGAAATAAGTCTGAATGGAGCTAATACTTCAAAAAAAAAAATTCTTCAAGGAGGGGATAAAAAGGATATGGAGGAAAAGTGGAGTGAGTTTGATCTCCTATATGTAATGATAGACAAAGACAAAGAAGCAAGTTTTACTTATGATCATAAGTCTAAATTAACAATGGTCTTGAAGGATTATTGGTGGGTAGATTTAAACATGGGATACATAATTTGTTGCAATGGCATTTCATGGACTACAATAGTTTTTGAACTCCTTTATTTTGGTTCAAAGTTATGATTTTAAAGTTGGTTCAAGTATTTGGTAGTTGCACACAAAATTACAACTAGTTCATCAAGATTTTGTAGTCGATTGATGCTTATACTATGGCTTTGGGTTTTGTTTTAGTCATGGTTATCAACAACTTTGTTGGTACTTTTGTGAGAGTTTCAGATTCTTGTGATAGTTTATCATCGCCTAGCAAAAGCTCTAGATGTTTCACTTGTCATCTTCCAAAGGGGAGGATGATATAAAGTTTATAAATGTGTATACACATGTATTACCTTAACTAGGTAATACACTAATTATAGTACTATCGTATATTGACCATCCAAAATCTGGTCTATCCATTATTGTATATAAACAAGGGTCTAAACCCCAATTAATATACCTATTCCCAATTATTGATCAATTGAATTATTTAATAATACTAAATAAAAATGACATTAATATTAAATAAACTAAGTGTTGTTGCATGCAAAGCACAACAAATTATTTGATTCAATTATATATTAATTAAGAAACTAGATAGATTCTAATTATAAATCAATCCTAATTCCTTAAAAGCAGTATTTAGAATATTCTTTAATTAATGAATCTTGCTATGTTATGGTTATGAAAAAGTGTTAAGAGCACTCTTCATGCCAGAAAAACTTTTGACAAACTAGAACACAACAGTGTTGTTTCATAAAGCATGATGGTTTTGCATAGTAATCTCTCAAACTCTAGTAAGTAAAAATATTGTGTAGTTCTTATTAAGATTGCTCTAGTTCTTTATTCAAAAGTTGTTTATGTAAAGAGTGCTCTCTAATGGCCATAAGGCAAAGAGCTGAAAAGTACAGACCAAAGTTTAAGTATAATTGTTAATCTTCCATTATACGGGAGTGAGATAAAACTAAAGCTTTAAAACTGTTCACACATGTTTATCAGTTGGATGAATTCTTAATAAACCAAATTGTTCTTGAAATTTACTGATGGATGGTAAACATGATCTATTTTGATTAAAGAAAATTTTAAGAGGAAAAATTAAGTTTATTTCTTACACTAAAAACCTCACACCTTTGTATCAGTTTTCTCTTTTTTAGTTTTTCTTTGGGTTACATGATTTAAATTTGGTTCAGGACTAGAGGGACCAAGAGTGGTCTAATGCCTCCAGTTGAGTGCTACATGACCCAAAAATATGTATATATTAACAGCAATGTCCTCACTGGTATTAAGGCATTAGTGCTAGCTCCCTATAGACTGCAGAGCATTCCTTCTATTACTATTTCCTACTCTCCCTCTCCTCCCTCCGAAACGTTGGATTGAATGCATCGATCGATCAAGATATGGCATAGAAGAATCTCGGCCTGATTCAAAGGCGACTGTCGCATCACAGACCGCATAATTCTTCTGGGAGGCCGGATGTGATGGATTCTTCCTGGAGCCAGGTTGCGATAGCGCGGGGGACTTGCATGCCACCCCAGACACCTTTAGGCGCAAAACGCGAGTGATAAACAGTCAGGAGCCATGAATCCAGGGGCAGTGTAGATCCCGAGCTAGCAATCCCGAGGTTGCTTGGGGTTACTATGTGATGGTTTTTCTCTTCCCTTATGCTCTTTGAAAATTCCTATGGCCTCCTGTTGCTTACTCCTTTCTTTTTTCTGCGCTCTATGCTTGTCATTGGCTTGAGTTTCCACACAGCTCCAAGCTGCGTGAGAAACTGGCAATTCCCAAGAGTGATTGGTCTCGAGTCATCAAGGAGCTTTGTAGCCTGATCCGCATCAAAGCGGCAACACGTGTAATCGCACAGAAACCTATGTTCTAGCTCTCCATGGATTGCTTTCTTACGTTTTCTTAGCTCTTTCTTTTTCTCCCGACAGATCAGTGGAGCCTCTGTAGAGGAGCTTAGACCACATTTGTTTGTCTTCCGGGAAGACGATGCGGTCTTTAAATCCGCTCGAGAGGCCGGCCTCTCACTCGGGCCAAGACAGAAATCTCAACAGGAGCAATGTCGGTCAGCGCCGCTGCTGTGGAATGGCAGCTCTCAAACTCGGTGTAATTGAGCAGCTCCAGCACTCGAGAGTTTTGATCGTCGGTGCGGAAACCATGGTGAAGCTGCTCGTGAAGCATTTGGTTTCCAAGGGCTGCTCTAGGATGGTAAAACGTAGACCAAAGTTACAGTCAAGCACAGGAGCTTGGAGACACTTTAAGTTTGTGCTGGAGAGGCCGACGTGATCTTCACTTTGCACGGCTTCTGGCCAGCTTTTCTTCCTTAAGGAGCTCGTGAGCAATTTTCCTCTGGCTCTTAGAGTGGTAATATATCAGTTCCTTGAAATGTTGGAGCCTGCCTGGAGGATGTTCCAAATGCCAGAGTTTTCAATGTGGATGACCTCAAGGAAGTGGTGGCTGCATATCAGGAAAAGAGGAGGCAAGAGGCTGCTTGAGCGGAAACTCTGATCAAGAAAGAGCTTGCAACTGCACATGGTGCTGACGATCAAAAAGCTGCAACCTTTTGTGGTGGAGATATAGCAGAGAGAGACCAAGATGCTGTATCCCAAGATGGGGAAGAACTCAGTTGTTGCTTAAGTTTTTAAAAAAATAGCTTATTATTTGTTAATATTTTTAAAACAAATAGTTTTAGAAATTAAGTTAAAATGTTATTAAATATTGGTAGTCATTATTTGTGACTAGGTTTAAAGTCTCAATTAGAAGTCTATATTTTAAGTAATTTATAATAGTTATAAACAAAAAAAATAGTTCTTATATTTAGCTATTATTTTTTACTAAAGTTTTTACTAAGTGTTACATTATAAAGATGAGAATTTAAGTCACTATATATACTTATAACCTTGTTTTAAAGATTTTAAATTTTTCAAGAATAAGTTTCATTCAGATTCTTGATACTTTAGTGTGTTGTAACTTACATAAAATTATTTTTTTAACTTAATTTTTAACATAAATTTCATAAACTTTAATTTTTACCACACCTACTTTTGGTTGCAAATCTTTATTTTATATTGATTATTTAATACATACATGATTTTACAAGAGCTTTAAATTATTATTCCAATTTATACCTCTAAGAAAATAATTTTATATCTACCTGATAAATCCTATTTTTTAGATTATAAAAGTTTGAAATTCAATATTTGTAAATCTAATTAAGAGTTGCTCCTACTGTAGTTTAATTACTTTCTAATAGTATATCTTTCTTTCCTATCAACTTCAAAACTCTGTTACTCACTTGAATTAGCTATAAATAAATAAAACATTAAATATCTTTATAAAAATACCTAAAACAATTTTTTTTCAATATAAATAATTATTTTTAAAATGGATCATTTATATTTTTAATAGTATAGGTTTCTAATTAATAAAGTTTTTATAATGATAAAAACCTTTAAATACCACTACATAGTGCATATTTTTATTTCTTTTTGTTTGATTGTCTTACATACCACTTAAATAAAATAAATAATAAAAAATTAAATATATAAGAATGTTACTAGAAAATTTTAAAAATATGAAAGCTCATAAAATATGGATAATCATTTAATAATATTAGGTAATAATATCTAATTTGAGTTTTATGATTCATACAGATGAATTTCAATAATTTACATAGCTAGCATGATAATTCTGTAAGTAATAGAAAAACTTTAGTTGCATGTAGAATAAAGCAAAATATATGGTTATGCCATGATAGAAACTTTGATAGTAAAACTTTAACAAATCATTAAAATATATTGATTATTGATAGTATAATGGTATTAAAATATAAATGAAGGCTTAATTGCTAAAGTTGATGGCACATTGATTAAGTAATATTTTTCTATATAATAATAATAAAGAATAGTAAAGGAAAATAGCACATGGTAAATTTCTCAAATATATTATTATTAAAAACTTTATATTTCTGAATGTTTTAAATTCAAAAAAATAGAAGGTCCTTGTTATCCTTATGAAATAGGTAATAAATTGTCTTTATTTGTATGTAACCATTCTAAAAAATAATCAAATAAACTATCAATATTATCATTGCTACTAAATTAATACCACTATCTAAATTAATACCACCATCATCTAGAGCGATAAAAATTCCACAAATTTCAAAATGTTATTTTTATAAATGGTGAATTTGTGTAATATAATGCCCCAAATATCTTTCATTAAAAACCATGCATCATGTAGTGCTAAAGTATGTATACCATAAAGACAAATACGATTTGTGATCATTTATATGAGGTGAATATGATTACCTCCACACATCAAACAGCAAAATTTATAAATCCTAAACAAAACGTATAATATAGATTTGAGAAGGAAAAAAATTACAAAGTTCTATAATGAGTTGATATAAATATTATTGAAATTTATGACGAAAAAGTTTGCAACTAAACTTACAATTTAGTTACTAGAAACATATATAAAATTGCCTAGTTTAAAGAATAAGTTTTATATAGTGATAAACAATTATGATATATATTTCAGTTGTAAAGTACAAATTTAATTTCCAACTAAATGTTTTGTGAATATAAAATTATCACAAATTACAATATAAAATTTGTAACTAAGGAAAATTTGCTACTAATGTTCTAGTTGATAGCAAGTAGTTGAATTTTTTAACTTAAATTAACAATAACATAAAAAATCATTAAAAATATATATCATTATAATGCATTTGTATAATGACTCCTTTGATCCAGTTGGCTAGCAGCAACATATCACTCCCTTGAGCAATAGGCAATGGAAGAGATAGATGGCCTTGTGAAAATCTCCTGACTGGACGTTAGCATTGGTGATTGCGGTTCAAACAAGCTTGCCTAGAGCCAATATTATATTATAGCTTCAGCGAGGCTGCCACATTTGATATACACTGGTTTCCAAGGTGGTGGTCTCGATCTAGCCCAGATCTGACGATCTGCAAGTGGATTATTTGAGCAGTATCTCCCGGGAATGATTGATGTTGATGAACAGGGGGAAGAAGAGTGAATTGCTGCTAAAGGAGGCCTTGAAAAGGAAGAGGAAGTTCTTTGTTAGAGTGAAAGTTTCCAAGCTTATACCAAACATTTAAAAACTCCTTTCTCACCACAATATATTATAAACCTACAATATATTATAAACCTTCGCTAATATAAGATTCAAACACAGCAAGCAAAAAACATTCAACAGGGGATCTAGAATAGATAGATATAACTATGGGATGGTTACAACTTCCTTTCGTCCTTCTCATCTAACTGGTATAGTCGTCATTTTGATGCCGTGCTCCCATTGGATAAAATATATCGAAAAAATGGACGAGGATGTCATGAGGACCCTGGTTGGTTCTCCTGTTCCATTTCTTCAGTAAACTGTTCTCAACCTTTTCTTGGGCCACGGGCTAGACGTGCTCTTTTGTCTCTTCCAAGCTTCAAGAACTCTGGGGCACATGGACTTTCTGAACATCTGGTCCATCCAGTCCAATTTCAAACAACACTGAGGCATGACTCTTACTCAAAAAGTTGGAGGATATGCTAAAAAAATTCTGAGCATCTGGACGAATACTGTGAGTTTGGCAAGACGTATGCAAGCAAAGAGGAGGAGACGTACCGCTTCGGCGTGTTCAAGCAAAACTACTTGTGGGTGCAGCATCACAACAGCAACCCACACGCCTCATGGACAGCTGGGCTCAACAAGTTCTCGGATATGGACATGAAAGAGTTCACTAGTATATACTGTGGTTGCAAGCCCCCACCAGACCGTCTGGGTAAATCAAAGGAAAGATGTTTGAAATTCTTTGACGAATCGGAATCGAGAACCTTCCTGGAGAAAGAAGAGCCCGAGATACACGACTGTGCATGTACCGTAGCTTTGAGAACTCCTGGGTTCCATCCAGTCCATGCATTCTGGAGCAACACTAGCTCCACAGATCCTTTAGTCTGAATTTCGATTAACTTGAATTCAAATTAAGGAGCAGCCTCAATCAAGGATGATGCTTGGCCTCAGATCTTTGAGTTTAAGACTGGATTTCTAAGGGCTTGGCGTCGAGTGTGTGTTCTCTTCTCTTTGACATTTCGACTAGTTTTTTCTCTAGTTGGCACGGGACGGGAGACAAACATATGCTTCCTGTGCTTCCTGTTGAGGAGATTGGAAAGGAGTTTTCAGAGTGGCTCAAAAGGTGAAAGTATGTCTCCCTGTGCGAATCTTCAGGGATCTGGCCTGGAGCTACAGGAGTCGACTTTCTTTCTTGTAATATTTTTTGTAGAACCAAAGCTTGAAGCACGACTACTTCAAGGGACAAGAGTGTTTCCAGGAGGAAACGACTGGGTTTGTGGTGAGGTTTCTCTCTTTTATGTAACTTAAACCTACTCGACTTGAGCAGCTTCTCGGTAAAGATAAACTCTCGCAAGCTCAAAAAGAATATGGTGGTGGAATTAAGGGTATGTGGCGTTTCAGGTGCTCATGTCTGATTTTGATTCTACCTGCACCGTCCTGAAAGACCGGGACCTTTATCAGCTTCAAGGAGAAGCTGCCTAATTAAACCGACATACAAATCTGAACTGGGGGTTTTAAAAAGATATTCAATTCTATTTACATAAACAACTATCTTAAAAGAATACATTAGAAAATAACTTAACTTAGCTTAATAATTAGAAAATTTATAACGACAAATGAATTAATTTAAATATCCAGAATATTCTAATATCTTTAATAGACAATTGTGAACAATACAAATCCGTCACTATATTCGTTTTTTTAAGTTTTGTGAACAATGATCCACTTTTTGATTGTTTTGCTGATTTTTATTTTGCAAAAGTTTGCTCATTCTTTAGTTCCACCACCACCCTACTATTCCAATCCCACAACAGTTTTTCAACTGGCTTCAGGTGCATTATCACCTGAGCAATTCGAAGATGTAATTCGGCTCATGTCTAATTTTATTACAACTCACTACGTTGATGCTACTGGGCATAATTCTTAGAACCTTTTTCCACTGGGAAGCACATCAGTGGAGTTTCATATTGGTGCAATGACACTCAGGATTACATTTTATATCAACGCCCCTGTTGTTGTTATGTTTTGTGTTGCAGATCCCTTAATAACAATTGGTTTTCCCTCCCATTCAGTGCGAGCCACTTTCAGAAATATCAGAAATCAGATATTTTCAGATGCCTCGACTTATATTAGAGGAAGGCGGAGGTTTTGTGCCGAAATACGCACAGAATTCTCAAACTTTGCCATACACTATCAAGTAAACTTTGGTGTTTACCAAGCACAAAACTATGGTATGGCCTTTATTTCTCAGACACCCAAGGTAATTAGAAATACGTCTAATGTGATGGAGGATGATATTGCTGGAAGTGACTGTTGGAGCTTTGAATCATCACTTATAGGGAATCAAAACAAAGTTCCGGGGTCTTTTATTCCAGCAGGAAATAGCTTGAACTCTGTGAATGGGCTTTACAGGCTGACCCTGTGCATAGATTGTAAGTTGGTGTTAATTGAGAAGAGCAATGGAAGAATTTTATACTTGAGTAAGCACCCTTACAAGCCTATTGATGGATGCTTGGCCCATTTACAGCAAGATGGGAATTTTGTGATTAAAAACCCTCAAGATCATCCTTTGTGGTCATCTGAGTCCAAATTACATATAAAATAAAAAATGCCACTAGTCCAAATTACATAAAATACTTTACATAAAATTCATATTAAACAGTGGGTGTGAATAAACACTCACACATTATACTCTTTTCAAAGTTTCTATTGATCATTAAAAAATAAAAATAAACGATAAAGAAAAATAATTTAAAATCTAGAAGATAATCACTAACAATCTTTGAAACTTTCCACAGTAGTTTTTCCTTTTCTTATTAATCACTAATATTTGATCATGTAACTTTGAAAAAATAGATTTTTAGAGTAAAGGTGTCAACAGAATTTTTTAGTTTCTATTAATAATTGATTATTCATAGACTAAAATTCTCCATAAAATAATTTGGTTTGGCCTCTGTTTTGCACTTGAAACAGTAAAATTCTGCCACCCTCTTGATCCGTCAAAGAAACTTGGTGATGAGTGAAGAAGCTGAGTTGGAAAAAGAAAAACTCCCTCGTTTCATTGGTCTAAGCTCTACTACTGAACCTTCTTGCATTTTTTAGCAAATACTTTGTCTCAATCCTTGGCTTGTTTGCTGCATGGCTATTGCCGCGTGGAGAGCGCTAGTCTTGCATGGACCTCTTTTTAGCTAGGGCTTCCTTGTCAAGAGTACGCGCCTTGCAGCATTCCAATCCATCCTCTTCGATAATCTCCCGGTTTTTCCTGCAAGAATCGGCGGCAATGGTGATGAGATTCGTGTTCTTGCTGCTCCTGGCACTTGGATTCGCCAGCGCCAAGGACTCGTCGGATCTCGTGCTTCCCCACCCCAGGAAGGTCGTGAAAGAGAAGGGCGGGAGGATTTTGGGCTGGGATCGCGACGCCACAGCCTTCGAAGAGATCGGCGTCAAGAGCGAGATCATCCATTTGAAGCCAAATGGTTTGGTGCTGCCAATGTATGTGGATGCCGATAGCTTGTGCTACGTCTTGGAAGGGAGGGCTACTGCTGGAATCGTTCGTCCTTCTGGAGAAGCCACAAACACGAGGTACTTTGATCGAATGATCTTCCCATGCTCTTTAAATTCATGTTCTCTATCAAGTTCTTTAGATTCGTGTTCTTCTTCTTAGATTCGATTTGTTTTTAGATTGTTTTCTCAAAGCCTTGAAATCTTTTCCAGATATGTGAGAGTTGGAGATGTTGTAGCTCTTCCCGCTGGATGGATGGTTTGGCTATGGAACACTGGTGGATTGGGCATGAAGATGTTTTGCGTGAACAAGCAAGTCCTCCAGGAAGATTGTAAGTCGTGCAAGACTTACTTTCTTGCTGGATCCGAGGAAAGCAAGAAGGGCTCTTTCCTCCACGGATTCAGCGACGAGGTTCTCAAGAGGACGTTCCAAGTTGATATGAAAGAAGCCCGCAGCATCGTTCAAGCGCAGAAGAGCTCCGTGTTTGCGGACGCAAAGGCAAGCTTTTTGTTCTTCCTCTTTCGAAAGATGGTCACTGGATTTTGTTTCCCCGCGTAGGAATTCGACAACGAAGTTAGCAGTGATCAATCTGACAATGGAGAGATGCGAGGTGATCTGTCTTTCAACATGGAGATTGCTCACCCGGATGTGATCGAGTCCGGTGGCCGTATGACGCTCCTGGACGATACCAAGATGAGGATCCTGGAACACTTGAACTTCGGAGCGGTTCTCGTCAAGCTCAATCCCTCCAGCATGTTTGCTCCACAGTGGCTTCTCGGCTCTGGACAAATCGTCTACGTGACCAAAGGCAAAGGCCGAGTCGAGGTTGCAACGCACGAAGGCCAAGCAGCTATCGACCAGACGGTTGATGCTGGCGACGTTTTCGTTGTTCCACCATATCATCCTCACGCTGTTGTAAGTCTTTCTAGACGATCTTCGATTGTTTGAGCTCTGGCTGTTTGTCTCAGGTGAATACTGGGAGCTTCCCAATGGAATGGATTTGCATCCACTTCACGTCGAGCTTCTACCCGAGTTTTCTGTCCGGATCGAGGTCTGTCTACGGGTCCATCCCTCTGGAAGTTCTCAGTGCGTCTCTCAACACCTCCGACGATGTCGCTGACATGGTTCGCAGCGCTCACGCGAGCGAGAAGATGTTTTTCACGCTCGACCGTGGTTTCTTCAGTATCGTGTAAGAAGTGTTCCTGTAAATAAAGAGGAAAGATCATCGAGCTCAAGAGCACGAGCAAAGTAACAGGAGAGGGAAAAAAAAAAAAGAGAGCTTTAATCGCTTTCTTTACGTACGTACTGACCGAATCCCTTGGACCCAGCCCGAGTATTTATCTGCTCGGCAGATTTCTTCTTGCTCGACTTTGATTCTCTCTTCTCCCGTTCCTCGGCTTGTTTTCTCAGATCTTCGTTCTTCCTGTTCTCTAGAAAATCCGTCACAGCCAAGTAGAGAACCTGCAAGAAAAGAGTAAAAAGAGTTAAGATCGATCACTAAGCTGTCAAAAGAGAACGAAGAGATTATCAAAAGGTACTGCCGAAAGGGAATGAAAAGAAAAACTGCGGAAGATTGGTAACGAAGCTAAGAGCACGCAAGCATAGCTCCAGTACAAACGTTTAATCTACTCTATCCTCCAACTCAAAGATCAAAACGATGAAACTTAGCAAAACAAAAATGATAGCAAGAACGAAAAAAGACTTGAAGCACGCAAGCTAATGAGCTCCAACAAAAAACACTCAAATACATTCATCCTCCAACACAAAGATTAAAATCGATGAGCTTATAGTAGAATCCACCAGAAATGATAGAAAGAACTTACACTTCTATGGGAGCGATGCAAGAGAGGGAGAGTGTGGCTTACCCCGACCGTGACAACAACAAGACCCAGCGCGGCAGCTCCAAACAAAACGGTCAAAATATTATCCGAGAGCGTCGCCTCTGGAGGGGGAGGAGGAGGAAGAACAGCCCCACCGAGCTTATCCTCCTCTGCCGCGAATGCCTCGCCAGGAGCCAACGCTTCTTCGATCAAGATCGCCTCCACTGCGGCCGGAAGCCCGCTCTTCCCAGCCCACAACCTAAAATCCTGGAAGGCATCCCCATCGGAAGGAAAATCTCCCAATCCCGCCCGGCAGCAGCATCGAGACCTGGAATTTCTCCTGGAGATTAGCACCTTGCGCAGCTCCCGCGCTCCATCCGTGTGGAGGATTGGCCGCGGCGACGATATCACGCTGTTCCACATTGCCTCTCTCACGGAAACTAGGGCTAGTTCCAAGAGATGCTGGTGAATATTCTTCCCGCCATTCACAAGGCATATTCTCTGAAATATTCTCCAAGGCGAGGGTTCACGCTAGGGTTTATAGTCATGTCGTTCTTTGGGACGCCGTCGACGCCCGCGGCTCCCTCCACGGCCCTCGGATCTGGCGCTGGATTGTTCACGCCGCAGACTCCAGCTTCCACCGGGTAAGATCGCTCGATCTTTCTCTCTTTTCGGGGAAGGATTTCGTAGGATTTCCGGCATTTCTTGCAGCTCGATGTTTGGAGGGGGCAGTCTTTTCGGATCGAGCCCGGCATTCGGCGGCGCGTCGAGTGGTGGACTGTTTGGAAGCTCCACACCGGCTTTTGGATCCTCAACCCCGGTGTTTGGCTCAACCCCGACCCAGACGCCGACGGCTCCAGCCTTTGGAGCTTCGACGCCGGCGTTTGGTAGCAGCACTCCAGTTTTTGGAAGCCCGGCATTTGGAAGCTCGACTCCAGTTTTTGGTAGCACGACTCCATCCACTCCAGCGTTTGGTTTGAGCAGCACACCAGCATTTGGAAGCACATCCTTGTTCGGCACGCCAAGTATGTATTTTTTCTTCCTTCTTCTGTTTGTTCACAGTTTGGACTCTCCAGGCTCTTCGTCACTGTTTGGACAAACTCAAAGCAGCTCCCTGTTCGGCCAAGCACAGCCTTCTTCGTCCATGTTTGGAACTCCAGCTCCGCCGTTTGGCCAAACTCCTGGCTTTGGTCAGCCTCCACAGCAGCCGATGTTCCCAGGCCAGTTGACGACACAGATGGCTCCTGTCGCACCTTTGGCAGTACCGCTTCCGGAGAGGGAAATCCAGGCAAGGATTAGACTCGGTTTAGCTACCTTCTTACTCTGACTAGTGCTTGCTGGTTCTATACAGGCGATTTGTGACGCCTATAGGGAGGACCCTGCTAATTCTTGTTACGCATTCAAGGTAAGAGAAGTGTATTATGCTGTGAGACTCACAACCATTTTGTATGCAGCATCTTTTGCTTAGTGTCACGGAGCCTTCTCAGCGATTCAAACCTCCAGGCGTTTCTGATGTAAAGATGAATCATGATTTAGAGTATATCCGTAACATTTTGCTTCTCTTTTTTCCTAGATCATGTGGGCCGAAGTGATGAGCAAGCTTGAGACGATGGGAACCGAAGATCGGGAGCGGCTATACCCAGAGCTGCTGTTGGGATTCAAAGACCTTTCGAAGCGACTTCAGGTGACGTTTCCCTTGAGTTGAAATTTCTGTTACAATCGTTTTTAGGCTGACATGTGTCGGGAGGCAGCTGCAAGACGAGGCAATCTCTTCAGATACGAACAGGCTGCAGGCTACTGAAAGCAACGTGAAGCTGGTGAGCTTTGGATGCCACTGTGCCTTGCAATTTAGCTCTCCCGTTTTTTCGCAGTTGCAAAGACATTTCCAGGTCGTCACGTTACCTTGGCTCCAACGGTTAAGACTCAAGGAGCAGCAGCTGCAACGGAAGCTGTTAAAGGTCTGTTTAGTTTTTCCAAGAGCGTGGGGGTTTCTAACTTGTTTTCCTTTTTCCAGCTTACGAGGATAATCGAAATGCTTGAAGCGAAGGGTTTACGGATGCCTTTGACAAGGTCCGAAACACTTCTGGGAGAAAAGTTACGAACTCTGGCACGACAAGTAAGTCTTTCTTTGATACGACGTAGGAACTTAAGAGTGCCTTTTACCTTCTCAGCTCCAGCCAACGACAGAGCTTCCAAGGAAAGTTGACTCGGTCTTGTCGATTTCACGCCTGCGCGCAGGCGTAGGAAATGCATCGTTTCTACCAGGCCAGCTCGACGAGCAAAGCTTGACTGACATTCAAGAGGTGCAGTCTTTTGTTTCCAATGGTAGCTCTCCATTCTTATCGGGGCGTGTTTATATTCCAGGTTCTACGCAAGCAAACTGAAGCTATATCACGTCTCGCTGGTGTGCTCAAGAGAGACATGAGAGACATCGAGATTATAACCGAGGACGAAGGTCGGTTAATGGGCATCGACTTAAGCAGAGCCAAGGCCCGAGCGGCCATGGACTTTGCTTCCTCCAATAGGTATTTTTGAGAGCTTGTACCGTAATTCCAGAATCCCGAGCCCGGGTTTTTTGTAGATCAATCTTATCTTTCACTCTCTGTGTTAACTAAATGAAAATCTAACAAATGGATGACGTGTAAAGCGCATGTAGCTCAGTGGATAGAGCGTCTGTTTCCGGAGCAGAAAGTCACAGGTTCCAACCCTGTCCAGCGCGCTCTTCTCGCTATCTAACCCTAAAGCTTACTGTTGTATGGTAGTTAACATTTTTTATTTATTAGTTACAAGAAAAATAAAATAAATTTGATCAGCTAACAAAATCAAAATAATTATTAATGTATCACTATATTGAAAATAATAGTTAACAAGCCTTTTCAAGAAAAAGGGAGAGAAATAGCTATTACTTCAATCTCACTATATTTCACAATTTCACAATCGCTGGTCGACTTAGCAGACCTTTCTGCGTGGAACCACTGGATCTTCCTCCCCTCGAGTTGGCGCCCTCTCCTGGCGAGCCCGTCCGCTACATTATTCTCATATACCTTGTCGTGCACCTTGACTTTGCACAGCCGATCCCGCTCTTTGCTGCCGCACCAACGATGCACTGCAGGAGCGGCTTGAGCTGGATGCAGTCGGGGTGCTCAGGCCGGCACTGCGCAAACTGCAACAGCTTTAGCGACTGCAAACTGTCCGTGTAGATATTCAGCTTGTTGGACTGCCAGTAACCTCGAGCCCTGTACAGCTGCACCGCCGCGATGGAGTCGTGTATCGCAAGAAGCTCCATGTTGAGCGAAGACACGATGAGGCTGTCGACGATAGGGTTCCCGTTTTTGCACCAGCCGTTCTCCTGCGGGACTTGCACAGCCGTGCCCGTCCCTTTGTGGGACTGCTCTGCCGACGGGAAGTAGACGCCGTACCCTGCCGAGAGCGACTCTTTATCGAAGGAACCATCAGTGAATACATTCCAAGGAGAAGATGCTTTTATTTCATCAAGTCCTCGCTCACGAGTACAAATGGTAATGGCCCATTTCTGCCATGGTTTTCCTAATCTGACTCCTACACCACCACCACACACCTTCTTGTTCGCGACGCACGCTTCATCCTCGCCAGCTTTGCGCTTGTGAGCCAAGATTGTCCTAAGTTTTGGGGCCCCAATTTCCACATGTATAGGTGGCTTTGGTCGTACGAACATTTTCGTACGAGGTAGATGCGAGCTCGCCACCCTGGAGAAACAGATAAAGAAAAGCAAAAAAACCCTGCACTTGATGAATTGATCGACTAGCCAACTATGACTGCAACAGAATTGAAAAAGTGAAAAGAGGCATTTTATTCACTGGATGAAAGCCTTCCACTGTAGTTTCCCTTTTCGCAGCCTCTCGGGACCACTGTATGAGATTGGGGAGGGGACCCGTGAAAGCCATCTTGTTACCAAATGATCTATAGATGAGAGAGATTGCTCACCTGTTTCAATCTAGCTCCCGCGAATTGACTGGGCAAATCCCTCGAGAATGGGGGATGCCGAGGACCAAGAGATACGTGGGAACTTGAGCTCGGCCGTCGCAATGGCATTGTAGAGGCTCATCATCGGGGTCACAACCGTGGGAGAAGCCGCAGTGGCCTCCAAATCCCATTGCTCCACCGAGAAATCTCTCTCCCTCTTGGACGAGGACACGGCATCTGGGCGCTGCTATCGCAATACAAGTGGATTCGAGAAAATATAATTCCAACCACTTAAAGTTTAAGGCCTCGTCTTGTTTTGCTTCGAGATGTTGGCCGGGCTGCGTGTTTGCCTCGCCTTTTTGTTTCCTGAGAGTTTCGAGTGTAAGGAGCTACCTGACGAGTGCATCTGCTGGATCTTGGCGTGGCTCCCCATTCCAGACCTTGTCTACTGCAAGGTTGTAAGCAAGCGATGGAAGTCACTCATTGAGGATGCCACTCACTGGAGAAGCTTACCCGGTTGCATGAGTCGTGGTCTGTAGACAATAGTGAGGATCAATTGCAGACAACAGGAAGCCCTAGTGTCTTTCAAACCGAAGCCACTCACCAAACCAAATCTGTTGCGTAGGAGCTGAAACTGGTGTGGCCCCAATAGCTTGGTGAGAAGGTCGGCTGGCATGTCCTGTGTCTCAAGATGTTGGACTGCCAGGGTGCCACCTTCAGCCAACTCATGCACATAGTGAAATTGAACTTAATGTGCTTTGAGCGAGCATGGTGGACAGGGTTCTTGGACATGGCAATGCTGCTTCAGTTGTCACATCAAGAAGTAGTGGGGCCTGTGCACATCCCAGCTCAGCAAGTAACCCTTGGGCCTAGACCATGTCCCTGTCCCTGCTACCAGTAATGAGTGAGATGTACTTTGCTTCTGCACTAGAAAGTGCCACCACAGATTGTCACTTGGAGGCCCATGCCATGGCACCTCCTGAGAAGGAAAGGCAAATGCTAGAAGTTGAATGATGACCTTTGTTGACAAAGTTAGCATTCATGTAACATGTCAATAATGCATCACCCCCTAAATAAGCAATGTTGCAGTCTATAGTGCCCAGGAGGTATCTGACAATATACTTGGCAGCTTGTTAATGTATGATGGTTGGTGATGTATTGCACTGACTCAAGGCAATAGTTGCATATGTGATGTTCGGGCAAGTCATCATGGCCAAATATGTGAGGCAACTAATGAGATGCCAATAGGGAATCCTAGTGGGTAGAGGCTCACTAGACTACTCAACTATGAGGTCAATAGCACCAACAACTATCAGGGTCTTGATGGGGTGGCAATCACGATCTAGGAAGACTTTGATCTTATATAGTTGGCTAAGCATATAGCCACCAGACTCAGGATTGCATGTGACCTCAAAGCTAAGAAAGTAAGAGTCTTGGCCAAGGTCCTTCATTTGGAATTGCTAGTTGAGAGCAGCTTTTAGAGCAGCAATGGCATTGATGTCATCACCCATGATGAGTAAATCATCAATGTAGAGGGCCACAATAAGCATGCTCTTAGCATGACCATTCACATACACATTGTGATTAGCATGCTAGCAACTAAAACCCTGAGCATGTAGGGTGGCAAATTTTTGATACTAAACAAGGGAGCTCTATTTTAAGCCATATAAAGCTTTCCTCCTCAAAACCAAGATCTCTTGCAAATCCCTATTTAAGAATGCTGTTTTGACATCCATATGGTGGACTTGCCATTTGCAAGTGCAAAAAGGGTATGGAGGCTGGCCATTGAAAATGTTTCATCATAGTCAAGCCCATGGACTAAAATCTGTGAACAATAAATCGTGCTTTATAACATACCACTTGACCATCTTTCCCATACTTTTGGATCCAAAACATGTTGTCTCGGTGGTGCTGAATCCACTAGAACATAAGTGTTGTTAACCTGAATGGAACTAACTTCTTCCTCAATAGCTTCCATCCAAGATGGAGCCTCAGGTCTTGAGATAGCCTCATAATAGGTCATGGGGATGCCAACAATGATAAGGCCACAAAAGTCATTAAGCTTTGTAGCATCTTCTTCAGCATTTTCCTGGACTTTCAATAAGGGCTGATGTCCTGGGGGTGATCAAGAATTGGCATCGGATCAAGCATGCCATAATGTTGACAAGGTGGTGGAGGTGTCGGAGGCTTGTCCTCAACTGGAGGAGAGCATCAGTTGATTCAGGCATATCTAGAAGTGGAGGATTCCCTAGTGGAATCTCTAGTGGCAACTCATGAATAGGATCTAAAGGTAGAGGCAAAAATGGACCATTTTCCATAAGTGGGATCAAAAGAACAAGTTAAGTTTCAGCAATGAAAGAAGGATTTTGTTGTGGCTTATTGTGGCTATGGCCTTTTGCCAAAATGTCTTATCAAGATGTGCATTAGCTAACAAAGCACAAGCAATATTAACAAGAGTGTGATTTTTCCTTTTTGCAACACCATTTTGCTAAAGGGTGTAACGGGCTATGGCTTGTAGTCATATGCCTACATCATAACATGATCTCGGCTGAGTGGGGGTGTGAGGATGTAGTACATCTGAGATCACTGTATGGCTGAGATGTGGTGGATTTAGAGATCACGACTCTCACCTGTGCATATATAGCAATGATGATATCTGAGTAATAGAGTTTTTCTCTTCTTCCTTAGTTTTCAATAAAAATATTTTGTACCATCATGGCTTGGCATGTCCATAGGGACACAAAGATTAGAATGGACCAAGTTTAAAAGTCCAATTGCTTGATGCTTTCTTGGTGAGAAATTTTGGTGGTGATGCTTGTTAGAACACAAACTTCACAAAATGTAAATATGTCGAAAGTCCAATTCAGTAACAATATCTTGGGATTTCATTTATTGAAAAAATTGGTAATGCATATGACTAAGTCTCTTGTGCCAGAGCTCTACACTAGAATCTACCTGTAAGCAACTAAAGAGAACGACTTGAGAGACAGTCCATGGGGTTCAAATATAGAGGGAAAGGGCCCATGAACAAGAATGCACCCCCTTTTCTAATTAGTTAAGGGTCTTGGGATATTTGGGTTAAGCATCATTGGGTTAAAATAGTACTAGGCTGGGTGACCTCCTGAGAAGTCTAAACTCAGGAGTTTACACTACCTCCATGGTTTGAAAGGCTTGAACCTAGTTGGCAGTAGTGATTTTGTATAAGTCCTCAATGAGTGGCCCATGATGCAATTGTGTACCAAGCATATGAAAGTCACTAGAGTCAACCAAAGAGACTTCTTTTGCATCAAAGACTACCATTGCATCTTGATCACATATCTTAGCGACAGATATTAAGTTTTGTCACAAGGTGGAGACATGCATGGCACCATTGAATATCATGGTCCTCTCATGATCAAGTGAGAGCCAAAATTGCCCAATGCTTTCCATGGGGATAATGGTATTATCACCTAAATGAACACTATATTTTCCAATGCTTAGCTAGTAACACTCAAAACGACTCTTTTTATTGCCCATAAGATTAGTACAACTAGAGTTTAGGAGCCACTTACTTGGTGTTGCAATTGCCTATATATTGTAAAACTCTTTGCCAACTTCATTTACTATAGTAATTCCATCACTCTTGAACAGATTGGTCTTTGCCGTCGTAGCTAGTCACTTGACAAGCTTCGGAGTAGTGCAATCTTGAGCCCAATCACCCACCTCCACGCAGTAACACATTGATTCTTGGCAAGTCTAGGCTTAGCATGCCTAAATGCCACAGAATTTTGCCCTTTCTAGGCATTTGCAGCTGCATGTGGTTTTGCCACCTTGGCATCACCAAGAGTTTGTGAAGCATACATAGCTTATGGCATTTCCACTCTCTCACTTTGTATGACCTCAATATTGCAAAGATTCCTTATATCATCTTCCTAAGTTATCTTTGGTTGGAGAAGTAAATTTTCAATTGCATTCTTCCAATTAGTTGGTAGAGATTGTAGAGGTGTAGCCTCTACTGCTCATCTATGAGTGCGGACCATTCTTGAGCTTACGAGCTAAAGAGTTGAGTTTAGTTTTGAATTGTAAGTTAATATAAATATTATAAACTTTTAAATATTAAGGTTATGGTGAATCTAATAATTTCATAACTTTTTACACATTAAATAAATAAAAATGTTCTAAAGAAAAATTGTTTTAATAATTTAAATATTAATTATATGCCATAATAGATGTGAGTGCATGGAATATGGAAAGGGAATACAGAAAATGTGTATATCAATTATCCCAAAAACCTTAACTTATATATAGGAGCGAATGGTAACCAATCCAACGGCTACTAAAATCCCACTATGCTAATATTAGTATATAGCATCGTAGCTATACACTTGGACCTCACATCATCCCTTCCTCTAGGAATAATGGAAGACTATCAAGCTTCTCTTATAGATGCGCTAGGATCTGAAGGAACGTCAAGAGGAGGCATTGGCAAATTTGTAGGTGGTATTAATTGTTCCTGATCCCTTTGTATGAAGCATTTCAACCGTTGCACATGCACAATTTCAGGAGGATTAGCCTACTGGATGTCAAGCCAAACCTTATAAACTTGAAGTCCAATTTGCTGCAACACCTAATACGGTCCTTTCCACTGAGCAAGGAGCCCCTTAGATAAACTATGTACTGTAAGATAGGGAAAATGGATTAACACAAACTCATCCACTTTGTACTTTGCAAGTGAACAATGATGGGAGTTGTAATGTTGTTATTGTCCCACTTATATGCGGCTTAAGTGTTCATCACACTTTGCTCGGATAAATGGAAGAATGCTCGTCAAATACTAATCCTATAACCTAGCATCAGCAGCTTATGGCAATCGCAAATATGCTCGGGAGTTGCTCCGTGGTCCGGTTCTATCACTCCTTGGCATCACGCTTGGGAGTTTGGCACCGTTCCTTCGTTCAGTGGCCCAAGGCCCTGAACCTCGGGTTCTTATGGACACATGGCATGGACACGTGGTATGTGACACGTGGCATTTGTCACATGGCACAAAGAGGGTTTAGGTTCTGCTTCGTGGTGTTATCCTATGGTAAATCACCATAGGATAAAGGGTCAAAACCACGTGTGCTACAAAAGTCTATATTATCTTTGAATCTTTATATTGGATTCAAAAACATGCTCAAAGTTATCATGTAGAGTATTTAGAGCTAGAACAAAAAAAAATGTCACCTCAAACATGTGCCATTACTAATATGCCATTATGTGAAAAGTAATGGTGTTTTTATTCTAGGATCTATCATTGATTAATGCTGTTATAATAAGGTCTATATAAAGTATAGAGGACTATGTTGTACAATATTAAAAGTCTGTATACATCAAATTCAAAAACATGCTCAAAGTTAGTATATAAACTACCTTTCGGCATAATAGAAAGAAATATCACCTCAAACATACTCCATAATGTGAAAAATAAGAATGATATTATTCTAGGTCTTGAACAAGAACACGTATATAGCTTCTAGTGAGAACACACCCATGACTTCTATTCATTATGTCTTGCTAGACCTTATTGATCTTCCAGATAACAGACTTATGGAGCTAGTATACAAGCATAGGATTATCACGAGGTGCAAAAGAAACATGTGATCAACTGTTGCCAAACAAATTAAATATTGTACATATTTTTAGTACTTTATTAAAGCCAAAAATCATCACATTCTTCTGAAATCATTTTAATATATTCCATATATGTACTATCATCTATCATCTATAGTAAATTATCTGTCATATTACTTTGGAAATAACATCTTTATAGGACGAGAATAATACAAATATGTAAAATAAGCAAAAACATTATATAAATTTATGATTTTAAGAACCTTATATTTATGACAAGATTCTATGATGTGCAAGAAAACACATAATTCTTATTTATAATTTCATATTGTGATCAATTCCACATATGTGGCTGTCACATTATTTCCACATTATAGCATAGTCATATTAGGTTATAACTCAAAAGGAGTTTTGTCACATGATTAAATCTAGAACGGAGTAGAAATTGTAGATTGCTAGCAAATAATTGTATAAAGAAATGGACATATGAGATTTACTCCATCCACAATAAATGGCTGTAATGAAAGTTAGGTTAGAGTTAGGGCAGCTGCCAGCATCAGAAAGTAGAGTGGGAGATTGGGAGCGACTCAATGGGATTTGTCGATATTAAGAATAATGCCATCAAGAGTAAGTCATTTCTTTCTCCTTCTCTCCCTCATAGTGTTGATTGCTCAACAACACCTCCATGATCGCCATGCAAACTAGACTGCATGTCGCATTGGCCTCCATACCACCACACCACTACCTCCACACTTGCCACGTGAACTGGGCTGCACCACATTGGCCAGGCCAAGAGCCTTGGTGTGCAATGTGGGCCACACTAGTTAGGACCACGTGTAGGCCAGAACATGTAGGCCGGACTAAGCATTACACTGTGCCATACAAGCAAAGTTGAGCACCATGCTGCACCATATGGACCAGGCCGAGTGCCTCCACATGCCTTGCCCATAGCCTTCGCACCTTGCCCCACACAACACCATAACCCATGGTATGCCAGCTCACTTATTGCTCGCTTCGTGCTCATTCTGTGAGCACTTCATTAAAAGTTCCTCTTCTGCTCTTGACTTTTCAAGTTACATCTTTTAGTCTAAACGTGTTATTCTTGTTTGGCTTCCACTTCGGCCACTACCACGTGGCACTGGGAATTTGTGATTTGTGTCTCACAACTCCACCACCCATAAATGAAGTTTAATATCCTCATTGAACAATAAACCATTTTATAAAGTAACACTAGTATGTATTATCTTTTCTATCCTTGGCACCTAGCTAATATTCGTTAATGGTTTGACAACGAAAGCTCATCATGCCTTGTCTATCCTCTAAGGAGCATAGTCTTTCCAACATAGTAACTCATTCAACCATCTATGGTGGTTCTCTCTCTTTTGTTGGTTTAGTTCTCGCTAAACCTATTAAAGACATTTTCTCTATCTTAATCCCATTACTCATTC
>NW_003314302.1:258014-260449 GCF_000143415.4 Selaginella moellendorffii | reverse complement strand
TGCCATGGCACCTCCTGAGAAGGAAAGGCAAATGCTAGAAGTTGAATGATGACCTTTGTTGACAAAGTTAGCATTCATGTAACATGTCAATAATGCATCACCCCCTAAATAAGCAATGTTGCAGTCTATAGTGCCCAGGAGGTATCTGACAATATACTTGGCAGCTTGTTAATGTATGATGGTTGGTGATGTATTGCACTGACTCAAGGCAATAGTTGCATATGTGATGTTCGGGCAAGTCATCATGGCCAAATATGTGAGGCAACTAATGAGATGCCAATAGGGAATCCTAGTGGGTAGAGGCTCACTAGACTACTCAACTATGAGGTCAATAGCACCAACAACTATCAGGGTCTTGATGGGGTGGCAATCACGATCTAGGAAGACTTTGATCTTATATAGTTGGCTAAGCATATAGCCACCAGACTCAGGATTGCATGTGACCTCAAAGCTAAGAAAGTAAGAGTCTTGGCCAAGGTCCTTCATTTGGAATTGCTAGTTGAGAGCAGCTTTTAGAGCAGCAATGGCATTGATGTCATCACCCATGATGAGTAAATCATCAATGTAGAGGGCCACAATAAGCATGCTCTTAGCATGACCATTCACATACACATTGTGATTAGCATGCTAGCAACTAAAACCCTGAGCATGTAGGGTGGCAAATTTTTGATACTAAACAAGGGAGCTCTATTTTAAGCCATATAAAGCTTTCCTCCTCAAAACCAAGATCTCTTGCAAATCCCTATTTAAGAATGCTGTTTTGACATCCATATGGTGGACTTGCCATTTGCAAGTGCAAAAAGGGTATGGAGGCTGGCCATTGAAAATGTTTCATCATAGTCAAGCCCATGGACTAAAATCTGTGAACAATAAATCGTGCTTTATAACATACCACTTGACCATCTTTCCCATACTTTTGGATCCAAAACATGTTGTCTCGGTGGTGCTGAATCCACTAGAACATAAGTGTTGTTAACCTGAATGGAACTAACTTCTTCCTCAATAGCTTCCATCCAAGATGGAGCCTCAGGTCTTGAGATAGCCTCATAATAGGTCATGGGGATGCCAACAATGATAAGGCCACAAAAGTCATTAAGCTTTGTAGCATCTTCTTCAGCATTTTCCTGGACTTTCAATAAGGGCTGATGTCCTGGGGGTGATCAAGAATTGGCATCGGATCAAGCATGCCATAATGTTGACAAGGTGGTGGAGGTGTCGGAGGCTTGTCCTCAACTGGAGGAGAGCATCAGTTGATTCAGGCATATCTAGAAGTGGAGGATTCCCTAGTGGAATCTCTAGTGGCAACTCATGAATAGGATCTAAAGGTAGAGGCAAAAATGGACCATTTTCCATAAGTGGGATCAAAAGAACAAGTTAAGTTTCAGCAATGAAAGAAGGATTTTGTTGTGGCTTATTGTGGCTATGGCCTTTTGCCAAAATGTCTTATCAAGATGTGCATTAGCTAACAAAGCACAAGCAATATTAACAAGAGTGTGATTTTTCCTTTTTGCAACACCATTTTGCTAAAGGGTGTAACGGGCTATGGCTTGTAGTCATATGCCTACATCATAACATGATCTCGGCTGAGTGGGGGTGTGAGGATGTAGTACATCTGAGATCACTGTATGGCTGAGATGTGGTGGATTTAGAGATCACGACTCTCACCTGTGCATATATAGCAATGATGATATCTGAGTAATAGAGTTTTTCTCTTCTTCCTTAGTTTTCAATAAAAATATTTTGTACCATCATGGCTTGGCATGTCCATAGGGACACAAAGATTAGAATGGACCAAGTTTAAAAGTCCAATTGCTTGATGCTTTCTTGGTGAGAAATTTTGGTGGTGATGCTTGTTAGAACACAAACTTCACAAAATGTAAATATGTCGAAAGTCCAATTCAGTAACAATATCTTGGGATTTCATTTATTGAAAAAATTGGTAATGCATATGACTAAGTCTCTTGTGCCAGAGCTCTACACTAGAATCTACCTGTAAGCAACTAAAGAGAACGACTTGAGAGACAGTCCATGGGGTTCAAATATAGAGGGAAAGGGCCCATGAACAAGAATGCACCCCCTTTTCTAATTAGTTAAGGGTCTTGGGATATTTGGGTTAAGCATCATTGGGTTAAAATAGTACTAGGCTGGGTGACCTCCTGAGAAGTCTAAACTCAGGAGTTTACACTACCTCCATGGTTTGAAAGGCTTGAACCTAGTTGGCAGTAGTGATTTTGTATAAGTCCTCAATGAGTGGCCCATGATGCAATTGTGTACCAAGCATATGAAAGTCACTAGAGTCAACCAAAGAGACTTCTTTTGCATCAAAGACTACCATTGCATCTTGATCACATATCTTAGCGACAGATATTAAGTTTTGTCACAAGGTGGAGACATGCATGGCACCATTGAATATCATGGTCCTCTCATGATCAAGT
>NW_003314302.1:211809-257914 GCF_000143415.4 Selaginella moellendorffii | reverse complement strand
TTGCATTGCCTATATATTGTAAAACTCTTTGCCAACTTCATTTACTATAGTAATTCCATCACTCTTGAACAGATTGGTCTTTGCCGTCGTAGCTAGTCACTTGACAAGCTTCGGAGTAGTGCAATCTTGAGCCCAATCACCCACCTCCACGCAGTAACACATTGATTCTTGGCAAGTCTAGGCTTAGCATGCCTAAATGCCACAGAATTTTGCCCTTTCTAGGCATTTGCAGCTGCATGTGGTTTTGCCACCTTGGCATCACCAAGAGTTTGTGAAGCATACATAGCTTATGGCATTTCCACTCTCTCACTTTGTATGACCTCAATATTGCAAAGATTCCTTATATCATCTTCCTAAGTTATCTTTGGTTGGAGAAGTAAATTTTCAATTGCATTCTTCCAATTAGTTGGTAGAGATTGTAGAGGTGTAGCCTCTACTGCTCATCTATGAGTGCGGACCATTCTTGAGCTTACGAGCTAAAGAGTTGAGTTTAGTTTTGAATTGTAAGTTAATATAAATATTATAAACTTTTAAATATTAAGGTTATGGTGAATCTAATAATTTCATAACTTTTTACACATTAAATAAATAAAAATGTTCTAAAGAAAAATTGTTTTAATAATTTAAATATTAATTATATGCCATAATAGATGTGAGTGCATGGAATATGGAAAGGGAATACAGAAAATGTGTATATCAATTATCCCAAAAACCTTAACTTATATATAGGAGCGAATGGTAACCAATCCAACGGCTACTAAAATCCCACTATGCTAATATTAGTATATAGCATCGTAGCTATACACTTGGACCTCACATCATCCCTTCCTCTAGGAATAATGGAAGACTATCAAGCTTCTCTTATAGATGCGCTAGGATCTGAAGGAACGTCAAGAGGAGGCATTGGCAAATTTGTAGGTGGTATTAATTGTTCCTGATCCCTTTGTATGAAGCATTTCAACCGTTGCACATGCACAATTTCAGGAGGATTAGCCTACTGGATGTCAAGCCAAACCTTATAAACTTGAAGTCCAATTTGCTGCAACACCTAATACGGTCCTTTCCACTGAGCAAGGAGCCCCTTAGATAAACTATGTACTGTAAGATAGGGAAAATGGATTAACACAAACTCATCCACTTTGTACTTTGCAAGTGAACAATGATGGGAGTTGTAATGTTGTTATTGTCCCACTTATATGCGGCTTAAGTGTTCATCACACTTTGCTCGGATAAATGGAAGAATGCTCGTCAAATACTAATCCTATAACCTAGCATCAGCAGCTTATGGCAATCGCAAATATGCTCGGGAGTTGCTCCGTGGTCCGGTTCTATCACTCCTTGGCATCACGCTTGGGAGTTTGGCACCGTTCCTTCGTTCAGTGGCCCAAGGCCCTGAACCTCGGGTTCTTATGGACACATGGCATGGACACGTGGTATGTGACACGTGGCATTTGTCACATGGCACAAAGAGGGTTTAGGTTCTGCTTCGTGGTGTTATCCTATGGTAAATCACCATAGGATAAAGGGTCAAAACCACGTGTGCTACAAAAGTCTATATTATCTTTGAATCTTTATATTGGATTCAAAAACATGCTCAAAGTTATCATGTAGAGTATTTAGAGCTAGAACAAAAAAAAATGTCACCTCAAACATGTGCCATTACTAATATGCCATTATGTGAAAAGTAATGGTGTTTTTATTCTAGGATCTATCATTGATTAATGCTGTTATAATAAGGTCTATATAAAGTATAGAGGACTATGTTGTACAATATTAAAAGTCTGTATACATCAAATTCAAAAACATGCTCAAAGTTAGTATATAAACTACCTTTCGGCATAATAGAAAGAAATATCACCTCAAACATACTCCATAATGTGAAAAATAAGAATGATATTATTCTAGGTCTTGAACAAGAACACGTATATAGCTTCTAGTGAGAACACACCCATGACTTCTATTCATTATGTCTTGCTAGACCTTATTGATCTTCCAGATAACAGACTTATGGAGCTAGTATACAAGCATAGGATTATCACGAGGTGCAAAAGAAACATGTGATCAACTGTTGCCAAACAAATTAAATATTGTACATATTTTTAGTACTTTATTAAAGCCAAAAATCATCACATTCTTCTGAAATCATTTTAATATATTCCATATATGTACTATCATCTATCATCTATAGTAAATTATCTGTCATATTACTTTGGAAATAACATCTTTATAGGACGAGAATAATACAAATATGTAAAATAAGCAAAAACATTATATAAATTTATGATTTTAAGAACCTTATATTTATGACAAGATTCTATGATGTGCAAGAAAACACATAATTCTTATTTATAATTTCATATTGTGATCAATTCCACATATGTGGCTGTCACATTATTTCCACATTATAGCATAGTCATATTAGGTTATAACTCAAAAGGAGTTTTGTCACATGATTAAATCTAGAACGGAGTAGAAATTGTAGATTGCTAGCAAATAATTGTATAAAGAAATGGACATATGAGATTTACTCCATCCACAATAAATGGCTGTAATGAAAGTTAGGTTAGAGTTAGGGCAGCTGCCAGCATCAGAAAGTAGAGTGGGAGATTGGGAGCGACTCAATGGGATTTGTCGATATTAAGAATAATGCCATCAAGAGTAAGTCATTTCTTTCTCCTTCTCTCCCTCATAGTGTTGATTGCTCAACAACACCTCCATGATCGCCATGCAAACTAGACTGCATGTCGCATTGGCCTCCATACCACCACACCACTACCTCCACACTTGCCACGTGAACTGGGCTGCACCACATTGGCCAGGCCAAGAGCCTTGGTGTGCAATGTGGGCCACACTAGTTAGGACCACGTGTAGGCCAGAACATGTAGGCCGGACTAAGCATTACACTGTGCCATACAAGCAAAGTTGAGCACCATGCTGCACCATATGGACCAGGCCGAGTGCCTCCACATGCCTTGCCCATAGCCTTCGCACCTTGCCCCACACAACACCATAACCCATGGTATGCCAGCTCACTTATTGCTCGCTTCGTGCTCATTCTGTGAGCACTTCATTAAAAGTTCCTCTTCTGCTCTTGACTTTTCAAGTTACATCTTTTAGTCTAAACGTGTTATTCTTGTTTGGCTTCCACTTCGGCCACTACCACGTGGCACTGGGAATTTGTGATTTGTGTCTCACAACTCCACCACCCATAAATGAAGTTTAATATCCTCATTGAACAATAAACCATTTTATAAAGTAACACTAGTATGTATTATCTTTTCTATCCTTGGCACCTAGCTAATATTCGTTAATGGTTTGACAACGAAAGCTCATCATGCCTTGTCTATCCTCTAAGGAGCATAGTCTTTCCAACATAGAAACTCATTCAACCATCTATGGTGGTTCTCTCTCTTTTGTTGGTTTAGTTCTCGCTAAACCTATTAAAGACATTTTCTCTATCTTAATCCCATTACTCATTCTCGAGTAATCTCAACTTTTATTGATAACCATTCCACTTTGGAATTTTTAATCTTGACTTCTTAAAGTCAATTTTTTGGGTGTCTCTAACACCTTTTATTACACATATTGCATACACTCCATTTCCCAATCTTAAGAAGTTCTCTACTTGAGAGCACCATCATCCTCTTTTTTATTTCATGCCACATTTGGCACCAAGTTTCAGTTATCATAAGTTGTGCTAAAGCTATCTATGACCCTATCATTTGGCTACCTTACTACTCCCTCCCTTGAAACTTTTACCTTTGTTAAATTAGAGCATTTGGGAATCCATAATTAGAAACACAGTCCCTTTCCCACAATTCGTTATTATTTAACACATTAGTGTTCTTCACCTAACGTTGCTATTTAGATTCTTTCCAACAAATTCCATGGCCCAAACTTGGCCATTAGTATTTTGCTCTTATCCATTGATTATTGCACCAAGCAACATAAAATCACTATCTCCATCTTCGAGGTAGTCTTTCAGTTCCATGGGAAAGGGTCTATTTTGCTAATTCCAAAGGGTGGTTACCCTTAATAATCTCTTAGCATTTTCTACTATGGCTTCTCTCTATGCCCTAACTTTGCAACCCTCTCATATGTCTTTTTTAGAGACTATTTTCTTGGACTCACTATACCATTGCATTAACATCACTAATTTCCTTTTAGAAATCCTTCCCACTTAGTCACTTTGACTAAGTCACACCATTACTAACAGTTAAATCAACACTTTGAACTAAGAACTTTATTCCTTAACCTCACAAGTACCTCGTCCTTGCTTGACCATAAGATCACTTAGTGATCTAACCTTAATAGGTTTGCCAATATTTTCCAGACTTTTAAGTTGTTGACCATGACCCTGTGGGCATCCTCTATACTTAGCAATGTGCCCAAGCTAACCTTTTCGGCCAAGGGTCCATCACAATTGAGATTGGGTGTCCCCATCTCATTCACCACATCTTTGGCGCCACTTGCACCAAAGTGTTCAAGTTAGATATGCTGAACTTTCCCACTAACCAATTTAACTGTGCATCATAACTTTGGGGCATCTCCCACTTGGTAGTGTGCCTAAACAAGTCTCCTCACTAAGAATCTATAACTACTAAAAAATGAGTGTTCTCATATTCCAAACCATCACCATGCTTTAGTGAATTAGAATTTGAACCCAAGCATTATAGGGTTGGGACTTAAACCCAACCTCTGTATATGCATCTATGGATGGCATCACCCAGGATGTCTGGTGTGACTCCCCATGCTAGGGCACCAACTTATATTTAAAGCATATTACAAATCACAACTTAAGAATCTAATTCTTCCATATTGCCAAATCCTCTCACTTGACAAGTATGTGATTATGCATGGACGCCTCTATGCTTTGACCCTTTTTTAAGTTAACACCTTTAACTGGGGTATTTTTTCCCCCGATTGAGCTTTTAGTCCATATGTGTTACCTCATTTGGCTTCTGTCTCAACCACTACCACGTGGCACCCTTTTGGCTCTTTTCTGGGGCCTAGGGATTTTATGTCTTACAGTCCTCTAGTGTAGTGACCAAGGATACGGTCATATGGTGAGGAAATCCCAAAGTAGTGGAACTTAGTGGTTGGGCATGTGGGCCTGGACCTAGTGGTAATGTTAGTGAACACAACCATGGACAAAAAGGGACTTGGTGAAGATCAAAAAAAGGATATTGAAGAAGGTGATTCCCCATGTCTATAAGCATCTTAAGGATGCTACTCATGGACGGATGGCCTAATCTTTGAGAGACAGGACTATGATGTAGGTGGTGATGGATCACTAGTTTGACAAAAGTGGATGGGCATAGCCTTAGTGTAATGGGTTGATATATCAATGGTACATTTGGGTGTCGGTCATGGAATCGAACACGAGAAGCACTTGGATGAAATGCAAAGGTTTAGTGGCATGGATGCCATTCTCGGGGCTAGCAAGCCCAAAGTCCGAAATAGGACTTATAGAGGTTGTGAGTAAGACTCCTCCAAATGGTCAAAGGGGTGGTAAGTGACTAAAGTAAAAATTTAGTTTCTTACACTTATATGCCCTATTTATATAACACACTTTATTTTTCTCCTCTTTGTAACCAATTGGAAAAAGGGTAATTGATAAAAGAGCAATGGTTATTTTATCCCCATTTATTCTATAAGGTTCCAAGGTTTTATAGTGACAATATATCCAAATCTCATTCCATGATCATATGCGTTACACTTACCTAAGTACTTAAAATATAATATACCCTTGAGCAAGGTATATTCCTACTAAATCATATATATTGGGCATCTATGTGAGGATGCATTACATATAGTATCAGAGTAAATGGCATGGGTTCAATTCCTAAATTAATAATTCCTCTTAAGCCAATTGGAAAAGGGGCATTTGCTTGATAAAAGAGTTTTTAAGGGCTATTTTATCCATATTTATCCTCTAAGGTTTTAAAGATCCATAGTAACAATATATTCAAATTTCATTCCATAATCACGTGTAACACACCCTACACAATGCCGTAGCCACCACACCCTACCCCGCACGATGTTGCAACCCACAGTTCACTAGTGCATCATGCATGGGCGCCAATGGGTGAGGCATCCGGCCTGGCCCACAGTGCACTAGCTGGGCTAGGACCACAGGGTGCAGGGGCCATGGTGTCATCCCCCACATGGTACACTGTCCTGGCCTGATGTGGGCCAGGCACTCAGCCATGCCTAGTACCCCAGCGAACTGGCCTGACATGGGCCAGGTGCTCAGCCGGGCCCAGTACACTGGTGAACCAGCCTGACATGGACTGGGAACTTCTGGAGGGGGAAATCCAGGCAAGGATTAGACTCGGTTTAGCTACCTTCTTACTCTGACTAGTGCTTGCTGGTTCTATACAGGCATTTGTGATGCCTATAGGGAGGACCCTGCTAATTCTTGTTACACATTCAGCATAAGAGAAGTGTATTATGTTGTGAGACTTACCACCATTTTGTATGCAGCATCTTTTTCTTAGTGTCACGGAGGCTTCTCAGTGATTCAAACCTCCAGGCATTTCTGATGTAAAGATGAATCATAATTTAGAGTATATCCGTAACTTTTTGCTTCTCTTTTTTCCTAGATCATGTGGGTGGAAGTGATGAGCAAGCTTGAGACAATAGGAACTGAAGATCAGGAGCGGCTATACCCCGAGCTGCTGTTGGGATTCAAAGACCTTTCGAAGTGACTTCAGGTAACATTTCCCTTGAGTTGAAATTTCTGTTACAATCGTTTTTAGGCTGACATGTGTCGGAAGGCAGCTGCAAGACGAGGCAATCTCTTCAGATATGAACAGGCTGCAAGCTACTGAAAGCAACATGAAGCTGGTGAGCTTTGGATGCCACAGTGCCTTGCATCTTAGCTCTCCCATTTTTTCACAGTTGCAAAGACATTTCCAGGTCATCACATCATCTTGGCTCCAAAGGTTAAGACTCAAGGAGCGGGGGTTTTCTAACTTGTTTTCCTTTTTCCAGCTTACAAGGATAATCAAAATGCTTGAAGCAAAGGGCTTACGGATGCCTTTGACAAGGTCCGAAACACTTCTGGGAGAAAAGTTACGAACTCTGGCACGACAAGTAAGTCTTTCTTTGATACGACGTAGGGACTTAAGAGTGACTTTTACTTTCTCAGCTCCAGCCAACGACAGAGCTTCCAAGGAAAGTGGACTCAGTCTTGTCGATTTCACACCTGCATGCAGGCATAGGAAATGCATCATTTCTACCAGGCCAACTCGACAAGCAAAGCTTGACTGACATTCACGAGATGCAGCCTTTTGTTTCCAATGGTAGCTCTCGTATTCCAGGTTCTACGCAAGCAAACTGAAGCTATATCACGTCTCGCTAGTGTGCTCAAGAGAGACATGAGAGACATCGAGATTATAACCGAGGACAAGGGTCCACTTAATGGGCATCAACTTAAGCAGAGCCAAGGCCCGAGCAGCCATGGACTTTGCTTCCTCCAATAGGTATTGTTGAGAGTTTGTACCGTAATTTCTGGATCCCAAGCCCGGGTATTTCTGTATCTTTTGCTCTTCGTGTTAACTAAATGAAAATCTAACAAATAAATGACGTGTAAAGCAGTGGATAGAGCGTCTGTTTCCTGAGCAGAAAGTCACAGGTTCGAACCCTGTCCAGCGCGCTGATTACCTTGCGTTCTTAAATTCTAAATCTGATTCCATTCCAATCATCCTTGATTGTTTAAGGCCTATTCAGTGTGGTGCTAATACACAGGTTCGAAACCTGCATGGGCCAATTCGCAATTGAAAGTTAACTGTTGTTTGGTAACCTTTTCACAAAAAAGGGAAAGAAATAGTTATTAATTTATAAATAATTTACAACAAAAACTTTGTTATTTATTTACCTCCTCCAAATTGATCTAACAAAATTCAGGATAAAATGAAAGCTGAAACCTGCAGGCTAAATATTTTTCTCGCAATTTAAAATTAACTGTTATTTGATAGACTTTGGTAGTTAACAAGCCTTTTCAAGAAAAAGGGAGAGAAATAGCTATTAATGTATCACACTTTAATCTCACTATATTTCACAATTTCACAATCGCTGGTCGACTTAGCAGACCTTTCTACGTGGAACCATTGGATCTTCCGCCCCTCGAGTTGGCGCCCTCTCTTGGCGAGCCCGTCCGCTACATTATTCTCATATACCTTGTCGTGCGCCTTGACTTTGCACAGCCGGATCTCCATCCCGCTCTTTGCTGCCGCACCAACGATGCACTGCAGGAGCGGCTTGAGCTGGATGCAGTCGGGGTGCTCAGGCCGGCACTGCGCAAACTGCAACAGCTTCAGCGACTGCAAACTGTCCGTGTAGATATTCAGCTTGTTGGACTGCCAGTAACCTTGAGCCTTGTACAGCTGCACTGCCGCGATGGAGTCGTGTATCGCAAGAAGCTCCATGTTGAGCGAAGACACGATGAGGCTGTCGACGATAGGGTTCCCGTTTTTGCACCAGCCGTTCTCCTGCGGGACTTGCACCGCCATGCCCGTCCCTTTGTGGGACTCCTCTGCCGACGGGAAGTAGACGCCGTACCCTGCCGAGAGCGACTCTTTATCGAAGGATCCATCAGTGAATACATTCCAAGGAGAAGATGCTTTTATTTCATCAAGTCCTCGCTCACGAGTACAAATGGTAATGGCCCATTTCTGCCATGGCTTTCCTAATCTGACTCCTACACCACCACACACCTTCTTGTTCGCGATGCACGCTTCATCCTCGCCCGCTTTGCGCTTGAGAGCCATCATCTTGTGCGTCTCGGAAGATTACCCTAAGTTTTTGGGCCTCAATTTCGGCTCAAAAGGTTGCGTGGCTTTGGTCGTACGAAAACGTTTTCGTACTAGATGCAATCCACTGGAGAAACTGATGAAGAAAAGCAAAAAAAACTGCACTTGTCCAGCCAAAGATGGATTGATCGATTAGCAAACTATGGCAGCAACAACAATGAAAAAGTGAAAGGAAGCATTTTCTTCACTGGATGAAAAACTTCCACTGTAGTGTCCCTTTTCGCAGCCTCTCGGGAACAGCCTGAGACCACTGTGTGAGATTGGGGAGGGGACCCGTGAAAGCAATTTTGTTATTCACTTGATCAAGCTTCCGCCAGTTCACCTGCGATTCCTTCAACTCGTAAGCGCTTTAAGTATTAGGAAATGGAGAAAAAAAAAATCTTACCTCGCCTGGAAATGCCTTTGACATCGCATAAAGAACATGGTTCTCGCCCGTAATTGTGGACTCAAGAGTTTCATCATCGTCATGTCCATGTCTTTGCTCTTCTACGCAGTTGATCATGATCCGGCCCCCGGGGCTCAGTCTTTTCCTGAGCTTAAACCATGTCTCTGCCTAGAAGGAAGAATCAGGAAAAGATATCAGTGATCTGATGCTCCGCAGAGACTACAACTCGTTTCTCACCTCCTTGAGAACTGGCAGAACATCGCCATTTGAGAACAAATCCACGACAATGCCTGAGGTCGAAAGATTAACAAAAAAAAGAGAGGTTGCACCGAGCTACCTGCGAATCCACCCTTGGGATCATCTGCATCCGAGAGAGCATCGTCGATGTGAATTGTAAGCCCTCCACCGTGTTTGTTTTCGACAAGCCGAGATAATCCCTTGCCTTGTCAATTAGCTGCAAGCTTCAACGACGTAAGAGTTTGCATTGACGGTGTCAAAGAGTTACTCACGATCTCATCAATTTCCAAGCCTATCAATTCTCGCTCCGGCCACAAGTGGAGCAGCAATCGTGCAGCAGTACCACCGCCCTGATGATCAAACACAGAAAAACCAGGAAAGCTAGGAAGAAATCGAAAAGCTCTTACCAGTCCTAGAATTGCAATGGGACCTCTGGGAATGATCGGTGGAAGCGAGGAGAACTCGTCCTTCAATCACACAAAGTAGTCATAACTCCTTCCTCAAGAACGGAAGTTGTTTATCCAGTATGACCCGACCCACACAGAATCCTCCTTGTAAATACTATGAACATTTCCTACATTGGGACGTAAAACTCTCTCAATCACCACAAAAAGAACCAAATGATCTATAGATGAGAGTGTTTGATCCAGCAGCAGCAATCTAGCTCCCGCGAATTCACTGGGCGAATCCCTGGGCACCTCGAGAATCGCAATGGCGTTGTAGAGGCTCATCATCGAGGTCACGACGGTGGGAGCGGCCGCGGTGGCCTCCAAATCCTCCTCCGTCCATTGCTCCACCGAGAAATCTCTCTTCCTCTTGGACGAGGACGTGGCAGTATCCTACTTCGCCCTCGTCCTCCCAAACTGAACACCTTAAATAGAGAGGAAAATATATAGCCTATGAATGTTTCGAACCTGAGACCTTGACATTATTAACAACATGCTCTGACCAACTGAGCTAATAGACCTTAAACATTAAGTGATTTATCTATATACTCAAGAGTTTTGTTCATCCTTTTATCCTTTTATCAGACAAGTGCGTCTGCTGGATCTTGGTGTGGCTCCCCATTCCAGACCTTGTCTACTGCAAGGTTGTATGCAAGTGCTGGAAGTCACTCATTGAGGATGCCACTCACTGGAGAAGCTGCAGTTGCATGAGTTGTGGTCTCTAGACAATAGTGAGGATCAAAGAGCACTGGGCTAGCTGACAAAACAGGAAGCCCTAATGTCTATGTGGTGACCCCAAACCAAAGCCACTCACCAAACCAAATCTGTCACATAAGAGCTGAAACTGGTGTGGCCCCAACGGCTTGGTGAGAAGGTTGGCTGGCATGTCCTCTGTCCCGAGATGTTGGACTGCTAGGGTACCACTATCAACCAACTCACACACATAGTGAAATTGGACTTAATATGCTTTTGGTTCTTGGACATGGCAATACTACTTTAGTTGTCACACCAAGAAGTAGTGGGGCCAGCTTGTGCACATCCCAGCTCAGCAAGTAACTCCCAAGCCTAGACCACATCCCTGCTACCAGTAGTGAGTGCAATGTATTGCACTTCTGCACTAGAAAGTGCCACCACAAATTATTGCTTGGAGCCCAGAAGGAAAGGCAAATACCAGAAGTCGAGTGATGGCCTTTGTTGTTGGCAAAGCTAGCATCTGTGTAACATGTCAATAATGCATCACCCCCTGAATAAACAAAGCTGCAGTCCATGGTGCCTTGGAGGTTTCTGTTGATATGCTTGGTATGCCAATGTATACTGGTTGGCAATATATTGTACTAACTCAAGGCAATAGTCACATATGTGATATTAGGGCAAGTCATCAAGGCTAAATATGTGAGGCAAGTGATGAGAGTCCCAGTGAGTAGAGGCTCACCAGACTGCTCAACTATGAGGTCGATAGCACCAACAACGATTAGGGTCTTGACGGGGTGATAATCACGCATACCAAACCGATCTAGCAAGACTTTTACTTTACATCATTGGCTAAGCATGTAGCCACCAGACTCAAGATCATGTGTGACCTTAAAGCCAAGAAAGTAACAGTCTTAGCCAAGGCCCTTCATCTGGAATTGTTGGCTAAGAATAGCTTTTAGAGCAGCAATGGCATTGGTGTCATCACCCTTGATGAGCAAATCATCAATGTAGAGGGCCAAAATAAACATGCTCTCAGCATGACCATTCACATACACATTGTGATTAGTATGGTAGCAACGAAGCCGCCATGAAGCTCACAAACTTGTGTGTTCTGTTGTATAGTGTCACTAGAGGCAACATCATCCTCAAAACCAAGAGGTATATACATGTAGATGTCCTCTTGCAAATCCCCATTCAAGAATGCTGTTTTGACATCCATATGGTGGACTTGCCATTTGCGAGTAGCCACAAGTGCAAAAAAGGGTATGGAGGCTAGCCATTTTTGCAACTAGTGAGAATGTTTCATCATAGTCAAGGCCATGGACTTGGCAAAATTTGCAAATAACAAACCATGCCTTATAATATACCACTTAACCATCTTTCCCATACTTTTTGGAAAAAAATCCATTTTGGATCCAAAACCCGTCATCTTGGTGGAGTTGAATCCATTGGAACATAAGTGCTATTAACCTGAATGGAAGCAACTTCTTCCTCAATAGCTTCCATCCAAGATGGAACCTTAGATTTTGAGACAGCCTCATCATAGATCATGGGGATGCCAATATCAACAAGGCCATAAAAGTCATCAAACTTTATAGCATCTGCTTCAGCATTTTCCCAGACTTTCTTCAATGAGGGCTGATATTTTTGGGGGTGATCAAGAACTAGCATTGGATCAAGCATGCCACAACATTGACAAAGTGGTGGAGGTGTCAAAGGCCTATCCTTGATTGGAAGAGAGAATCAATTGATTCAGGCATGTCTAAAAGTGGAGGATTCCCCAATGGAATCTCTAGTGGCAACTCATGAATAAGATCTAAAGGTGGAGGCAAAAGGAGACCATCTCCCATAAGTGGGATCGAAGGAACAAGTCAAGTCTTCAAAATGAAGAAGGATCTTGAACAGCCTTTGTATGCATGGGAAAGTCATCTTTGTTGAATATGACATCTATGCTTACAAGGGTTTTGTGAGATGCAAGATCCCACAACTTATAAGCTTTTTTCCTGATTGTCATCTTGTGCATATCCTATGAAGATGAATTTTGTACTTTTGGGATCTAACTTTTTCTGAATTTGATCAGAGGTATGCACGTATGCTGCACAACTGAAAACTTGAAAGTGGGACAGATCAAGTGTCCAAAATGCCTCAAGGGTTTTTCCATCCAAAGCAACTGTGCAAGGCAATTTTGGACATGCATTACTGTGGCTATAGCTTGTTGCCAAAATGTTTTACCAAGATGTGCATCAACTAACAAAGCACAAGTAACGTTGACAATAATGCAATTCTTCCTTTCCGGAACATCATTTTGTTAGGGGGTCTAGTGGGCTATGGCTTGTGGTCATATGCCTACATCATGACAAATGCCCCAAAGCTCATTGTTAAAACTACTTTGTGCCATTGTGGTTTAGCATGTCTATGGGGCCACAAAGATCAGAATGGACTAAGTCCAAAAGTCCAATTGCTTGATGCTTGCTTAGTGAGAAATTTGGCAGTGATGTTTGCTTAGAATACAAGCTTCACTAAATATAAATGGAATATGTCAAAAATCCAATTGAGTAATAATATCTTGGGATTTCATCTACTAAAGAGATTGGTAATGCATATGACTAAGTCTCTTGTGCTAGAGCTCCACACTAGAATCTACCTCAATGGTTTGAAAGGCTTTAACCTGGTTGGCAGTAGTGATTTCATACAAGTCCATAGTGCATGGCTCATGAAACAACTATGTACCAAACATGTGAAAGTCACTAAAATCAACCAAAGAGACTCCCTTTGCATTAAAGACTACCATTGCATCTTGAAGGACCATGACATTTGATGGTGCCATGCATATCTTTATCTTGCAACAAAACTTAATGTTTGTCGCTAAGATATGTGAATCAAGTGAGAGCTAAAATTGCCCAATGCCTTGGGGATAGTGATATTGTCACATAAATGAACACCACATTTTCCAACACTCAATTGGTAACACTAAAAAAGATTTTTCTTATTGCCCATAAGACTAGTATAACCAAAGTTTAGAAGCCACCTACTTGGTGTTCCAACTACCTCTACATTGTAGAGCTCTTTCTTAACCTTATTTATTATAGCAATTCCATCACTCTTGAGTAGTTTGGCTTTTGCTGTTGTAGCTAGCTAGCTTTGAAGCTAACAGGCTTCAAAGAAGTGCAATCTTGAGCCCAATAGCCCATCTCCAAGCACATTGATTCTTGGCAAGTCTAGGCTTGGCATGCCCAAATGCCACAGAATTTTGCCCTTTTTAGGCATTAACAGCGGCATGCAATTTTGCCACCTTGGCATCACCAAGAGCCTGTAAAGCATATATAGCCTATGGCATTTCACTCTCTCACTTTGCATGACCACAACATTACAAAGACTCCTCATGGTATCTACCCAAGTCATCCTAGTTGGAGAAGCAAGCTCTCAACTACATTCTTCTAGTTAGTTGGCAGGGACTTGTAGAGATGTAACCTCTACTGCTCATTTGTGAGAGTATGGACCACTCTTGAGCTTATGAGCTGAAGAGTTGAGTTCATGAGTTAAGTTTAATTTTCAATTGTAATTTAATACAAACATTATAAACTTTAAAATATTAAGGTTATGGCAAACTTAATAATTTCATAACTCTCTACATATTGTATAGATAATTTTTTTCTAAAAGACACTTCTAATTTAATAATTTAAAATATTAATTATATGCCATAATAGGGATGTTTATTAGAATATAAAATAAGATGTTTGCAAAAAAAGTATTATTGTCAGTTCCTTAAATATATACTCTATACTTTCTGGCTAGTAAATATCAGGTTTGTCAAAATTTAAAAAATTATTAAATTTTAAATAGATTTTATATAAAACCATATAACCATTTGAAAGGAAAAACTATTGATGTAAATTTGTTGCATATAAAAGTGAGACTTGATTCTTCTCTAGAATATATTCTTGAGGGGTTTGTCATAGTATAATGTCTAGAATTTATATATCTTCACTTACACTTTTATTTGAAGAGAAGGAATCACACATAAATGTTTGTGAGTTTTAATGTTGGTAATTTTAACTTTTATAATCTTTCTTTTTAGAGTAGTAATTCAAGGGCTAGAAGCCACAATAGTCATCCCATTGAAAATTACAATTTTGTGACTTTCAAGTAATGCCTTATATATTTTCTAGCTTTCGATGAAAACAATGGTGATGATCATTATGATGGTATATATGCTCTTGTGACATACTGCAATATCACACACTCGAAAGACTACTATAAAATATTTTTTGAGATGGTAAAGACAAAAATAAAGACATATAAGTACTATGGGCAGTATTGTGAAAAGAACACTCTTAAGTATATAAATGAAAAGTGAAATGAAAAAATGTTTTTTATTAGTTAAATAAAGTATAATAAGTTTATATTATTAATAGAGAATAAATATTGATTGTCTTAGCAAATATAATTAGCTTCAACAAGGATTCAATCACTTCAATATCAATTACTAACTCTTCCTCTCATAAAGTTAGCATAGTCCACAATTGAATCATTTTTCAAAGAAAAGCTCAAAGCTCAACCTCGACCAAGCAATCTCGTCTAAAATATAACTAACTCAACTTGCCACTTAGTTCATTTGAATGTCAATACAATTGCTAATTAGCAAATGCACGGTTGCCAATAACACAAAGCTACAACCAAATCATCAATACTATTTTCATTGAGACTAATGAAACTCAATATCAATCTTAAGGAGAGACATGTCATTTCACTCAAATCTCAACATCAATATTGTCAATAACAAGGCATCACTTCAATGCCATCAACACCATAACAAAGCTAAAAAAAAAGCAAGAGTGATTCACCACTCAAAGCTTTCTACCGGCCAAGCTAACCAAAGTCAAAGATACTTTAGTTAATATTTGACATTAATTCTTCAATAAAATTTAGTTACAAATAACACATCATCAAGGAGTGATTCACCACATCCAAGACTCAATGAAATCTAATGCCACAGACTAAACGCAACCAAATGATATCGATAGAGGTAGAGTCGACATGCCAACATGAAAAACTCATATAAGTTTAACAACACAATCTTCCGTAACACCATCCGGTAAAACAAACCCATCACTACTAAATCATCATCGAGTGAAGCAAGTGTCAAACAGTCTTTGACAAAATTTATAAGCAATCACTAGTTACAAAGCAACCAACAATCACTCTTCAAGTTGCCTTCACAAGACCTAAACACTAAACTCATGCTATCAAGCCATATGCTTGTCCAATATGAACATAATACTCCATATACAAGATATTGGTGTGAGACACAAAATCCCTAGGCCCCAAAGTGGAGCCGGAAGGGCGCCACATGGTAGTGGCCGAAGCGAGAGCCAAACGAGCGTAACACGTTTGGACCAAAAGCTCCGACTTGAAAAGTCAAGAGCGGGAGTGGAACTCCCAACGAAGTGCTCGAGGAACGAGCACGAAGCGAGCAAAAGGCGAGGCTCCAAAAAGGGACCCAAAAGGACCAACACATGACACGTGGGAGTGTCTGAGATGGACTCGAGTTGGAGTCCGAAGTGGAGTCCGAGATGGACCCGAGTTGGAGTCCGAAGTGGAGTCCGAGATGGACCCGAGTTGGAGTCCGAAGTGGAGTCCGAGGTGGACCCGAGATGGACCCGAGTTGGAGTCCGAAGTGGAGTCCGAGATGGACCCGAGATGGAGTCTGAGATGGAGTCCGAGATGGAGTCCGAGATGGACCCGAGATGGAGTCCGAGATGGACCCGAAATGGAGTCCGAGATGGAGTCCGAGATGGAGTCCGAGATGGAGTCCGAAGTCGAGACCGAGACTGGGACCGAGACCGGGACCGAGACCGGGATCGAGACCGAGACCGAGACCGAGATCGGGACCGAGACCGAGACCGAGGCCGAGGCCGAGACCGAGCCCGAGCCCGAGTCCGAGTCCGAATCCGAGTCCGAGTCCGAGTCCGAGTGAGTCCGGAGCCTGAGAGGGTGAAAGCCCAAAGCGTTCGTCTCCCAGACCCTGGGGGGTTTGGTGAGCTCCAAAAGTATAGTAAGGGGGAGGACTGTAATGGAGCCAGTTTGGCTAGGAAAGGCCAGTTTGGCCCAGGAAGGCCAGACCCAGTGTTGGGTGATGAACTGACCACTGGGAAGTCCAAGACTAGAGTGAATACGGACCGACAAGCGGGGTAGCTTGGTGAAGTGTTCAAGAGCCGGCTCTAGTTCCCCCGGGAGATCGACTGGCCGATGCTCCCAGTCCAAGTGTGGGTGGCACTACCTACTTGGATACCAGGCGTGGCTCAACGGAACCTCGCTCTAAGCCCATGGCTAGAGCACCTAAGGGCAAAAGGCGAGGAGAGTACTCAGGTGGCTCGCGTAAGGCCACGGTGTTCCGAAATGTTGCCCCAAAGGCCCAGACTGTGGAAAGGAAGAGGAGCAGTCCTCTGGGGTAGTGACCAAGGACACAGTCGTGTGGTGAGGAAGTCCCAGAGGACCGTGGGACTTGGTGGTCGGGCCTGTGGGTCTCGATCCAGTGGTAGTGTTGGCAAACATGGCCAGGGGCAGAAAGGGACTTAGTGGGGACTGACAGAGGGATATTGGGGAAGGCTATTCCCCTTGTCGGTGGGCATCCTAAGGGTGCTAAGGAGTGGATCTCAGATGACCACTCACGGATGGTTTGCCTAGTCTTGGAGAGCCAAGACTGTGATGCAAGTGGTAATGGACTACTAGTGTGGCAAAGGTGATTGGGCATGGCCTTAGCATAACGGGCTGGCATGTCGGTGGTACCTTTGAGTGTCGGTCATGGGATCGGACACGTGGAGCACTTGGACCAAGTGCAAATGTTGAGTCGCATGGATGCCATTCTCGGGGCTAGCAAGTCCCAAGTCCTGGATTGGACTTATGGAGGTTGTGAATGAGACTCCTCCAAGTGGTCGGAGGTGTGGTTAAGTGACTAAAGTAGAATGGAAAAATTAGTCGCTTACAATTTGGTATCGGAGCTGTTCCTTAGTCCGACTTTTATTGGTGCTCAAGTATATCACCACTGGTGTTGGCAACGGAAGGTCCGAGAAGTGGGCCTATCCTTGAGGAGTAGCAGGTCGGGAAGACATGGCTCTCCATTACAGTTCATGTGTGAACTTGTAGACAAGGTGGTGGATAGAAAAGGGGCCAATAATGGAACGACTTTGGGATCTTGGGAACAGTGCAAAGTTTCCCTCATTGAGTTGAGGATGTGATCCAGATGAGCGTTTGACTTAGCAAACTGGCTAATGTAGTTGTGGTAAACAACTACAGTTGGGATCACGGGAAAGATAAAGACTCCAAAGCAATAAAGGAGTCACAAAATTATCCTCATATAGTTGAGGTTGGTGCTCATGAATGTGAGACCAGAAGTAATGACCGTGGGAGGTCAAATACGGAAGAGGACTCAAGTCCTTGAAATGGTAGTCGGGGCTACCTTTAATAAATGCTGGAACAACCCAAGGAGTTGGGGGTGTACTTAGAGATGAGTGGTATTCTCATCGCATGGACAAGTAGTCCTAAGGGGCAAAAGTTGCCCCCAGAGAACAAAATCAAGTGTCGGAGTAACACTTGTGAAAATAGTCCTTTTGAGTAGGACAGGAATGCAAGAAGTGTATTCCAGTGAGCTAGTGCCTCACAAGTAGGACCTTAAGGGTCTGTGGATTAACCAAGTCCAAAACTGCTGGATGACTCAAGTAGAGTCAAGGGATGGTCCTAAAAGGACTGATGGAAGCATTTGGACTGAGGTGTGTTGTACCCCACAAAGGATTGGGGGGGATCATAGGATCCAAGGATGAGAACAGAGGGTATCTCATCGATGGCAAAATGTGCCATGCTAAAGTTATGGGAAAGGTGTTCCCAAAAGAAAACAACTTTGACACAAAGTTGTGTGTGACCTCTATGGTGTAGTGCTAACGGATGGTTGGCATGAGAAAGGGCGGTGTTGGTCTTGGCAAAGACTTAGACACGAAGGGAAAGTGTCATAGAGGTAGGCTCGTGGAGCCGATGGTGTGGAGACACCAAATGTGCCAAGGTGTGATACCTTGAGGCTATGTTGGTGGGTTCATGAGAACCCCTTGCCAAAAGAATCCCAATGGAAATGGGAATAGCATAGCCTAAGCTGCAGAGCATGCAGTTGGAGTGTGGTGACCCAGATAATGATGGAGGTGTGAAAGCACCAAGCAATGAGTTATAGGACTTAACAACTATGAGGCAACTAAGCAAGAGGTGCAAAATAACTGGTTAAATGGGTAGAAAGTAGCTACCCAAGACTTCTTAATAGCATAGAGAAGTCGGATATACCCTTACGGGGGATAAGTTGCTTGTGTTGCGATATAGTAAGTCAATGTCATAAAATGAAATACTCATTGTCAAGAAAGCCATCATTGGGACACCCGAACACTCTAGAACACCAGAAGGTGGTGTTTGATGTCACGAGGGCAATGGATAAAGCCCAAGGGACTAAGTCCCTAGCGAATGATGGATAGAAGGTGCTATCCAAATGTCCAAGGTTGCGGAGACAGGAGAGGACTGTCTACCCGAGTTGGACAAAACCAAAAATGGAATTTTGGCAAGGCTAGTGATGGGCATGTAAAGGCCCATAAGCAACAATGTAATCCCAGTGTGTGGGATTATAAGGTGAGCATACCCGGATTGAGGAACCACTCCCTGGGCTATTGGGTAGGTTCATCCCTAAGAATAATTGCTAAAGCATGATAGAAAGTGCAAAGCTATCCTCCTGGTCTGGAGGAGAATGACTGAAGGAAAGGTGTGAAGCCAAAAGCAAGAAGTAAAGAGATAGAACCGAACCATAGGAATCAAAGGGCATAACCAAGGTTGGGTATGCCAGCTGGGAGTGGAGAATCAAGTGGGGGCTCGAGGGTGTTGCTGCTAGCAACCGTGATGCCATGGAGAGTCTAAAATATGGAATTGTCGATGTTAGACTATATGGCAATTGGAAAGCTTGTGAAAGGAGAGGCCTTAGCAAGCTAAAGGGATGGAGTTTTTTCGAAAGGTTCCCAAAGACAATTCTAGATAATTGGATACCTAGAAAGCCAAGTGTAAATGGTTCATAGAACGCGCGAAATCAGAGTGGCGCAGCAGAGGCGTGGTCTTGAAGCTTGCCATGAGGCGAGGCTATCAAGGTTGGGGAAGTAGTCCCCGAGTGTTCAAAGAGAGGGCTTTGAACGAAAGTCGATGGTTAAGGACTTTCACGCTTATGCATGAACCATGTTACGGTGGCCGGATGACTTGCTAAGTGAGATTGGCAAGTCAAAGGGAACAAATACCCTAGGGGTGGCCCATGGGGCCAAGCATGGAGGAGTCCATGCATGATCACAGACATGTCAAGTGAGAGGACTTAGCAGTGTGGAGGAACTAGGTTCCTAAGTTGTGATCTGTAGTGCGCTTTAAAAATAAGTTGGTGCACCGGCGTGGGGAGTCACGCCAGGCATCTTGTGTGATGCCATCCGTAGATGCATATACGGAGGTTGGGTTCGAGTCCCGACCCTCTAGTGCTTGGGTTCGAGTCCCAAATCACTAGGGCGTGGTGATGGTTTGGAATATGAGGACACTCATATTTCGGTGGTCATGGACTCTCAGTGGGGAGACTGGTTTGGGCACACCGCCAAGCGAGGGATGCCTCGGAGTCGTGATGCACGGTTAAATTGCTTAGTGTGAAAGCTCAGCATATCTAACTTGAACACTTTGGTGCAAGTGGCACCAAGGTCGTGGTGAGTGAGATGGGGACACCTAATCTCAGTTGTTATGAACCCTTGGCCGTAAGGGCTAGCTTGGGTGCACCGCCAAGTGTGGGGGATGCCCCCGGGGTTATAGTCAATAACTTGGAGGTCTAGAAGACCAAGTGCCTCTTGGCAACTCTGTTAAGGTGCCAAGGTGAGATCACTAGGTGATCTTATGGCCAGATAAGGACAAGGTCCTTGGTTGGCTAAGGAATGAAGTTCCTGGTTCAAAATGTTGAAATTGAACTGTTTAAGGTGGTGTGGCTTGGTCGTGATGACCAAGTGGGAAGAGCACCTAAGGGAAATAAACTATGTCCATGCGATGGCATAGTGAGTCCGAAGAAAGTAGTCTCTATAAAAGACCATGGGAGGGTCACGAAGTTGGGCCGTGGATAGAGCCCATAGCAGAAGATGCTAAAGAGACGTACTAGGGGTGAACATCCACCGGACTTGGCAAAGAAGAGTCTTTGCTATGGAACCGAAACAATACCTCAAGGAGGGAGGTAGAGATTCGATGTTGCTTGGTGCAACAATCAACGGATAGGAGCAAAAGATGAGTGGCCAAGATAGGGCCGTGGAATCCCTTGGAAGGAATCCAAGTGACAAAGTTAGGCGAGGAACACTAATGTGTTGGACGCTAACAAGTTGCGGGAAAGGAAGTGTGTTTCCAAGGAGGGATTCTGAAATGCTCCGATTTGGCGAAAGTGGAAGCTCCAAGGGAGGGAGCGGTAAGGTAGCTAAATAAATAGGGCCATGAACAGCCCTAGCACAAAGTATGATATCTGGAACTTTGGCACGAAATAGAAGAGAGGATGATGGTGCTCTCGAGTAGAGAACTTTCTAGGATGGGAAGTGGAGTTGCACAAAAGGTGCAAGGCAAGGTGTCAGAGACACCTAGGAAATTGACTCCAAGAAGTCAAAATTCAAAGTTCCAAAGTGCAAAGGTTATATCGATGGAAATTGAGACTACTCGAGAAGGAGTAGTGGGATTGACTTAGAGAATGGTCTCTAAGAGGTTTAGCGAGAACTAAACCAATAAAAGGAGAGAACCATTACATGTGGTCCAATCAGTCTCTAAGTTGGAGAGACTACGCTCCTTAAAGGATGGACAAGGCATGGTGAGCCTTTGGTGTCAAACCATAGACAAATATTGGCTAGGTGCCAAAGATGGAAATGGTAACACGTGTGGGTTTTACTTTATGAAAGGGTTTACCGTTCGATGAGGACATCGAACTTTGTCTATGGGTGGTGGAGTTGTGAGACACAAAATCCCTAGGCCCCAAAGTGGAGCCGGAAGGGCGCCACATGGTAGTGGCCGAAGCGAGAGCCAAACGAGCGTAACACGTTTGGACCAAAAGCTCCGACTTGAAAAGTCAAGAGCGGGAGTGGAACTCCCAACGAAGTGCTCGAGGAACGAGCACAAAGCGAGCAAAAGGCGAGGCTCCAAAAAGGGACCCAAAAGGACCAACACATGACACGTGGGAGTGTCTGAGATGGACTCGAGTTGGAGTCCGAAGTGGAGTCTGAGATGGACCCGAGTTGGAGTCCGAAGTGGAGTCCGAGATGGACCCGAGTTGGAGTCCGAAGTGGAGTCCGAGGTGGACCCGAGATGGACCCGAGATGGAGTCCGAAGTGGAGTCTGAGATGGACCCGAGATGGAGTCTGAGATGGAGTCCGAGATGGAGTCCGAGATGGAGTCCGAGGTGGACCCGAGATGGACCCGAAATGGAGTCCGAGATGGACTCCGAGATGGACCCGAGATGGAGTCCGAGATGGAGTCCGAGATGGAGTCCGAGATGGAGTCCGAGATGGACCCGAGATGGAGTTCGAGATGGAGTCCGAAGTGGAGTCCGAGATGGAGTCCGAGGTGGACCTGAGATGGACCCGAAATGGAGTCCGAGATGGAGTCCGAGATGGAGTCCGAAGTCGAGACCCAGACCGGGACCGAGACCGGGACCGAGACCGGGATCGAGACCGAGACCGAGACCGAGATCGGGACCGAGACCGAGACCGAGGCCGAGGCCGAGACCGAGCCCGAGCCCGAGTCCGAGTCCGAATCCGAGTCCGAGTCCGAGTCCGAGTCCGAGTCCGAGTCCGGAGCCTGAGAGGGTGAAAGCCCAAAGCATTCGTCTCCCAGACCCTGGGGGGTTTGGTGACCTCCAAAAGTATAGTAAGGGGGAGGACTGTAGTGGAGCCAGTTTGGCCAGGAAAGGCCAGTTTGGCCCAGGAAGGCCAGACCCAGTGTTGGGTGATGAACTGACCACTGGGAAGTCCAAGACTAGAGTGAATACGGACCGACAAGCGGGGTAGCTTGGTGAAGTGTTCAAGAGCCGGCTCTAGTTCCCCCGGGAGATCGACTGGCCGATGCTCCCAGTCCAAGTGTGGGTGGCACTACCTACTTGGATACCAGGCGTGGCTCAACGGAACCTCGCTCTAAGCCCATGGCTAGAGCACCTAAGGGCAGAAGGCAAGGAGAGTACCCAGGTGGCTCGCGTAAGGCCACGGTGTTCCGAAATGTTGCCCCAAAGGCCCAGACTGTGGAAAGGAAGAGGAGCAGTCCTCTGGGGTAGTGACCAAGGACACAGTCGTGTGGTGAGGAAGTCCTAGAGGACCGTGGGACTTGGTGGTCGGGCCTGTGGGTCTCGATCCAGTGGCAGTGTTGGCAAACATGGCCAGGGGCAGAAAGGGACTTAGTGGGGACTGACAGAGGGATATTGGGGAAGGCTATTCCCCTTGTCGGTGGGCATCCTAAGGGTGCTAAGGAGTGGATCTCAGATGACCACTCACGGATGGTTTGCCTAGTCTTGGAGAGCCAAGACTGTGATGCAAGTGGTAATGGACTACCAGTGTGGCAAAGGTGATTGGGCATGGCCTTAGTGTAACGGGCTGGCATGTCGGTGGTACCTTTGAGTGTCGGTCATGGGATCGGACACGTGGAGCACTTGGACCAAGTGCAAATGTTGAGTGGCATGGATGCCATTCTCGGGGCTAGCAAGTCCCAAGTCCTAGTTGGACTTATGGAGGTTGTGAATGAGACTCCTCCAAGTGGTCGGAGGTGTGGTTAAGTGACTAAAGTAGAATGGATAATTTAGTCGCCTACAATTGGCTCATAGACAAGCATGAACTAAATGACCACTCAAATCCAACTTAACTGTAATAAGCTCACTAATGCCTTTAGCCAACAGCTCTAAGCATGCCTTGAAGAGGCTAGCTGTGCATGATCAACACTCAGTTAAAACTAAAGTGAAGACCATAAGATGGACTCATATTAATACACAACCTCCCCATAGACAAAGCTATAGTATAGGTACTAACATCTCAACCTCAAACAACTAAGTTGGACATCACCATCTTCAGCTAAGGCACAGGGCTACCAAGACTAAATCAGGATCAGTGAGAGCTCACTACCCTTATAAACTGTAATGAAATGCAAAGTGCAACCTGCCACCAAGCAAAACGCTATAGAAGAAAGGCACAAAGGTCACCTTTCTTAGAAAAGCATAACGGCCACTTTTCTACACCAACTCCAGACTCTATCCAACTCAATTGCCTTAGCCCCAAAAGTCAACATCCCTTTCGGGCGCATCATACAAACTACTTACTAAGATCTAAGACAATTGAAGTCAACTCTAACCCCTTCACTAGTTTGTATCAGCTTACAAAAATGGAAAGGTTTTTGAGTAAAGTGATCAATAGATCAACCATTGAAAAAATCTAAGAAAATTTGTGGAAAATTTTCCATCCTAGAGAAAGAATGACTCTCAGTCTAGGAATACAAACATTCAAGACTCAACTAACTTCCTCCTACCAACAACTTCACATATGTTCACCTCAACACAAGTTCTCAAGAGCCATAGTATGCTTCAACATCGAAAATTTTGCCTATATTTCCAACATCTAACACCGACATTTACAAAATGCAAAATGAACATCCAAGGTTTGATCATAAAGACCACATTTTTGAATATTCACATTGCATTAACACTCTTCTTCAACCACTTTCAAGATATAATATAAGATGAAAACACTAACAAAAAAAATGACATGGAAAATCGAGCTCTAAGGAAAATTCCTTATCACTTGAACAAAAATGCCATTTCCACTAACACAAGTGCTAGCAATATCAATGCTTTAACTACACATTTTCTCCATCCAACAATCTACTCCAAGTGTTAACGGATCAACTGATGAGATATAGCAAATGAATGCTATAACCTTTTCTAACACTTAATAGGCAAACTTTCAAGGAAACAAGGTACCAACTTAAGCTTAGCATAATGGATCACCATTGAGAATCCAATAAAAGCTACTACAATGCTATTATGTGCAAGTAGGTTAGCTTCACTATCAACCACTTTGGGGTTAATTATCATTTAACCAAGCAACTTCGTAAATGCATTACTCACTATCACATGGATATGATATAGAAATCATAATGACTTAATCATCAGTTGAGCAATACCACGAGAAACACTCATGTCATTACCTCAAAGGTTTATGTGACTATGAAGTGCCAACTCGATTCGACAAAATGCAACATAAATGCCACACTTCACTGATAGAGATTTACAACACCCAACACCACTAATTTTTATTCACAATATGGACAAGTTCATGCCACTCTCTTTCCTACCAAACTCAAAACTAATCCAACACCAAGCTACTCAAAGAGCAATAGCAAGGTTCCCCGGAAAAGAATTGAGCATTGTAATCCAAGTCTTTTAATAGCGAGCCTAGATAAAATAGTTTAGCATTTCACTACTATCCATCCCACAACTCACCATTTGTAAGACCATCATTTCCAATATGCACCAAGGTAGGGACTCTTGATTGCATAATGTGAACATGAGCAATGAGTTAACACCTCATTGCAAATCATTTCTTCAAGAAGAGAAAATGATTTACGTATTTGATCCTTCGTCCCTGATAACTCTCTTTTCAGTCCTAACTTTGACTTAACCTCAAGCTTACATTTGCACTGCTTTCAGTCCAATCCAAAAAAAGTTTATAAGAGAGCACGGCAATGATTACTTAAATCAATAGACTAATCCCAATCTTGATTGATCCACTCATAATCATACCTAGGAAGGATCCACTAATACTATGCTAAACAGCTATGGACCAACTTATTTGCCACTCATAGCAAACCCAGGAAAGGTTTACTTTCACCTATGGTACAAAGAACAATTCATGGAACCATTGATAGGCTAACATTAATCCTGCCAACTCAAAGTGTAACCTTGAGTTGCTAATGTGCCTCACTCATAAGCCCAAGCACAAACTCCTACTAATGGAACATCTCACATCCATCTTATGAGCTCAAGAGCAAACTCATATAATACGGTACAAAAAGGTAACCAAATTTATACCCAAGAAACCAATGCGAAGTCTTTATATCCAAACATGTACCCACTTGGATCATCGTTTTCATCTCTACTTATACAATGAGACTAGTTACCCAATTTTATTGGATAGTACTGGCTAAGATTCATTCTCTGATACCAAATGTAATATACGTTACCAAATGTAACGTACATGGTAAATCACTATAGTGATTTACCATAGGATAGCACCCACTAGAGCATGGAATGACTCCCGAGCATACAGCCCAAGGAACAAAGCAATAGGAGCCCAGAGCGACTTAGAATAGTCCTAGAGCAACCAGCATCTTAATGCTAGGACCAATATGCAAAACAAAGCCAAACAACTGGTGGCTAAATTATGCCTCAAGTTGGTTACCCATGCCCAACCTACCTGCTATCCCTACTATACATTTGGAACCCCCCATATCCCCCCCCCCTTGAGGAACACACACTTTGGGTTTTCACCCCAAGCCTCCCTTAGTATCAGGAGTTAGTTTCTGGAACAAGTTTGAAACTTATTAAATATGGAATGTTTATAGATTACAAATTTGGACACGAGACGAACACCAATGTGTTCAGGCTAATCTCTACATTCCGTAGACCAAATGAGCAAATCTAGACACTTTCCATAAATAACATTTGGGACCGAAATGAAACTAACACAAAAAGCATGATAACAAAGGTGTTTGGCAAACACGGTAAGCTATCATTCAACGATATTGAGGAACTAGTTTCAATACGTGAGGGTTCTTATCAAGCTAATGCAAGATAGAGCAAAAGAAAACTAAAAGGCCGGGCCAAGTATGCTTGGCCAAATAAACACTTAAGAATTCTATCTTTATGCTCATCCGGCCAAGTATAAATGTAAAGTCCAGTTTACTAACACTTGAACAAGAGGGACTAATAAAGGGTTTAATAATACTGACCTCCTGCCATTATGGTAGTAAGGAAAGAGTATCCATAAAGACTAGCCAACAGGTAACTTTTAATACCCAAAGTCACATTCGCGACAATATTGTCTTCCAATCTTTACACTAGTGTAAACCATAAATTTTTCCTTTCCAATTTGCTAGTTTATCTCGTTTATTCGACCATCACAGCCTTGGCCTTAGTTAAATTCCCTTGCTAAAATTCCTATCTATTGTACCAACTCCTACTTATTTCTACTTAATTTCAACAACTCACTTCACAAACAATAAAATGTTAGCCATCCATCCACAGGCCATACCCATACCGGGCCATTAAGCCATGGTGTTTCCCTATGGTGTCCTAAAGCAAATGCTACACCCAAGGCTTGGGATTTAAAATATCTCATGATTAAATCTTGTTGTACCAAGGGATGTTAAAAACCTAGAGGCATAGTATGCATGGCTACTTGTGCATGCAGGGAGTGTAACTAAACTTTAAGTCCAGTTTAACCTGAGGGGGAGATTAGGAAAGAATTTGCGAATTTGTGGATGGACGGCTAACACTTTGTTATTTGTGTAGTGAATTACTAAAATCAAGTATGACCAAATAGGAGTTGTTATAATAGGTAGGAACTTTGGCAAGAGAACTTAATTAAGGCCAAGGCTGTGATGGTCAGATAGAAGGTAAGCTAACAATTTGGAAAAGAAAAATTTATGGCTTACAACCAGATTCAAAAACATGCTTAAACTTATCATGTAAAGTATTCTGAGTTAAAATGAAAAGAAATGTCACCTCAAACATGTGTCATTATTAATATATTATTATATGAAAAGTAATAGTGATTTTATCCTAGGATCTATCATAATCATTACATTCTTTTGAACTCATTTCAATATATTCCACCTGTATACTATTATCTATCATCTATAGTAAATTATCTGTCACATTGCTTTGCAAATAACACCTTCATAAGACAAGAATAATATGAATATATAAAAATTTTGTATCTTTTGCTCTTTGTGTTAACTAAATAAAAATTTAACAAATAAATGACATGTAAAGCACTTGTAGCTCACTGGATAAAGCATCTATTTCTGGAGCAGAAAGTCACAGGTTCGAACCCTGTCCAGCGCGCTGATTACCTTGCGCTCTTAAATTCTAAATCTGATTCCATTCCAATCATCCTTGATTGTTTAAGGCCTATTAGCTCAGCTGGTCAGAGCGTGGTGCTAATACACAGGTTCGAAACCTGCATGGGCCAATTCACAATTTAGAGTTAACTATTGTTTGGTAACCTTTTCAAAAAAAGGGAAAGAAAAAGTTATTAATTTATAAATAGTTAACAAGCAAAACAAATGTTATTTACTAACATTTACCTCCTCCAAATTGAGCTAACAAAATTCAGGATAAAATAAAAGCTATGGGCAAAATATTTTTCTCGTAATTTAAAATTAACTGTTGTTTGTAAACATTGGTAATTAACAAGCCTTTTCAAGAAAAAGGGAGAAATAGCTTAATGTATCACACTTCAATCTCACTATATTTCACAATTTCACAATCGCTGGTCGACTTAGCAGACCTTTCTGCGTGGAACCACTGGATCTTCCGCCCCTCGAGTTGGCGCCCTCTCCTGGCAAGCCCGTCCGCTACATTATTCTCATATACCTTGTCGTGCGCCTTGACTTTGCACAGCCGGATCTCCATCCCGCTCTTTGCTGCCGCACCAACGATGCACTGCAGGAGCGGCTTGAGCTGGATGCAGTCGGGGTGCTCAGGCCGGCACTGCGCAAACTGCAACAGCTTCAGCGACTGCAAACTGTCCGTGTAGATATTCAGCTTGTTGGACTGCCAGTAACCTTGAGCCTTGTACAGCTGCACTGCCGCGATGGAGTCGTGTATCGCAAGAAGCTCCATGTTGAGCGAAGACACGATGAGGCTGTCGACGATAGGGTTCCCGTTTTTGCACCAGCCGTTCTCCTGCGGGACTTGCACCGCCATGCCCGTCCCTTTGTGGGACTCCTCTGCCGACGGGAAGTAGACGCCGTACCCTGCCGAGAGCGACTCTTTATCGAAGGATCCATCAGTGAATACATTCCAAGGAGAAGATGCTTTTATTTCATCAAGTCCTCGCTCACGAGTACAAATGGTAATGGCCCATTTCTGCCATGGCTTTCCTAATCTGACTCCTACACCACCACACACCTTCTTGTTCGCGACGCACGCTTCATCCTCGCCAGCTTTGCGCTTGAGAGCCATCATCTTGTGCGTCTCGGAAGATTACCCTAAGTTTTGGGGCCCCAATTTCCACATGTATAGGTGGCTTTGGTTGTACGAAAACATTTTCGTACGAGGTAGATGTGAACTCGCCACCCTGGAGAATCAGATGAAGAAAAGCAAAAAACATCCTGCACTTGTCCAGCCAAAGATGGATTGATCGATTAGCAAACTATGACAGCAACAACAATGAAAAAGTGAAAAGAGGCATTTTCTTCACTGGATGAAAGCCTTCCACTGTAGTGTCCCTTTTCGCAGCCTCTCGGGAACAGCCTGAGACCACTGTGTGAGATTGGGGAGGGGACCCGTGAAAGCCATCTTGTTATTCACTTGATCAAGCTTCCGCCAGTTCACCTGCTGTTCCTTCAACTCGTAAGCGCTTTAAGTATTAGGAAATGGAGAAAGAAAAAGTCTTACCTCGCCTGGAAATGCCTTTGACATCGCATAAAGAACATGGTTCTCGCCCGTAATTGTGGACTGTAGAGTTTCATCATCGTCATGTCCACGTCTTTGCTCTTCCACGCAGTTGATCATGATCCGGCCCCCGGGTCTCAGTCTTTTCCTGAGCTTAAACCATGTCTCTGCCTGGAAGGAAGAATCAGGAAAAGATATCAGTGATCTGATGCTCCGCAGAGACTAAAACTCGTTTCTCACCTCCTTGAGAACTGGCAGAACATCGCCATTTGAGAACAAATCCACGACAATGCCTGAGGTCGAAAGATTAACAGAAAAAAGAGAGGTTGCACCGAGCTACCTGCGAATCCACCCTTGGGATCATTTGCATCCGAGAGAGCATCGTCGATGTGAATTGTAAGCCCTCCACCGTGTTTGTTTTTGCCTTCTAACTCCGACAAGCCGAGATAATCCCTTGCCTTGTCAATTAGCTGCAAGCTTCAACGACGTAAGAGTTTGCATTGACGGTGTCAAAGAGTTACTCACGATCTCATCAATTTCCCAGCCTATCAATTCTCGCTCCGGCCACAAGTGGAGCAGCAATCGTGCAGCAGTACCACCGCCCTGATGATCAAACACAGAGAAAGCTAGGAAGAAATCGTAAAGCTCTTACCAGTCCTAGAATTGCAATGGGACCTCTGGGAATGATCGGTGGAAGCGAGGAGAACTCGTCCTTCAATCACACAAAGAAGTCATAGCTCTTTTCACTCCTCAAGAACGGAAGTTGTTTACCCAGTATGACCCGACCCACACAGAATCCTCCTTGTAAATACTATGAACATTTCCTACATTGGCACTCTCAATCACCACAAAAAGAACCAAATGATCTATAGATGAGAGAGATTGCTCACCTGTTTGATCCAGCAGCAGCAATCTAGCTCCCGCGAATTCACTGGGCGAATCCCTGGGCACCTCGAGAATCGCAATGGCGTTGTAGAAGCTCATCATCGAGGTCACGACGGTGGGAGCGGCCGCGGTGGCCTCCAAATCCTCCTCCGTCCATTGCTCCACCGAGAAATCTCTCTTCCTCTTGGACGAGGACGTGGCATTGGCGGCAAGACGGGCAATGCGGCATCTGGGCGCTGCGACTGGAATCGCCGGCGAGCATCGCAATACAAGTGGATTAGACCTAACGAGAAGAAGATCGAGCACGGGCAAGTGAAGCTCGGCCATATGCTACTACATAATTCCAACCAATAGATAAGCATTACATTAATCGCTTAATGTATAAGGCCTATTAGCTCAGTTGGTCAGAGCGTGGTGCTAATAACGCCAAGGTCGCAGGTTCGAAACCTGCATAGGCCATATCTTCGTCTCTATTTAACGAGGAAAGGGAAAAGGCCTTGTTTTGCTTCGAGATGTTGGCCGGGCTGCGCGTTTGCCTCGCCTTTTTGTTTCCTGAGAGTTTCGAGTGTGAGGAGCTACCTGACGAGTGCGTCTGCCGGATCTTGGCATGGCTCCCCATTCCAGACCTTGTCCGCTGCAAGCTTGTATGCAAGCGCTGGAAGTCACTCATTGAGGATGCCACTCGCTGGAGAAGCTTGCCGCGGTTGCATGAGTCGTGGTTTGTAGACAACAGTTCCGTTCTCTGTCGTATCTTGGCAACTAGTAATTCTCCCCACAGGGCTCGCCATCTTAATTTGCCCTTGCGCTTGAAGAATAGAGGTCCTTGGGGTGAAGGACGCTGCAGGTTTAGGATATTTGCCGACTCGTCCTGCGGCCTGGTGTGTGGCTATTTTGTGAATCTCCAGAGACACCACCTTCCCTATTACATGGTTGGGAATCCGATCACCGGGAAGTGGTGTCGCCTCCCCAAGCTCCCGGTGAACGAGGTCTCGAGGAAAGAGGGGAAACTGCTTGTGGATTCATGCACAGGGTACTTCAAGGTCCTGGTGTTTCTCCTTGCAGATTTTGATCACTACTGGCTATTCAATTCGCTCAGTAGGCAGTGGCGGCGCTGCCAGTTTACAAGCAAGAAGAGCATTGATGATCTCGCTGCGGATGACAAGGGACCATGGCTCGGATCCAGTATGTTTGCATCACCTAACAGGCAGTCGCTAAAGATCACCGGTGGTCGGGTTGATCTTCTTTACGTGGCTGTGTTTGATCAGGTTTCAGGTTGCTATGACAGGGTCAAGGTGAAGTTTCCAAGCAATCTTTTCTGTTGTGGGCTGCCTTGTATTGTAGATTACAATGGGAGGTGGATTCTTGTTTCGTCAACTATAAGTGGTGGTTATAAGGTGTCTGCTGCTGCATGGGAACTCAATATGGAGACAACAGATTGGAAACTTTTGAGTGAGGTTTACATGGGTGACTTGGTGAAGAATGGCTGTCTTGAGTTTGAGTATTTTGTTATCAAGCATTCCGTTGTTGTGCGACCAAGTATGTTATCAGTCTCTCCACCGATGGCCTTCTTCTTCAAGAATAATTCATGGAGTATCTGCAGCAAGTATAACTATAAGACGGCCTTCACGCTCACACCAGATTTATTTTCAAAGCCTATACTTTTTTATCGGCCTCATAGAAACATAAAACCATAGAAACATGAGTTTCGGAATCGCATTATCCATGATGTAAGGCTTCAGCCATCAATAAAGAAATGTGATGGCAGGCGGATCCACCGTCTCATCGGGCCTCTAATACAATCACTTTGTCTCCAATCTTCTTTACAGACGTACGAGACATCAACGACCTTCGTAAGAATCCAGCAGCTTAATTGCCAGCATGGTGTCAAGTTCCAAGTCGAAAAACCTCACTGGTCGTGTAAGCTGTGCGAATCCTCAAGCGGCTTCAGTTGCTCCTTCTCGGCAAGGTTTTGCTGCGAGGAGAATGACGTGACCGGCGAAGAGCCTCAGCCTTGGATCATTTGCGAATAAAGCTCGAGTGCCTTTGCAAACAATGTAGGGGAGAGTGGACACTTTTGCGTATGGTTGATGACCATTCTCGGTTTCACCACTTTCAGTATATCCCAGCACCATTAGTTCCGATCACTTCTCAAACTTACCTTTGGAGACTCAATAACAACAACCAAAGTCGCTGCGCTCGGTTCGCCAGCTTCGTCAATTGATGGAGCCGATTCTTCGTCTCCATTCTGTGCATGATAGCCATCCTACTATGGTGCAAGGACTTTGCACCGAATCCTCCAATCTCCCATAAAAGTCCACCAGCCTGGAGCAAAATTTTGTAAGATCTTAAGGTGGCTTACATTCCGGAGCTCACGTTGACGATCCAAGCTCCGTGAGATACATCTCGGGACAGAGGACATGCCTGCCAACCTTCTCACCAAGCTGTTGGGGTCACACCAGTTTCAGCTCCTATGCGATAAATTTGGTTTGGTGAGTGGCTTCAGTTTGGGGTCACCACATAGACATTAGGGCTTCCTGTTTTGTCAGCTCACTATTGTCTACAGACCACGACTCATGCAACTGCGGCAAGCTTCTCCAGTGAGTGGCATCCTCAATGAGTGACTTCCAGCACTTGGAGCCACACCAAGATCCGGCAGACGCATTTGTCTAATAAAAGGATAAAAGGATGAACAAGTATATAGATAAATCACTTAATGTTTAAGGCCTATTAGCTCAGTTGGTCAGAGCATGTTGTTAATAATGCCAAGGTCTCAGGTTCGAAACATTCATAGGCTATATATTTTCCTGTCTATTTAAGGTGTTCAGTTTGGGAGGATGATACTGCCACGTCCTCGTCCAAGAGGAAGAGAGATTTCTCGGTGGAGCAATGGACGGAGGAGGATTTGGAGGCCACCGCGGCCGCTCCCACCGTCGTGACCTCGATGATGATGATGATGATGATGATGATGATGATGATGATGATGATGATGATGACAACGCCATTGCGATTCTCGAGGTGCCCAGGGATTCGCCCAGTGAATTCGCGGGAGCTAGATTGCTGCTGCTGGATCAAACAGGTGAGCAATCTCTCTCATCTATAGATCATTTGGTTCTTTTTGTGGTGATTGAGAGAGCTTTACGTCCCAATGTAGGAAATGTTCATAGTATTTACAAGGAGGATTCTGTGTGGGTCGGGTCATACTGGATAAACAACTTCCGTTCTTGAGGAAGGAGTTATGACTACTTTGTGTGATTGAAGGACGAGTTCTCCTCGCTTCCACCGATCATTCCCAGAGGTCCCATTGCAATTCTAGGACTGGTAAGAGCTTTTCGATTTCTTCCTAGCTTTCCTGGTTTTTCTGTGTTTGATCATCAGGGCGGTGGTACTGCTGCACGATTGCTGCTCCACTTGTGGCCGAAGCGAGAATTGATAGGCTGGGAAATTGATGAGATCGTGAGTAACTCTTTGACACCGTCAATGCAAACTCTTACGTCGTTGAAGCTTGCAGCTAATTGACAAGGCAAGGGATTTTCTCGGCTTGTCGGAGTTAGAAGGCAAAAACAAACACGGTGGAGGGCTTACAATTCACATCGACGATGCTCTCTCGGATGCAAATGATCCCAAGGGTGGATTCGCAGGTAGCTCGGTGCAACCTCTCTTTTTTTTGTTAATCTTTCGACCTCACTTTTCTACAGGCATTGTCGTGGATTTGTTCTCAAATGGCGATGTTCTGCCAGTTCTCAAGGAGGTGAGAAACGAGTTTTAGTCTCTGCGGAGCATCAGATCACTGATATCTTTTCCTGATTCTTCCTTCCAGGCAGAGACATGGTTTAAGCTCAGGAAAAGACTGAGACCCGGGGGCCGGATCATGATCAACTGCGTGGAAGAGCAAAGACGTGGACATGACGATGATGAAACTCTACAGTCCACAATTACGGGCGAGAACCATGTTCTTTATGCGATGTCAAAGGCATTTCCAGGCGAGGTAAGACTTTTTCTTTCTCCATTTCCTAATACTTAAAGCGCTTACGAGTTGAAGGAACAGCAGGTGAACTGGCGGAAGCTTGATCAAGTGAATAACAAGATGGCTTTCACGGGTCCCCTCCCCAATCTCACACAGTGGTCTCAGGCTGTTCCCGAGAGGCTGCGAAAAGGGACACTACAGTGGAAGGCTTTCATCCAGTGAAGAAAATGCCTCTTTTCACTTTTTCATTGTTGTTGCTGTCATAGTTTGCTAATCGATCAATCCATCTTTGGCTGGACAAGTGCAGGATGTTTTTTGCTTTTCTTCATCTGATTCTCCAGGGTGGCGAGTTCGCATCTACTTTGTAAGAAAATGTTTTCGTACGACCAAAGCCACCTATACATGTGGAAATTGGGGCCCCAAAACTTAGGGTAATCTTCCGAGACGCACAAGATGATGGCTCTCAAGCGCAAAGCTGGCGAGGATGAAGCGTGCGTCGCGAACAAGAAGGTGTGTGGTGGTGTAGGAGTCAGATTAGGAAAGCCATGGCAGAAATGGGCCATTACCATTTGTACTCGTGAGCGAGGACTTGATGAAATAAAAGCATCTTCTCCTTGGAATGTATTCACTGATGGTTCCTTCGATAAAGAGTCGCTCTCGGCAGGGTACGGCGTCTACTTCCCGTCGGCAGAGGAGTCCCACAAAGGGACGGGCATGGCGGTGCAAGTCCCGCAGGAGAACGGCTGGTGCAAAAACGGGAACCCTATCGTCGACAGCCTCATCGTGTCTTCACTCAACATGGAGCTTCTTGCGATACACGACTCCATCGCGGCAGTGCAGCTGTACAGGGCTCGAGGTTACTGGCAGTCCAACAAGCTGAATATCTACACGGACAGTTTGCAATCGCTGAAGCTGTTACAGTTTGCGCAGTGCCGGCCTGAGCACCCCGACTGCATCCAGCTCAAGCCGCTCCTGCAGTGCATCGTTGGTGCGGCAGCAAAGAGCGGGATGGAGATCCGGCTGTGCAAAGTCAAGGCGCACGACAAGGTATATGAGAATAATGTAGCGGACGGGCTTGCCAGGAGAGGGCGCCAACTCGAGGGGCGGAAGATCCAGTGGTTCCACGCAGAAAGGTCTGCTAAGTCGACTAGCGATTGTGAAATTGTGAAATATAGTGAGATTGAAGTGTGATACATTAAGCTATTTCTCCCTTTTTCTTGAAAAGGCTAGTTAATTACCAATGTTTACAAACAACAGTTAATTTTAAATTACGAGAAAAATATTTTGCCCATGCAGGTTTCAGCTTTTATTTATCCTGAATTTTGTTAGCTCAATTTGGGGGAGGTAAATGTTAGTAAATAACATTTGTTTTTCTTGTTAATTATTTATAAATTAATAACTTTTTCTTTCCCTTTTTTTGAAAAGGTTACTAAACAATAGTTAACGTTAAATTGCGAATTGGCCCATGCAGGTTTCGAACCTGCGACCTTGGCGTTATTAGCACCATGCTCTAACCAGCAATGATGGAATGGAATCAGATTTAGATTACCTTGGCATTATTAGCACCATGCAAAGTAATGAGCGCGCTGGACAGGGTTCGAACCTGTGACTTTCTACTCCAGAAACAGATGCTTTATCCACTGAGCTACAAGTGCTTTACATGTCATTTATTTGTTAAATTTTCATTTAGTTAACACAAAGAGCAAAAGATACAAAAATTTATATATTCATATTATTCTTGTTTTATGAAGGTGTTATTTCCAAAGCAATGTGACAAATAATTTACTATAGATGATAGATAGTAGTATACAGATGGAATATATTGAAATGAGTTTAAAAGAATATAATGATTTCTAACTTTAATAAAGCACTGAAAATATGTACAATATTTAATTAGTTTGGCAATAGTTGATCAATGGTAGATCCTAGAATAAAATTGTTCCTATCTTTCACATTATGGAGCATGCTTGAGGTGATATTTCTTTCCATTCTACCGAAAGGTAGTTTATATAATAACTTTGACCATGTTTTTGAATTCGATGTGATACAGCACTTGTTAATATTGTACAACATAGTCCTCTGCACTTCATATAAACCTTATTTATACAGCATTAATCAATGATAGATCCTAGGATTAAATCACTATTACTTTTCATATAATGGTATATTAGTAATGGCACATGTTTGAGGTGACATTTCTTTGCATTTTAACTCAAAATACTTTACATGATAAGTTTAAACATGTTTTTGAATCCAGTTGTAAGCCATTAGCTTACCTCGTCTATCTGACCATCACGGCCTTGGCCTTAATTAAGTTCTTTTGCCAAAGTTCCTGCTTATTATACTAACTCCTACTTGGTCATACTTGATTTTATTAACTCACTACACGAGCAATAAAGTATTAGCCATCCATCCATGAATTCCCAAATTCTTTCCCAATTCCCTCCCCCCCCCCCCCCCCTCCCCCCTCCCTTGGTATAATAAGACTTAATCATGGGATATTTTAAATCTCAAGCCTTGAGTGTAACACTTGCTTCAGGACACCATAGGGAAACACCATGGCTTAATAGCTCAGTATGGGTATGGCCCATGGATAGATAGTTAATATTTTATTGCTTGTGGAATGAGTTGTTGAAGTTAAGTAGAACTAAGTAGGAGCTGGTACAATAGATAGGAATTTTAGCAAGGGAATTTAACTAAGGCCAAGGCTATGATGGTTGGATAAATGAGATAAACTAGTAAATTAGAAAGGAAAAATTTATAGTTTACACCAGTGTAAAGATTGGAAGACAATATTGTCGCGAATGTGACTTTGGGTATCAAAAGTTACCTGTCAGCTAGTCTTTATGGACACTCTTTCCTTACTATCATGATGGTAGGAGATCAGTATTGTTAGACCCTTTATTAGTCCCTCTGTTCAAGTGTTAGTAAACTAGACTTTGCATCCATACTTGGCCGGATAAGCATAAGGACAGAATTCCTAAGTGTTTATTTAGCCAAGCATATTTGGCTTGGCTTTTTAATTTTTTTTTGCTCTGTCTTGCACTAACTTGACAAGAACCCTTGCGTATTGAAACTAGTTCCTCAATCTCGCTGGATGATAGTTTACCGTGTTTACCAAACACCTTTGCTATCATGCTCTTTATGTTAATCTCATTCCGGTCCTAAATGCTATTTATGGAAAATATTTACATTTGCTCATCTGGCATATTTACGGAATGTAAAGATTAGCTTGAACACAATTAAGGACATTCCATATTTAGTAAGTTTCGAAGAGACTAACTCTTGATACTAAAGGAGGCTTGGGGTGAAAGCCCAAAGCGTGTGTTCCTCAAGGGGGGGAGGGGGGATATAGGGGGTTTCAAATGTATCGTAAGGATAGTGGGTAGGTCAGGCATGGCTGACCAACCTAAGGCATAATTTAGCTCCCGCTTGCGTGTCTATCTTTGTTTTGCGTCCGGCTTGGGTCTAAGCCTAAGTTCAACACCATGCTAGCTGGTGGAATACCTATGTCCTTGCGTTAGGCCACCAGTATGCTAAAATAGCGCTAGACTCTATTTGGCTCCGTTTTGCATGTTGGTCTTGGCATTAAGATATTGGTTGCTCTAGGACTATTCCAAGTCACTCCGAGCTCCTATTCCTTCGCTCCTTGGGCTATAATGTTTTATTTCGTTAAAGTGGGACTTATTCAGTAAAGTGGGACATTAATTAGCATGTGTCCACATGCCATTTCCTAGTACTTAATTAATATTTATTAATATTTCTATCAGTTTTTTAATTTATTTTTTTATATTTCACAATATTATAACACAAAATCATATGAAAAGTTTTTAATTTATAAATTATAAAGTTAAAACTTCAATTTTTTATTGTTGTTATAAAAATGGCATGTGGCCACACACCATAAGTGGGATAATGAAAAGTCCCACTTTAACGAAATAAAGCATTATATGCTCAGAAGTCATTCCGTGTTCTAGTTCCATTGCTCTTTGGCTCCATGCTTGGGAGTTTGGCACTGTTCCTTTGTTCAGTGGCCCAAGGCTCTGAAACTCAGGTTTCACACCATTATCCTTTGGACACGTGGCATATGACATGTGGCATCTGTCATGTGGCACAAAGAGGGTTTAGGTTCCACTTCGTGATGTTATCCTATGGTAAATCACCATAGGATAAAGGGTCAAAACCACATACACGACATTTGGTATCAGAGAATGAGTCTTAGCGAGTACTATCTAGTGAAATTGGGCAACTAATCTCGTTGCATCACGGTGCTCTCAGGCATGCTATAGCTGCTACTCGTAAGAACCTCTGCGATTTGGGGCCTTATTTCCAGCTGGACACCCTAGCCATGATACGCAGAGATGAAAACGATGATTCGAGTGGGTATATGTTTAGGTATAAAAACTTCGCATTGGTTGGATTTGGTTACCTTTTTGTATTGTATTATATGAGCTTGCTCTTGAGCTCATAAGATGGATGTGAGATGTTCCATTAACACAAGTTTGCGCTTGGGCTCATGAGTGAGGCACATTAGCAACTCAAGGTTACACTTTGAGTTGGCAGGATTAATGTTAGCCTATCAGTGGTTCTATGAGTTGTTCCTTATACTATGGGTGAAAGTAAACCTTCCCTAGGTTTGCTATGAGTGGCAAATAGGCTGGTCCGTAGCTGTCTAGCATGGCACTAGTGGATCCTTTCTAGGCATGATTATGAGTGGATCAATCAAGACTATAGGGATTAGTCTATTGATTTAAGTAATCATTGCCGTGCTCTCTTATAAACTTTTCTTGGATTGGACTGAAGGCAGTGCAAACGTAAGCTTGAGGTTAAGTCAAAGTTAGGACCAAAAAAAAAGTTATCAGGGACGAAGGATCAAATACATAAATCATTTTCTCTTTTTGAAGAAATGATTTGTAATGAGGTGTTCACTCATTGCTCATGTTCGCATTCTGCAATCAAGAGTCCCTACCTTGGTGCATATTGGAAATGATGGTCTTACAAATGGTGAGTTGTGGGATGGATAGCGGTGAAATGCTAAACCATTTTGTCTAGGCTCGTTATTAGAAGACATAGGTTACAATGCTCAATTCTTTTCTGGGGAACCTTGTTATTGCTTCTTAAGTAACTTGGTGTTGGATTAATTTTGAGTTTGGTCGGAAAGAGAGTGGCATGAACTTGTCCATATTGTGAATAAAAATTAGTGGTGTTAGGTGTTGTAAATCTCTATCGGTGAAGTGTGGCATTTATATTGCATTTTGTCGAATCAAGTTGGCACTTGATAGTCATATAAACTTTTGAGGTAATGACATGAGTGTTTCTCGTGGTGTTGCTCAACTGATGATTAAGTCATTATGATTTCTATATCATATCCATGTGATAGTGAGTAATACATTTACAAAGTTGCTTGGTTAAATGATAATCAATCCCAAAGTGGTTGATAGTGAAGCTAGCCTACTTGCATATAATAGCATTGTAGTAACTTTGACTGAATTCTCAATAATGATCCATTATGCTAAGCTTAAGTTGGTACCTTGTTTCCTTGAAGATTTGCCCATTAGGTGTTAGAAAGGGTTATAGCATTCATTTGATATAGCTCATCAGTTGATCCGTTAGCACTTGAAGTAGATTGTTGAATGGAGAAGATGTGTAGTTAAGGCATTGATATTGCGAGCACTTGTGTTAGTGGAAATGGCATTGTTGTTCGAGTGATAATGAATTTTCTTTAGAGCTTGATTTTCCATGTCATTTTTCTTGTTAGTGTTTTCACCTCATATTAAATCTTGAAAGTGGTTGAAGAAGAGTGTTAGTGCAATGTGGATATTCAAAGATGTGGTCTTCGTAATCAAACTTTGGATATTCATTTTGCATTTTGCGGATGTCAATGTTAGATGTAAAAAATATGAGCAAAATTTTCAATGTTGAAGCATACTATGGCTCTTGAGAACTTGTGTTAAGGTGAACATATGTGAAGTTGTTGGTAAGAGGAAGTTAGTTGAGTCTTGAATGTTTGTATTCTTAGATTGAGAGTCATTCTTTCTCTAGGATGGAAAATTTTCCACAAATTTTCTTAGACTTTTTCAATGGTTGATCTATTGATCACTTTGTTCGAAAACCTTTCCATTTTTGTAAGCCAATACAAACTAGTGAAGGCTTAGAGTTGACTTCAGTTGTCTTAGATTTTAGTACATAGTTTGTATGATGTGCCCGAAAGGGATGTTGACTTTTGGGGCTAAGGCAATTGAGTTGGATAGAGTCTGGAGTTGGTGTAGAAAAGTGGCCGTTGCACTTTTTAAGAAAGGTGACCTTTGTGCCTTTCTTCTATAGTGTTTTGCTTGGTGGCAGGTTTCATTTTGCATTTCGTTAAACTTTATGAGGGTAGTGAGCTCTCACTAATCTTGATTTAGTCTTGGTAGCCCTACAACTTAGCTAAGGATGGTGATGTCCAACTTAGTTGTGAAGTTGAGATGTTAGTACCTATATTATAGCTTTGTCTATGAGGAGGTTGTGTACCAATATGAATCCATCTCATGGTCTTCACTTTAGTTTCAACTGAGTGTTAATCATGCACAACTAGCCTTTTCAAGGCATGCTTAGAGCTGTTGGAAACGCATTAGTGAGTTTATTACAGTTAAGTTAGATTTGAGTGGTCATTTAGTTCGTGCTTGTCCATGAGCCAATATCTTGTATCTGGGGTATTATGTTCATATTGGACAAGCATATGATTTGATGGCATGAGTTTAGTGTTTGGGTCTTGTGAAAGCAACTTGAAGAGTGATTGTTGGTTGCTTTGCAACTAGTGATTGCTTATAGATTTTGTCAAAGACTGTTTGACACTTGCTTCACTCGATGATGATTTAGTAGTGATGGGCTTGCTTTATCGGATGGTGTTGCAAAGGATCGTGTCGTTAAACTTATATGAGTTTTTCATGTTAGCATATCAACTCTACGTCTATCGATATCATTTAGTTGCATTTAGTCTGTGGTGTTAGATTTCATTGAGTCTTGGATGTGGTGAATTACTCCTTGATGATGTGTTATCTGTAATTAAGTTTTATTGAAAAACTAGTCTCAAATACTGACTAAAGTATCTTTGACTTTGGTTAACTTGGTTGCTAAAAAGCTTTGAGTGGTGAATCACTCTTTCTTTCTTCTAGCTTTGTTATGGTGTTGATGGCATTGAAGTGATGCCTTGTTATTGACAATATTGATGTTGAGATTTGAGTGAAATGAGATGTCTCTCCTTAGAATTGATATTAAGTTTCATTAGTCTCGATGAAAATAATATTGATGATTTGGTTGTAGCTTTGTGTTATTGGCAACCATGCATTTGCTAGTTAGCAACTGTATTGACGTTTAAATGAACTAAGTGGCAAGTTGAGTTAGTTATATTTTAGACAAAATTGCTTGGTCGAGATTAAGCTTTGAGCTTTTCTTTGAAAAATGATTCAATTGTGGACTATGATAATTTTACGAGAGGAAGAGTTAGTGATTAATATTGAAGTGATTGAATCCTTGTTGGATTTAAGTTGGGGATATATCAATCATTAATGATTCTCTTTGTGCTTGTTATAAAGTGAGTTATGTCTTGCTAAAATTAGATTCATGGAGGATCGATTTGATGATACTTGTTGAGCATAGCTCCATTGTGCTTAGCTTTTGGATTGATGCAAATATGCTCTTCATTAGCTTTGGCATTATGAAATTTAGTTTATAGATATATTGAGGAGGATATTGTAGGTTGCACTGTGATTTATTCTTTAATATTGAAGTTGGTTCATGCGAGACTTGTGGTAATTGTTAGACAAAATATGGCTATAGGCTTCTTTGAGCTTTTGGTTTCTTGAGTTTTCATGCTCATTTTTTCATTTATTGGGATTTGTTAGGGAAGGCATTTCAGCTCATTAGTTTTGATATTAAAATTAGTATTTGTATCTAGCAATCATTGATGATGATTTACTATCATCTAGGATAGTTGATTATCCTTGTCAAATGTTTTGCTTGATTATTATTGGTATAAAATGGTTTGCCGTTCTTCAAGATGGTGGATTATTTCTTCGATGATGATTATGCATCTCTTTATTGATGGGATGATTGATGATCTTTCATGATGGTTAATTATTCTCTTTGATAGCTTATGGCTTTTCGCAATACCATATGTTCTTTGTGGTTTACTTTAGATTGGTCTCTTGGGTTTTAGACATTGATAGAATGTTACTGACATTTGCTAAAGTAAGTTAGGATCCTTCGTAAATTTGACTGGGATTTATTCAGATTTGCTGATGCAATGGTTGACATGACTAAGTGTTTGTTGGTTTTACCACATTCATTCAGTTTTGTTAGTTGTTGTTCGAGTTAGTTTTGATAGATTAGGATGTTGTTTCCTTTGGATGATACATTTGTGAGCATTGTGCTTGTCGGTTAAGGATACTTTGTGTTCCTTGAATTATCTTTAGTAAGTTGTTTAGCATATTGTCTACAATCTTTAGTAGTTAAGTTTTCTCATTAAGTTTACTTAATGATATACTTGCTATTGAATTTTGTTGGATGGTGAATTCTATGTTTTCCAATGATAGTGGTTTTGGTAGTTCTTATCCTATTATACTAGTTTATCAGATGATAACTTACTTGGAATACTTTTGTGTTCTAATTTAAGCTTTATTCATTAGAATGTGACTTCGGGTATCGAAAGTTACTTGTCAACTAGTCCTTACGGACACTCTTTCCTTACTGCCATAATGGCAGAAGGTCAATATTGCTGGAACCTTTTTTAGTCCCTCTTGTTTAAGTGTTAGTAATCTAGACTTTGCATCTATACTTGGTTAGATGAGCATAAGGATGGAATTCCTAAGTGTCTATTTGCCCAAGCATACTTGGCCTGGCTTTTTAGTTCTTTTTTGCTCTGTCTTGCACTAGCTTGACAAGAAGTTCCACGTATTGAAACTAGTCCCTCAATATTGCTGGATGATAGCTTACTATGTTTGCCAAACACTGTTGCTATCATGCCCTTTGTGTTGGTCTCATTCCGGTCCCAAATGCTATTTATGGAAAATATTTACATTTGCTCATTTGGCATATCTACGGAATGTAAAGATTAGCTTGAACACAATGGTGTTCGTTTTGTGTCCAAATTCGCAATCTAAGGACATTCCATATTTAGTAAGTTTCAAGTTTGTCCTAGAGACTAACTCCTGATACTAAAGGAGGCTTGGGGTGAAAGCCCAAAGTGTGTGTTCCTCAGGGGGGGGATATAGGGGGTTCCAAATATATAGTAGGGATAGTGGGTAGGTTGGGCATAGCTAACCAATCTAAGGCATAATTTAGCTCCTGCTTGTGTGTCTATCCTTGTTCTGCATCCAGCTTGGGTTTAAGCCTAAGTTCCACACTATGCCAGCTGGTGGAGTACCCATGTCCTTGTGTTAGGCCATTGGTATGCTGAAGTGGTGCCAGACTCCGCTTGGCTCCATTTTGCATGCTAGTCTTAGCATTAGGATGCTAATTGCTCTAGGACTGTTCCAAGTCACTCTGTACTCCTGTTCCTTCGCTCCTTGGGTTGTATGCTTGGGAATCATTTCATGCTCTAGTGCCATTGCTCCTTGGCTCCATGCTTGGGAATTTGGCATTGTTCCTTCGTTCAGTGGCCCAGGGCCCTGAAACTTGGGTTCTATACCATTGTCCTTTGCACACGTGGCATGTGATATGTGGCTTCTGTCATGTGGCACAAAGAGGGTTTAGATTCTAGTTCGTAGTGTTATCCTATAGTAAATCACCATAGGATAAAGGGTCAAAACCACATGTGCTACAAATATAAACTTTTAATATTGTATAACAAGATAATCTTTTTATACTTCTAATAGACCTTATCATAAAAGTTCAAAGTCCCAAAACTTGAAGACAACAAAATGGAGAGCTTTCTTCTACATTACTAAGATCACTTATTGCTTTCTTTCTCCCAAAATCTTGTTTTAGAAAATTTTCTTTGTTGATGTTTTGATCTTTCTCTTGGTTTTGTTTCAATAGGGGCTATGATTTGCAACAACACTAGTGTAGTTGAACAATCAGAGTTTCGTCTTTTAGGTGTGGGTGAAAGTGAATAGCATTGGGATTTGCAACATTCCAAGTCTAAGGAGATTTGAGTTTTTGGATCTCCAATTAAAGTGTGATGCTGCAATCATGCAAAAGTGAATTTGAAGCAAGAGTTAGTTGTCATTATTTCCTCCTCTTTTAGTTCTAGTGGAGATGCCAGTCCAATACTAGCTAAGACTCTACCAACTCTGACTTCATTAATATTCAAAGCTGTCTGTAACACTTTCCAATTTCCCGCCTTCCTATCAACATGCACTCATTTTTGCATAGGCCCATGAGCAAGCTTCCATCCACATACAATAGCAACATCTTTTTTGAACAACCATTTATTATCAGCTCAAAATGAAAGGGGATGGAGACCAAGTAAGATGTCTACAATTGATGCAAAATCAAAACCACACATTTCTAGCATGTCAAAGGTATAATATTTATAGTTCATTATAGTGGGTATTTAGATTATGTGAATGAAGCATGCAATTGAGAGCACAGTATAAATTTCACATTTTTTTAAGGATTTATAATCAATCCTCCCATCCATAATACCATTAGTGAAACTTATGCTTACATTTTATTTAGAATAGTAAAATAATAAAATTGGCTTATTGGAACCTCATTTTAGCCACATGGCTAGGGCACCTAAAGGTGTAAGGTGGGGAGAGTACCACTAAGTCTCATTAATCTTTAGGATTTCTTTGCCACATAATTGTATCTTTAGTTACTATGCAAGAGGATTGATCCTCTTTTTTTCCACAATCTAGGACTTTGGGATGACATTTTGAAACACTATGACCAAACATGAGTTTCATGAGTAAACTCTGACTCAAAAAGTTGAAAGTGAGAGTGGAACTCCAAAAAAGTGCTCAAGAAATAAGCATGAAACATTACATTTAAATGCTAGTTTTACAAAAATGTTCTATTATATCATGCCATTTGTAGGGCCAAGATGTACTATTTTCATTCATGGGACAAAGAGGCTAGTAAAGTTGTAGTACATATTGGCACACACACACATCTAATGCAAAAAGGGATACAAAGGAGTTTAGTCAACCATTTTAATGATGCTGTATAAATAGAGACTATAAAAAACTCATTTACAACTCTGAAGCATATTCAAAAAACAATGTTGAAGGATTTTATCGCAACCATTCTATTCGATTTAGGCTGCAAAAAAACTCAACTAGATGAGGCTAACTTGTGAGAGTTACTACGATGTATGCAACTTATAACTAGCCTTAGGAGGTATGAAAATAATATTACATACTTTTCAATAATATCTCTCTTACATTTTGTTTTATTTAGGATAAAATCTTGGATGTGTGAATCTCAAGAGGGGAAACTACAGTAAAAAATCATGTCCCTACAAGTTTATCTTATTTCTAGATCAAGTTGTTAGTGAGTAAGAGGGCCTCTTCGTCTTCAAAATGTCTACTATGGGCCCCGCCTCTAGTGTAGATCTTGTCTCCCAAATGAATATGTTTGGGTCAAGTGACCTTGCTAATGCATGAGTACATTTTGACCATATAGAGCAAGTATTAGGTTGAACAACCACATATATATGATCTGAAGTAGTTATTTTTTCTCATTATCTTAAAATAATTGACCCTTTTCATATGCTATATTCCAACTTGATAATTATAACAACAAAGTTTAAAATTACAAGACCAGATGGCTCATGAAATATTTTAGAAGTCCCTCTTTGACATTGTACTAAAGTGGATTAGTAGGCCTACCAACTTTTGCAGTTTCATGGCAGATAGGGCTAGGGCTAATTGGAATGGTATCTAAGTAGTTTTTGGGAATGATCCAACTCTAGAAAGTTGTGAGAGGACTTGTGCAGTCTATTGGGATCAAAGCTTAAATTAGCACTAACA
>NW_003314302.1:112638-210150 GCF_000143415.4 Selaginella moellendorffii | reverse complement strand
ACTATGTATAGACCATGGATTCCCGCCACCCCTACGTCCTACCACTTTATCAAACTAAATTTCCAATTAACATTTGAGGAGTTGTGCAAACAATGGTAGGTTGCACCTTCTAAAGAAGGGCAAAAACAAATGAAATTTGAATGTGGTGGCATGAAGATGGCCATACAAATGTAAGTTGTCTGCTACAACTTGAGTCATAATTGGGGTGGTAGGAAGTTAAGATGTTCCAATAGGAACATCATTCTCTTCAGGTTGGTTTTTCTTTTTTCTTCTCTTTTTATTGCCTTTTAATATCATTTTTTCAATTAGGACCAACCATTTAAGGATTTTGCATACACCCCAATTATGAATTTCTTAGAGAGTAAGCATTGGAGCTAGCATTCCTTTGAGGTAGGGAAAGGAAAGATAAATCTATACGAAATATATCTATCAAACTTGATATCTACTATAGGACAGTCTTCAAAAGCCTTAGCATTTGAGGAAAGAAGATACATAAGAGCAAGACCTTTGGTTGAGATGTTACATGATTAGATAAAGAATAAAGTGACTCCACCAACACAAAAAGTGGCAACTAAGCAATCTACAATACATTTATAGAGTACACTCCCCAAGCTTCTATTAATGATATAAAGACTATTCACTCAAAGCATTGTTTTTCCTTTGCTAGTGAATATGTTGGTATGGACCTTGGAGCAAAAAGCTCTCACAGGTATGATGTTGACCAAGACACCACCCCTGGATTAAGCCACTTCAAGTGGATAATAAAGAGAGTGTGCTGCAACATGTTGAAATCACTTAATATAATGTGGAGCCATAAGTAATAAGCAATCCACCACATGTTAACATAATCTAATATAAAATGTGTGGGGATGCTTTCGAGGGGCAAATGTTAAGCCTAGATCCATAGTAACAAATCTTCTTTTGTTTTAGTAACATGTTTTCATGGGAAACAAAAGCAAATAGGATTTTCAAGATGGTGTTGTCTATATTGCTGTAATATTAATACTAACCATACAAAATGGCAGCTTGAAGACATTATAGTGACTAAATTTGATGTAGTACTTAAAGAATGACCAATTGTCAATGAGATCATGTAAGTGGTTGGTTCATGTAACGCGCGAAATCAGAGTGGCGCAGCAGAAGTGTGGTCTTGAAGCTTGCCATGAGGCAAGGCTATCAAGGTTAGGGAAGTAATTCCCGAGTGTTCAAAGAGAGGGCTTTGAACGAAAGTTGATGGTCAAGGACTTTCACGCTTGTGCAGGAACCATGTTACAATGGTTGGAGGACTTGCCAAGCGAGATTGGCAAGTCAGGGGAACGAATACCCTAGTTGAAGGAGCCAACTTCAAAAGGGTGGCCCATGGGGCTGAGCATGGAGGAGTCTATGCAGGATCACAACATGCCAAGTGAAAGGACTTGGTAGTGCGGAGGAACTAGGTTCCTAAGCTATGATCTGTAGCACACTTTAAGTACATGTTGGTGCACCAGTGTGGGGAGTCACACCAGGCATCCGGTGTAATGCCATCCGTAGATGCATATACGGAGGTTGGGTTCGAGTCCCAACCCTCTAGTGCTTGGGTTCGAGTCCCAAATCACTAGGGCGTGGTGATGGTTTGGAATATGAGGAAACTCATATTTCGGTGGTCATGGACTCTCAATGAGGAGATTGGCTTGGACACACCGCCAAACGGGGGATGCCCCGGAGTCATGATGCAGGGTTAGATTGCTTAGAGTGAAAGCTCGGCATATTTAACTTGAACACTTTGGTGCAAAGGGCACCAAGGACGTGGTGAATGAGATGGGGACACCCAAGTCTTAGTTGCTATGGATCCTTGGCTGGAAGGGCTGGCTTGGGCGCACCGCCAAGTGTGGGGGATGCTCCCGGGGTCATAGTCAACAACTTAGAAAGGTCTGGAACACCTAGTTTCTATTGGTAGACCTATTAAGGGGTCAAGATGAGATCACTAAGTGATCTTGTGGCTAAACAAGGACAAAGTCTTTGTTTGGGTTAAGGAATATGATTCCTAGTTCAAAGTGTTGATTTGAACTATTGATAAAAGTGTGGCTTGGTCAAGGTGACCAAGTGGGAAGAACACCTAAGGGAAATGAGCTATGTCAATGCTATGGCATAGTAAGTCCAAGGAAAGTAGTCTCTATAAGAGATCCAAGGGAGGGTTTCAAAAGGTTGAGCTGTGATAGAGCCCATGACAGAAAATGTTAAAGAGACGTACTAGGGGTGAACACCCTCTGGAGTTAGCAAAGCAAGGTGTTTGCTATGGAACCAAAAGGAAACCTCAAAAATGGAGGTAGCAATCCTATGTTGCTGGGTGCACCAATCAAGGATAGGAGCAAAATACTAGTGGCTAAGAAAAGAGCCATGGGAATCATGGGAAAGAGTCCAAATGGCAAAGTTAGGCCAAGAACACTAATGTGTTGGGTGCTAATGGATTGTGGGAAAGGCAATGTTTCCCCAAGGATGGATTCCCAACCACTCCAATTTGGCGAAAGTGGATGCTCCAAAGGGGGGAGCGGTAAGGTAGCCAAATAATAGGGCCTGCTTATCTAAGATGAGATTGCAAACCTTGAGAAATCTAGTTTCAATCTTGAGAGGAGAGTTGAACTAGAATTATTCCTACAGAGATGTATAGAAGGCCAAGTAGAAAAGGTAAGGCAGTTAAATTTATTAGTACTGTATTTAAGTAAAAGCAAGGTAAAATAAACTTAACTTAAATGCTTGAGTGTGAAATTCTCTCCATGAAGTATATCACTGTGCTTATAAAGGAGTATATAGTCAAAATAGAAAGTGGAGAGTATACAATCATCATTCAAGACACAATCAAACTTTATGAAGCACAAGGAATATGGGAAAGTATATACTTCTTGCAAACGTATATATTACATCTTCATCAACATCTTATACCAAGATTCTAAAGTGGATATTCATACACACCAGACAAGACTTACTATTGCTAAATTATAGAAGACTTTCAAAGTTAATTATATTTGCTAAGACATCAATATTTATTCTCTATTAATAATATAAACTTATTATACTTTATTTAACTAATAAAAAACATTTTTTAATTTCACTTTTCATTTATATACTTAAGAGTGTTCTTTTCATAATACTGCCCATAGTACTTATATGTCTTTATTTTTGTCTTTACCATCTCAAAAAACATTTTATAGTAGTCTTTCGAGTGCGTGATATTGCAGTACATCACAAGAGCATATATACCATCATAATAATCATCACCATTGTTTTCATCAAAAGCTAGAAAATATATAAGGCATTACATGAAAGTCACAGAATTGTAATTTTCAATGGGATGACTATTATAGCTTCTAGCCCTTGAATTACTACTCTAAGAAGAAAGATTGTAAAAGTTAAAATTACGAACATTAGAACCCACAAATGTTTATATGTGATTCTTTTTCTTCAAATAAGAGTGTAAGTGAAGATATATAAATTCTAGACACTATACTATGACAAATCCCTCAAGAATATATTCTAGAGAGGAATCAAGTCTCACTTTTATATGCAACAAGTTTACATCAATAGTTTTTTTTTCCTTTCAAATGGTTATATGGTCTTATATAAAATCTATTTAAAATTTAATAATTTTTTAAATTTTGACAAACTTGACATTTACTAGCCAGAAAGTATAGAGTATATATTTAAGGAAGTGACAATAATACTTTTTCTGAAAACATCTTATTTTATATTCTAATAAACATCCCTATTATGACATATAATTAATATTTAAATTATTAAAATTAGAAGTGTCTTTTAGAAAAAATTTATCTATACAATATGTAGAGAGTTATGAAATTATTAAGTTTGCCATAACCTTAATATTTTAAAGTTTATAATTTTTATATTAAATTATAATTGAAAATTGAACTTAACTCATGAACTCAACTCTTCAACTCATAAGCTCGAGAATGGTCCATGCTCTCACAAATGAGCAGTAGAGGTTACATCTTTACAAGTCCCTACCAACTAACTAGAAGAATGTAGTTTAGAGCTTGCTTCTCCAACCAGGATGACTTAGGCAGATACCATGAGGAGTCTTTGTAATGTTGTGGTCATGCAAAGTGAGAGAGTGGAAATGCCATAAGCTATATATGCTTTATAGGCTCTTGGTGATGCCAAGGTGGCAAAATTGCATGCCGTTGTTAATGCCTAAAAAGGGCAAAATTCTATGGCATTTGGGCATACCCAGCCTAGACTTGCCAAGAATCAATGTGCTACTGCTTGGAGATGGGCTATTGGGCTCAAGATTGCACTATTTTGAAGCCTGTTAGCTTCAAAGCTAGCTAGCTACAACAGCAAAAGCCAAACTACTCAAGAGTGATGGAATTGCTATAATAAATAAGGCTAAGAAAGAGCTCTACAATGTAGAGGTAGTTGGAACACCAAGTAGGTGGCTTCTAAACTTTGGTTATACTAGTCTTATAGGCAATAAGAAAAATCTTTTTTAGTGTTACCAACTGAGCGTTGGAAAATGTGGTGTTCATTTATGTGACAATATCACTATCCCCATAGAAAGCATTGGGCAATTTTAGCTCTCACTTGATCATGGGAGGACCATGACGTTTGATGGTGCTATGCATATCTTTATCTTGCAACAAAACTTAATGTTTGTCACTAAAATATGTGATCAAGATGCAGTGGTAGTCTTTAATGCAAAGGGAGTCTCTTTGGTTGATTTTAGCGACTTTCACATGTTTGGTACATAGTTGCTTCGTGAGCCATGCATTGGAGACTTGTACGAGACCATTACTGCCAACCAAGTTAAAGCCTTTCAAACCATTGAGGTAGATTCTAGTGTGGAGCTCTAGCACAAGAGATTTAGTCATGTGCATTACCAATCTCTTCAGTGGATGAAATTCCAAGATATTATTACTCAATTGGATTTTTGACATATTCCATTTATATTTAATGAAGCTTATATTCTAGGCAAACATCACTGCCAAAAATTTCTCACTAAGCAAGCATCAAGCAATTGGACTTTTGGACTTAGTCCATTCTGATCTTTGTGGCCCCGTAAACATGCCAAACCACAATGGTGTAAGGTATTTCATCACATTCATTGATGATTATAGCCATTGGATATGCATCCACTTCTTGATGCACAAGAGTGATGCAGTTGTTGCAATTCAAACATATAAAGCCTATGTTGAAAATCTTTTTGGCTAAAAGATAAAAGTTTTTGGAGTTGATGGTAGTGGTGAATACCTTACCAATGAGCTTTAGGGCATCTGTCATGATGTAGGCATATGATCACAAGCCATAGCCCACTACACCCCCTAACAAAATGATGTTCCGGAAAGGAAGAATTGCATTATTGTCAATGTTACTTGTGCTTTGTTAGTTGATGCACATCTTGATAAAACATTTTGGCAAGAGGTTATAGCCACAGTAATGCATGTCCAAAATTGCCTTGCACAATTGCTTTGGATGGAAAAACCCTTGAGGCATTTTGGATACTTGATCTGTCCCACTTTCAAGTCTTTAGTTGTGCAGCATACGTGCATACCTCTGATCAAATTCAGAAAAAGTTAGATCCCAAAAGTACAAAATTCATCTTCATAGGATATACACAGGATGACACCATCAGGAAAAAAGCTTACAAGTTGTGGGATCTTGCATCTCACAAGGCCCTTGTAAGCACAGATGTCATATTCAACAAAGATGACTTTCCCATGCATACAAAGGTTCTTCAAGATCCTTCTTCATTTCGAAGACTTGATTTGTTCCTTTGATCCCACTTATAGGAGATGATCTCCTTTTGCCTCCATCTTTAGATCCTATTCATGAGTTGCCACTAGAGATTCCACTGGGGAATCCTCCATTTTTAGACATGCCTGAATCAATTGATTCTCTCCTCCAATCAAGGATAGGCCTCCGACACCTCCACCACCTTGTCGATGTTGTGGCATACTTGATCCAATGCTAGTTCTTGATCACCCCTAGAAACATCAGCCTTCATTGAAGAAAGTCTGGGAAAATGCTAAAGTAGATGCTATAGAGCTTGATGACTTTTATGGCCTTGTTGATATTAGCATCCCCATGATCTATGATGAGGCTGTCTCAAGACCTAAAGTTCCATCTTGGATGGAAGCCATTGAGGAAGAAGTTGCTTCCATTCAGGTTAATGGCACTTATGTTCCAGTGGATTCAACTCCACCAAGATGACGTGTTTTGGATCCAAAAAGTATGGGAAAGATGGTATATTATAAGGCATGGTTTGTTATTCACAGATTTTGCCAAACTTATGGCCTTGACTATGATGAAACATTCTCACTAGTTGCAAAAATGGCTAGCCTCCATACCCTTTTTGCACTTGTGGCTACTCGCAAATGGCAAGTCCACCATATAGATGTCAAAACAACATTCTTGAATGGGGATTTGCAAGAGGACATCTATATGTATATACCTCCTGGTTTTGAGGATGATGTTGCCTCTAGTGACACTATACAGCAACTGCAGAAAGCTTTGTATGGCTTAAAACAGAGCTCCCATGTTTAGTATCAAAAATTTGATGCCATCCTATGCACTCAAGGCTTTCATTGCTACCATACTAATCACAATGTGTATGTGAATGGTCATGCTGAAAGCATGTTTATTTTGGCCCTCTACATTGATGATTTGCCCATCAAGGGTGATGACACTAATGCGATTGCTGCTCTAAAAGCTGTTCTTAGCCAGAAATTCCAGATGAAGGGCCTTGGCCAAGACTCTTACTTTCTTGGCTTTGAGGTCACACATGATCTTAAGTCTGGTGGCTACATGCTTAGCCAATGATGTAAGGTAAAAGTCTTGCTAGATTGGTTTGGTATGCGTGATTGTCACCCCATCAATACCTCGATAGTTGTTGGTGCTATCGACCTCATAGTTGAGCAGTCTGGTGAGCCTCTACTCACTGGGACTCCCTATTGGCATCTCATCAGTTGCCTCATATATTTGGCCTTGATGACTTGCCCTAGTGACTATTGCCTTAGTTAGTACAATATATTGCCAACCAATATACATTGGCAAGCTACCAAGCATATCATCAAAAACCTCCAAGGCACCATGGACCGTAGCATTGTTTATTCGGGGGGTGATGCATTATTGACATGTTACATAGATGTTAGCTTTGCAAATAACAAAGGCCATCACTCGACTTCTGGCATTTGCCTTTCCTTCTCAGGAGGTGCCATCACGTGGGGCTCCAAGCGATAATTTGTGGTGGCACTTTCTAGTGCAAAAGTGCAGTACATTGCACTTAGGTAGCAGGGATGTGGTCTAGGCTTGGGAGTTACTTGCTGAGCTGGGATGTGCACAAGCTGGCCCCACTACTTCTTGGTGTGACAACTGAAGTAGTATTGCCATGTCCAAGAACCCCATCCACCATGCTTGCTCAAAGCACATTAAGTCCAATTTCACTATGTGTGTGAGTTGGTTGATAGTGGCACCCTACAAACTGAGAAGTAGTTCTCCAAGTTTGTAAGATTTCCACCTATACAGTGGATCAAACTAAGCAGTGAGCTCATGAGCTTGTTCAGGATCAGGATCTTAATCTTGCCAGATGGCCTGCATTGATTGGTCTGTCTGGAAGTATAGACAGGCAAGTCATTTTCTCCAGGAAGTTGATCATGATACGAGATTGTAGATAGCTTTCATAAAGAACGTGTGGAGCTCTGGCAAAACTTCCGCTTTCGAGAACAAATCCACGACAACACCTGGACAAGAATCACAGCTTCTGAGAAAAGATGATAAAAGAATTTTCGTCTCAAGGCACCTGCAAATCCTTCGTCTGAAAAACCATTGAGCTCGGGTGGCATTCACGATGGAGAATTGCAAGAGACTCACGATTTCATGTCATCGATCTCCAATCCTCGCTCAGGAGCAGTGATCGAGCAGCTCGCTCTTGAAACAAAGAAGGTTTTCTAAGAAGAACACGAAAAGTTCTTACCAATCCGAGAATTGTCTTCTGGAATGACCAGTGGAAGCGAGGAGAACTCATCCTAAAAAACAAACATGAGCATGAACATAGAACAAACAAAGAGAAGAAAAATTTTAGTCTGGTTTTAGGGCTCTTGTTTATCTGACAACTCGAAATCCTCCCGGATCGAAGCTCCCGAGGCCGCATTTCCGCGAGAAATCCCGCACAGAGATGAGAGCTCGTACAGGGAGGAAAGATTTCTCCCGATGAGGGACGAACAAGGGTCGATGTTCTTGGTGGAGCGATTCGGCGGCACCAGATTCCACGTGTGGAAGATGAGGATGCAAATGTTGCTGGCATACTTGCATTCGAACGGGTACGATTAATAAAAAACGCCGTTTAAAACGCGTGTATAATACGGTGTTTAAAACGGCGTTTAAACACCAAGAATATTTTTAAAAACCCTAAAGAATATGCTTTCTTTTACTTAGGATTAGGGTTCATGTAAAATCAGGGTTCGGAAAAACCCGTAAAATCAGGGGTCGAAAAAAACTGAAAACCATTATACCCGTTCGAAAAAAAGCTAAACGGGTATTAAACGTTCGATACCCGTTCGAATCCGGTTGCGTTCGAATGTTCGGATGCAACTTGCTGGTGCTACACTATCAGTGGGGCGTGGTGAGCGGATCGGAGGAGAATTCGCGAGGAAGGAAGATCGCCTGGAGTTTGAGAAGAAGGACGCGAGAGCACGAGCGAATATTTTGCTCCATCTCGAGGACAGGCAGCTAATGCAGGTGTGGCACACGACACGATGGGATCTCCTGGGCGAGATGTTGGGATTTAGGGTTCTGGTGGCCGGATAGATAGAAAGAATGCTAGTGGCGCGTCCACAGCTAGCGCTTTGGCGCAGTGGTAGAGGCTGGAATTCTTCGTCGGTTCCAGCGAGAGTTCTGGCCAGGGGAACTCACGCATTGGGCGAGTACCATGGCACTATCCCGGAGGAGACCGTGAGCACTAGAATCGACGTGTGGCTTTCGGGTCAGCTCCCTCATACCAGTCGAGCTCGCGTCCAAGACAGCATTCGCAAGGGGCTTGCTCTTGTCAATGGGAAAACCATCACCAAGGTACGAGGCTTTCTTCTAGCTCATTTGCACTTCACTTTCATGTTTTTTAGCTAAGCTTTGGATTTCTGGCAGCCTTCGTTTCCTGTCATTGGTGGTGACGAAGTTGTCTGTACTCTCTGCGGTGCTGCTCCTTTGGAAGCTACTCCTGAGAAAATTCAGCTAGACATTGTTCATGAAGATGATCATGTGATTGTTGTCAACAAGGCTGCCGATATGGTATGTAGTCGAGAGACTTTCGCTTTGGACCTGGCTAAATACAAGTTTTCACAGGTTGTGCATCCGGCTCCAGGACATTACGGTGGGACTTTGGTGAATGCTATCCTCCATCACTGCGGCCTTCCTGCTGTCGAGGTTTCTCTTCCAGTAATGATGGACGAGGAATCCGATGACGATGAAGGAGAGGAGCTGAGTGAAAATGGAGACCAAGACTATGAGAAAGATGAAGTCGAGGTACACAAAGTTAGAGGCGAGACTCCTTCAAGATTTCGGGGTCCGAGACCGGTGATAAGGCCTGGGATTGTGCATAGACTGGACAAAGGTACCAGTGGACTCATCGTCGTTGCAAAAGTAAGGTAAGACACGTCTTGTGTTACCAGGTGCTGAGTATGCCTTGTTATTGTTATTTTCAGGATGAACAGTCCCAGCTGAGTTTGAGCGAGCAATTTAAATCTCGGAAAGTCCGAAGAACCTATCTGAGTCTTACGTGTGGTACACCTTCAACGACGAGCGGCCGCATTGAGGCTGAAATCCTTCGTGATCCGCGAGATAGGAAACGCATGACGACGTCAGATACTGTTCCATCCGCCAGAAATGCGCGTTTTGCTGCAAGCAGGTATGTCGCAACGAGTTTCTTTTGTATCACCATTTCATTATCATTTCAGGTACAAGGTTCTAGACGTTCTCGCAAATGGTGGTGTGGCTCTTGTTCAGTGGAAGCTGGAGACAGGGAGAACTCATCAAGTTCGTATTCTTTAATTTCAGGAGCTCTGATACTAAACTGAACCTTCCAGATAAGAGTTCATGCACGTTACATGGGTTTCCCGCTGCTTGGGGATGATGTTTATGGAGGAACAGTGGGAAAAGCGAATTCGAATCTATTTTCCGCTCTAAGCGCGACTAAAACGAACAGCCGAAAGAAGATTCACGAGTTCACATCGGACATTCGTCGCCCTTGTCTGCATGCCTATAGCCTCGGGTGAGGTTTCGTATAAGAAATTTGCGTGAGCTAATAAACGTTTTCAGGTTCGAGCACCCTGCCACAGAAAAGTACGTTCACTTCACATGTCCTCCTCCAGAAGACTTCGAGGAGGCATGGACAAGGCTCCGAGACATGAAACCGGAAGCATAACTTTCAGCGTTGGTGGCTTTGGACAACACCGAAGCCTCTCTGGACCATATCATCTAGGAGCTCGCGAGCGTCCTCATCGCGATTGGCCTTACGAAACGCATCAATGAGAAGGTTATAAGTCCCGATGTTTGGAACACAGCCCTTCTCTATATACCCGCGAGCTCGATCAAGCATACCAGCATTGCAAAGGCCAGTAACCAATGTGGAATACGTTATAGAGTTTGGCAAGCACCCGGGCTCCTCCAGCATCTTTCTATACACTCGACAAGCCTCGTCGACTTTCTTCTCTCTGCAAAGGCCATCGATAACAGTGGTATACATCACCACGTCCGGGTTACAACGTCTTCTTCGGGCTTCTTCGACGAGCTCCATGGCTTCGCTGGACCGGTTAACTTTACACAGTCCCCGGATCATGATATTGAACGAGACAACGTTGGGAGGACAGTCCATCTCCTCCAGCATGAACTTCCGGGCCTCCTCCAACTGGTTTGCTCTGCAGTAGCCATCGAGGATGGTGTTATACGTATAGACTGTGGGTGAGCAGCTCTTCCTCCTCATTTCACCGAGGATATGCACAGCGTCACTCAGCCGGTTCTCTCGACAGAGCCCGTCCATCAAGCTCGTGAAAGTCACCACGTCCGGGGTGAGCCCCTTGCGGGTCATCTGGTTGAGAAGATCGTACGCATCGTCTAGCCTCGCCAGCTTGCAGAAGCCGTTCATGAGAGTGGTGTAAGTCACCACGTCCGGAGAGCTTCCAGTCTCGGCCATCCTCTCCAGCAGGTTCATCGCCTCGTCCATCTTTCCCATCCGACAGAAGCCGCTGATGAGGGAGTTGTAAGTCACCGTGTTCGGCATACAGCTGCCGCTCTTGATCATCCGGCCGAAGAGATCGATCGCCTCCTTGAGCCGGCCTTCCTTACAAAGTCCATCGATCAAGCACGAGTACGTGACAACGTCGGGACGGAAGCCTCTGGCAACCAGCTGCTCGAATACTCGGAGAGCATCATCCGACTTCTTTGACTTGCAGAAGCCGGTGATGAGCGTGGTATACGTGAAGATATCCGGGATGCAGCCGCTGTACACCATCTCCTCCAGGAGGTCGTAGGCCTCGCTCGCCCGCTCGGCCTTGCAGAGACCGCTTATCAGGCTGTTGTAAGTCACAGCCGTGGGGACGCACTTCTTCCGCATCTTGGACAGCAGCGCCACAGCCTCGTCGACCCGGCCACCTTTGCAGAGCCCGTCGATGAGAACCGTGTACGTGACAACGTTTGGAGTGAGGTTCCGGTTGGCCATCTCTTCCAGAAACTTTCGAGCTTCGTGGAGCCGGTTCTCGACGCACAGGGCGTGGATGACGGCAGTGTAGGTGTAAACGTCCGGGTGGAAGCCTTTGGAGACCATTTTCCCCAGGAAGATCAAGGCCTGCTCCAGCCGCTTCACCTTGCAGAGTCCCTGGATCAGGCTGGTGTAGGTGACGAAATCCGCCGAGCAAGAGTTCGTCGCCACCATCTTCTCGTACACGGCCACGGCAGCATCCAGCTTCTTCCCTTTGCAGTACGAGGACACCACCAGATTGTGGAGCGGGAGTTCCCGGAACTTCTTCCTCGACTCGGTGACAAGCACCTCGGCGTCCTCGATCATCTTGGCCTTGCAAAGCGGACGAACAAGGAGATAGTAGCTCGTCACGTCCTCGGCAGCCATCTCTACCATCTTCCGGAACAGCAGCTTGGCATCGTCGAAGCGGGCCTCCTTGCAGAGAGCGGTGATCTTGGCATTGCACTCCGCGGTGTTGGGAGCCACACCTTTGCTCTTGAGATCGACGAGCACCTCGCAGGCCATCGCGACGTCGCCAAAGCCGTGCAAGATGACCGCGAAAGTTGACGCGTTTGGGAGCTGCCAGGAGTCGACCATCTCGGACAGGAGCTCTCGGGCGCGATCGTAGAGGCAAGCCCGGAGGAGAACACGCAGGAAGCAGTTGTAGGTGTAGATGGAGTGGCGGTAGCCGGGCCTATGCTGCGCGTACGTGAAGAAGAACACGGCATCGTCGACGAACTTGAGAGCCTGGATGACTTTGCCGACGATCTCCGGTGTGAGATCCCCGCTCCACGCGTCTAGAGCTTCGGCCTTGGAGGGATTGGGAGCCGTGGAGCGGAGGATGTGGAGGAGGCTCTCTACTTGGAGCAAGTGGTCGGGGAACTCGTCCCCGCCGGCCATTCGCGAGAGTCGATTTGGAGGCCTGAGCTTGTGCTTGCTCGAGTCGGGCGATGGAGATTGACATGAAAACTCTTCGTGCGATGATGGCGATGGTGATGCCGAGGAGGCGACAAGAACTGCAGTGGAAGAATGGAATGTTCTTGCTCGAGGAGGGCGATGGCGATAAGACGAGACGAGACGAGGACGCGAAGATAAAGATGGATGGAGGAGGGCAGTGATAGCAGCCATGGAACTAGAATGAGTGGAGAACAGGTTACCTATGTCTGCCCGCCATGGCTGGAGCTACATTGTCCAAGCCCTAAGCATTCCAAAATATTTGGCCCATGCAGGTCTCGAACCTGCGACCTTGGCGTTATTAGCACCACGCTCTGACCAGCTGAGCTAATAGGCCTTACAGATTGACTAATATCTCTTAAAAATAATAACATCGACCGTTGGCCTTACGTTGACTTTTAACGACAATTCGTCAAGCTCATCGAGTTCATCCTCGCCCAGCTCGATTTGGCCATGGCTGGAGCTACATTAAAAGCCATTGGCATTCGCGTTTGGACAAAAAGATTTGGCCCGGTTCCTGGCCACAGTGCCATTCTCAAGAGCGCCAAGGATCGATCCAATGCAGTGAACTCGGGAACATTCACGGCAGGGACTTTGTCGTAGACTCGACGAGCATTGACTATGCTGCTGCATTTCAAGAACATGTCCACCAAACTTGTTGCCCTTGGACAGATCCAAGCTCCTGGCTTTTCTCAGGTAGGCCTGACGAAGATTGTCATACGCTTCTTGGTGCTTTCAACTTAAGAGGATCAAGTTACAGAGAACCAGGCAGGAGTGTGTCGGTAGTATGGTCCTAGTCAGTTCTTTTAGCGTGCGAAACCATCTTGCCTCTGCTTCCATGGCTGCCTCCTCCTATCTTCGCATCCCTGTTATTGCCATTGCCCTTCTCCTTCCACTGCAGTTCTTCTCGCCTCGGCATCGCCGCCGTCTCACGGAGAGTGTCCACCTCACTCTTCATCTCCAGTTCCTCCTCCCGACTCGGGCAGCCACCAGCTAAGGCCTCCAAATCGAGTCTCGCGAATGACGATCTCTTGCTCCAAGTTGAGAGCCTCCCGCTCCTCGGCTCCCAGTGCCTCCAAGGCCGAAGCTCTGGACGAGTGGAGCGGGAATCCCACGCCGAGATCGTCGGCAAAGTCATCCACGCGCAGCACAGCCGGCTCATCTACAGCTTCCAGTCTCGGCCATCGTCTCCAGCAGGTCATCGCCTCGTCCATCTTTAGAAGCCGCGGGTGACAACACAGAAGCAGCAAGAGAACGAACGCCGCTCGTCTGTGCAGAGGTGTGCCCAAGCCCTGTCAAAACGCCCACCATGATCGTGGCTACGAGAACGAGTCAACTCGCTGAGCCAGCTCCCGCTGCGATGTCTACCGCAGCAAGCTCACGATGCAGCACGACGCGCTTCAAGTCCATGCAGCGCCAGCACCCAGCACATCTACACCATGGATCACGGGCCGCGACGGGCTGCTGGAGAAGGTCTTCGAAGTGAAACGTCTACTCCTTCACGACGCTGATCAACGCCCACGGGCGGAACCGGCCATCTCCTGGCAAGGATGAAGGAGGAGCGAAGATGACAAGAAGATCCTGTGCCTGGTAAAGGTCTCCTTTACTCACACTGCGCAAGGCCACCAACGCGATTAGGGAATGAGCAAGGGCGGGTTCCAAGCTCTGGTGCCCAGCGTGCAAGGTCGGGCTACGTCCACGACGAGGCTCTGGAGTTTTATACGAGGTGCTGGTGGGGGTTTGCTGCTCGAGGAGGCCACGGAGGAGTTTGTGGAAACGAGCCGATGGATTTTGATCTTGCTTGTTTGTTTCAGTGATCATGCATTTCTTCTGGCCTGTGTTCTGTCAGCCTTTATAAGTAAGCGTTTGTAGTAGCAGAGACTTTTTACTCGAAAGAAACGTCACCTCGTTGATACCCCTGGCAACAAGCAGCATTTATTGTGTGTTTGTCCCTGCTTCACAAACACGCTGCATACCAGCTAAACTATTCAAAAACATGATGTACTCTTTTCTGCATAACAAGAATTGCATAGAATTGGCAAGGAGGCATCACTCGCATGTCAAAGTTCTGTAGTAGCCAACTTCAAAGAATTTTAGATTTCAGATCAAGTCAACCAGAGGTTGAGCTTTTAATTTTGTAGCTTACATCTTCTCTAGATGAAGCGCTAGGACTAGGAGTGCTCTCCAAATCCAAATCGATCGACTCGGACTCGGAGCAGGAAGAACCCGTTGGCTCGTCGTCGTCGGACATGGTTGCACCCTTCTCGGCCATATCTTCGCCATCTGTCTCGCCTTCTTCGTCTGAAGAAGACCAAGAGCTTGGTGTCCTGCTCCACGGCGGGCTGGTGCACACAACCTCCTCCTGGCCATCCACAATCCCCAGCTTCTGCATTTTGCGACACAGCCTCTCCAAACGAATTTGCACAGACTTCGCGCCACCACGGCACGGAACGTCCATCTCCTCCTCGAACACCACCTGAGGATCACAGGACTTGTGCGTCCAGTGCCTCCTCGCAAGCGCGGCCACCTCCGCCGCTCCCCCTTGAATCAGCTGCTGCTTGAAGAAGCCAAACAGCTCCTCGTCTTCCTCCTCGTCCTCCACCTTGCAGAAGTAAGCCGGGAGAAAGAAAGAAGTGGCCAAGCTCTGCACGGTCCCCGTCTTGGCCCCGTCCCAGTCCAGAATGCACTTGACATGTCCCGATGCCGGATCCACCAGGACTTGGGTGGGTCCAAAGTCGGGGTGGTGAAGAAAAAAGCCGCTCCCCTCGCGAGATTCTTGGAACTCGTCCAGCCACCTGAGCAAAATAGCCGCGTTTGCCCGTATCGATTCGCCATACCTGCGGCTGTTTCCGTGCAGCACCATCAGCCCTCCAATGTGGTTCCTCGCGTACTCCTTCCACGACGAGTAAGGCCCGGGGCTGAGAGCCCCCACGTCCAGCCCGCGCTCCATCGCCTGGGACACCGGACTCTGCGGTTCCGGTCCCACGTGGCACGCCCCGGCACAGTCGACCGCCATGCCCCCCATCGAATCCAGCGGGCGGTGGTAGAGCCGGACGGTGATGCCTGCCAAGTCAGCGAGCACGGTCTTCTTCCACTCCACGCTGGCGCCCTTCCTCCACAGCTCCCACGCCGGCACGCCCTCTGCCACCGGCATAACAGTGAGGTGGGATTTGCCGCGTGGCGTGTAGGGCAGCGGTGGCGATGCCACGTGGACGGGCCCTGCCACGACCGTCTGTATGCCCAGCCCCGACAGGAAGAGCGTCGCGGCGTAGCCCGAATCCGCCAGTGCGCTTGTGATGCGGTTCTTCTGACCTGCGAGTGGGAGTCGAATGGCGACGCGCTGATCACCTTTGTGCGCGTCGAGCACAAGATTCCAACCCCCCATCCCTAGAATGCCGGTAAATTGAACCGCACAACCCAGAATTCTAGAAACCATCCTCTCGAGTTGAGAGGGCAAGCAAAGGAAACTCTCAAATATCACATCCCTCAGCTCCGCCATGGCGCTTTCTTTCTCCCTCCAAACCCTAAATGGCCCTGTTTCATTAAAGCTCTCTCTAAAGGGTCGAACCTGACGTCAGCGCTTTACAGTCGCATAAAACCTTTTACGATTGAAGGTTATACTACTGCTCTTTGGGCTGAATCTGATCCGGAGAATCACTTTGGTTTGTACAACAATCAGCTAACAAAAAAAAAACACCTCATGTGCAAGCAGGTACTCTCTAAGCAGAAACAACTACATAAATCCAACCAATTACATTAACATATACTTTTTATTAATATTAAGTTGATAAGGCCTAAGCCATACTGTTTCTATTTAACGAGGAAAGGGAAAAGCCTTTTTTTTTTGCTTCGTGGCTGGGCTGCGCGTTTGCCTCGCCTTTTTGTTTCCTGAGAGTTTCGAGTGTGACGAGCTACCTGACGAGTGCGTTTGCCGGATCTTGGCGTGGCTCCCCATTCCAGACCTTGTCCGCTGCAAGGTTGTATGCAAGCGCTGGAAGTCACTCATCGAACTCGCTGGAGAAGCTTGCCGCGGTTGCATGAGTCATGGTTTGTAGGCAATAGTTCCGTTCCCTGTCGTATCTTGGCCACTAGTAATTCTCCCCACAGGGCTCGCCATTTTGAAGAATAGAGGACGTTGCAGGTTTAGGATATTTGCCGACTCCTGCGGCCTTGTGTGTGGCTATTTTGTGAATCTCCAGAGACACCACTCCCTATTACATGGTTGGGAATCCGATCACTGGGAACTCCTCCCCGAGCTCCCAGTGAACGAGGTCACAAGGAAAGAGGTGCTTGTGGATCCATGCACAGGGTACTTCAAGGTCCTGGTGTTTCTCCCTGCAGAATTTGATCAGTAGGGAGTGGCGGCGCTGCCAGTTTACAAGCAAGAAGAGCATTGATGATCTCGGTGTGGATGACAAGGGACTATGGCTCGGATCTAGTATGTTTGCATTACCTAACAGACATTCGCTAAAGATCACTGGTGGTCGAGTTGATCTTCTTTACGTGGCTGTGTTTGATCAGGTTTCAGGTTGCTATGACAGGGCCAAGGTGAAGTTTCCAAGCACTCTTTTCTCTTGTGGCCTGCCTTGTATTGTAGATTACAATGGGAGGTGGATTCTTGTTTCGTCGACTATAAGTGGTGGTTATAAGGTGTCTGCTGCTGCATGGGAACTCAACAGGGAGACATCAGATTGGAAACTTTTGAGTGAGGTTTACATGGGTGACTTGGTGAAGAATGGCTCTGTTGAGTTTGAGTATTTTGTTGTCAAGCATTCCGTTGTTATGCGACCAAGTATGTTATCACTCTCGCCACCGATGGCCTTCTTCTTCAAGAATAATTTATGGAGTAACTGCAGCAAGTATAACTATAAGACGGCCTTCATGCTCACGCCAGATTTATTTTTCAAACGTGCTCTATATAATAATTTTTGATCGGCCTCCATTTCTCCATGCATCTCTTCTTTGATGCCTCGCAGGCCTGGATGGCAAGAAGGGAGGAAAAAAATAAAATAAAAATTCCCAGAAGGGCCGTTTGAATTGGCGAACTCTTCAGCCATTTGAAGAAGCATGGTGGATTATTCTTATAGAGATGAAGGATCGAGCACGCTTTATGGTAGTAGGCACCTAACAATTATTAGAAAAAATAAGTAGAAAACAAATATTATTATAACATAAGCGTTTGCATCTTGGACTAGCAATCTGAAACTGATAAAGCACAGCAAGAGTCCTGAGTAATAAAGTAAAAAATAAATCAATTTTACCTCTCCTGACTGTGAAAAGAACTCTTAGAAGACCTTTGACAGCTAAGTGATCGCATGCACTGACAATTGCTATAGGAGCCCCACTCACCAAGGACCACTGAACACCTAATGTGAAACAAATTAGACATAAATTTGCACATCACACCACAATTAACTTTGCTGTTGAACATCCCCGAAACAACGGCCCAGCTTTCTTCGTTATCATGTATGTCCCCGCTTTCTTCCTTTGTGTGAACAACTCGAATGTTGTTTGGGCCATGATAAAGGTGCATTGTCATCTTGACCCGCTTTCTCATCGTATTCCCCTCGCCTTGAGCACACACAGCCTCCATGTCCACCTCCATCACCTTCTCATGCCCCCCGGCCAGATAACTAGGGCTGCCTTCTGCGTGGTACCTCTAACAGCAATTTAACTGGTCCTACATGGCATGCCTTAGCGCCATTAGATGTGCCCACCACAATGTGGCACTCCGTCACCTCAAACCAGTACCAGTCCTGCATGGCATGCCTTGGTGCCATCACAAGTTGAAGTAAACAGTAATTTAAATATGGCATTTTGAAGAGGGAATAATTGAAATTGGTTGGTTTTAATATAGACCACTTATGTTTGTATATAACCTATGGTTTTGGAATATGCATATTTCTATACTAGTAGCAATGCTGGGTAGTTGCCAAAGCCTCTCAAGCTTACTAACATATCTTTGTGACAGAATTTTCTCACATCTCACAATTTCTTTGTGAGATGATTCCTTCATTTTTAGCACTGGTCCATTGCCTATAGGGAAAGTTAAAAAATAAATAAAGTTTATTATAGTTTGTTTTTATGTTTTAAAGTGTAGTAGGATAGGAGTTAGTTAATATAAAACTTCTTTATATACAGTATTGATGGTGAATATTGATGAATTGAATGGAATTAAACGGCTTTGTGTATGAGTTGTGTCAACTCAAATTACAAGTTGTTGTGGTGATATGCATCTTGAAAATGCAACATAGAGCTACCCATGGATAAAGACTGGCTAGGGTAAGTAGATGCCTACATGACCAAATGTTTGACCTTGGCATTTTGAAATTGTTAAGTAATATCCAAGACGAAGAGGAAATTGTTTTCGAGACATATGGAATGGAACATTTGAATCAGAGGGTGTTAAGTTAATCTGTGGGATAAAAGTTCTAGTACCTTTAAATTCACCTGTAATTATTTCACAGTCTAAAACTTTAGGTGAAGTTCTTTTGACCATTAGTTAAGTTCCATTGCATAATCCAATTGTTGGAGACATATTTCTTAGAAGAATAACTATACAACCTTCTTTTAGTATCAATTTGTGTGGTAGTAGTCCAAAGGGAGTGATAAAGTTTAGAAATTCAATTAGGAAATCTTCAAAATGTTCAACATCAATACTAATATAAATTTGAGGTGGACTTAGTAATTGAGAGATGATGTTGTTGTTAATTGGAAATATATCATCATTGAGAGGTGTTAAAATGGCTCTATTTACTGCAATTTGAACATTTGAAATATCTTCGATACATGGCAATATGAAATCAGTAATAGAGGTATTTTTAATTAGTTCTGAAGGAAGAAAGATAGAATCAAGTGGTAAAATAGGGTTTTGTGTGTAATTATTTCCATCACCAACTTTCAATAGCCATTCTGCCTAGTCTGGGAACTTGGGGCTTCTTGCTTGCAATTGAAACTTTCTAAATAGATTCCATAGACTATTCATTCTTACAGATATGGAAACAATCTATGCTCAATAACTGTATGGGATAATTGGTAATGTTTGATGGAAGTCACCATTTGTAACAATAACAATGCCACCGAATAGAGAATTATTTTGTTTCAAGTCTCGTAGACAACGGTTGACAGCTGAAAATGTGAGTGTATACTAATTTCATCCCAAATAAGCACTTGTATTGCTTTCATAGATCTACTGGCATTGTTATTAGGTGTTAAATTAGAAATTGATGTATCATTAATTGGAACTGGTAACTTAAAGGTTGTATAGGATGTTTGTCCATTGTGTAGTAGTGTGTTTGCAATGCCCGTCCATGCCATACAAACCACTTTTTTTATTGTAGAACTCAAAATATTTTATTATTATATTTAATAAATATGTTTTGCTAGTACCACCAGGGCCATCAATAAAAATAAAATGGTTGGTATCAATCGGGCACTCAACAATATTAACAATTTCATTGAATATAGCTAATTGTTCAGCATTCAAGTTTCTAATATAATGGTGAAATGACAATGTGGTAAACCTCTTTTTTGGAACTCAATGATATATATAAATGCAATACATCTTTCAAAGATATTATTTTGTATAATATCATGGAGAAAATATTTTAGCTTCATGTTAAAAACCCTAGCAACTAAATGAAGTCGATCTTCAAGTCCTTCATTAGGGTGCAGATTTTGTAATATCTCAGGTCATTTAGGGTTGCAAGTAAAAGTTATGAAAATATCAGGTTTTGAGTATTTTGTTCATAGCATCTTAGTAATTTTGTTGCATAGCTCTTGGGCTTTTTGTAAAAGTAGAAGGTAAAATAACAATTTTTCCTGGTCGAGCATTTGCATCAGCAGCTTTGCCAGCAACATAATCCATCAAACCTGTATAAAAATCAAATCTCATATTTTTTTGATTAGATCTATAGTATTGTAAATTGTTGCTTTCAATTTTAACATATGCATCTACAATATATTGTTGGGTGAGTTTTCCAGCATATAAGATTTGGTCATATGTAACTGTAGAGGTTGATAATGTTGAATATCTTGTGGACAAACGATAAGCATAATAAGTGAGTAATCAAGTTCTATCATATGACTGTGACATAAGCATCATTGGGAAGTGGATGAAGAGCTTCACTCTCATCGCCACCTTCACCCTCCAGCATGTCTATGATGAATCCGAAGGGATTGCTCGACTGGAACTGCTGCATATCTGCTCGATCATTTCAAAAACTTAGTGCCAGAGAAGATCCAAACAAAAAAAAATCCAACCTTCTAGTGTTAGCACGGCTTCATTCATCCCAGCTGCCACTACTGCTACCGCCACTGTTGTTATGCTTCATGATTTGTGGAGTTCCAGGAACCTCGGGGGAGTCCAAGCTAACGTGAACTCCATTGAGGTTGGTTGTGGAAGTGGTGCTGTTTAGCTTCCTGTCTTGCTTGTCGAGCAGTAGTAACTTTGTGGTTGTCACAGCCTCCACAGCCTCTACCTCGGCAGCACGGTCTCGGAGCGAATCTTATAGATGCGATTGCAGATGTAGATGTTGTCAGGCTTCACGTCCAGGTGAGCAAGGTTGTGCCGAGTGAATGTGCTTCAAAGTGTTTAAGAGCTTAAATCGCCTCGTCCCATTTCCTGACAGTGGAGTAAGAATGAAGATCATACAAATTCTATGCACCACAAATACCTTGATTTGATGGAACTCCTCACATTAACGCAATGAAGAGCCAAAAGTGGAGACACATCGTGTATGAGAATGCCAAAGTTATGAAAGAAGAATGACAAATTACAACTTGCAATGGGGTTCTCAAGAGCAAAGACACCAGTGTTGACACAGCGCCTCCGATTTGGATCGCGAATTGGCAGCAGTGGAAGGGGCTCTCTTGCCGTCTCATAAACCCTAGAAACATACAAAACAAAACCAATTCACTTGACACGTGTCGCTGGGCCTTCCTCTCTTGCCACACATGGCTTGGCCGCCTCCCATTGGGCGGGAGCAAACATCAGCGCGATTATTTGCTAACACATGGTTAAAGAAATAACCCTTTTTCAGTTACCCCCCCATCGGACAGCCTCGATTGGCTAGATCTGGTGGCCCACAAAGTTCGGCATTTTCTCCTTATAGTAGTAGATTCTATTTTTTCTTGTTGTCAGCAATTGTGTCTCTAATGACATCCTATTGTAAAATATGTCTTTCAAATATCTATTGAATTATTTCTTATTAATTTACATGCTTACTTCAAGAATTATAAACTTGTAGTTGATGGAGTTGTTCTCTGCAAGTTGGAGGGCTTGAATAATATTATAAAATAAATTAAAACTATAATTATTTAGAAAACTTATTTTTTTTAAATCCATTTTGAAAGTGTTCCATTATTTTGTAATTCCCCACAATAAAAAATGCAAGATCATCTTCTTTATTAATGTAAGCAAAACAAAAGGGAACATTTGAGAAAAAAATTATTAAAGTTCAAATATAAAAAGTAGGGCCCATGAATAGAGGGAAAGTGTCCATGAGTTATGTTTTGATACATATCTAAATGTATTAGAAACAGTCATTAGGAATTGAAGAATACTTTTCCATGGTGACATAGATTCTAGAATTAATATGTTAATTAATAATAATAACAAAATTTATATTGGCTGTGGTTCATATACTAGGTTTAGCTTTTACTTTTTCATCTGATAATGCATTATCCATTTTAACTATTTTTTTATATTGTAATTCATATCTTCTATTCACTTCTTTTTCTTTTCATTACTCCTACCACCCACAACAATCTCAACTATCAAGAAACTGCTAGCATCTCGCATCCATCTTCTTCCTCACCTGCTTTGCAATTCTCCAAAAGTAAGATTCGACGACCTTGAGCATAGCTTTACCTTGAAAACGTTCCAAAATGGTAACCTGCCTTGCAATGAAGCGATTCATCAATCTATTATAAAACCTAATAATATCTATAAAATAAAGTTAACATCTGTATTCAAAACATTAAATAGTGTTTTTGCATCCATCAATCTCTTGTTTCCTACTGAGGTAGAAAAGAGCAAAAGTGAGGCCTGGGGGCACAAAGCTGGTGGATGCAAGGGAAGTGAGAAAAGGAGGAGAGGACCGAGGACCATAGAGGGCATGGACATGAGGGAGTGAGAAGACCCCACAACAAACTTGTTTTCTCATGCTTCTTTTATTAATGGGCACAACGATAAATAGATAGATATCTGGTGGGGCACCAATTCTCATATAAGACAACATGCCCATGTCACTGTATATATACATATACCTTATCCTTCTTCACAGGGAGAAATCCAGCGTGGACACGTTGCTGACAACTCAAAATCCTCCCAGATCGAAGTTCCTGAGGGAAAGATTTCCCCTGATGCAAAATGAGCAAGGGTGGAGCGATTCAGCAGTGCCAGATTTCACGTCTGGAAGATGAGGATGCAAATGGGCTATACTATCAATGGGGTGTGGTGTGCGGATCAAAGGAGAATCCACTTGGAGTTTGAGAAGAAAGACACAAGAGCATGAGCAAATATTTTGCTCCCGGGGTGGAAGCATCCAACTGACAGAATCAAACAGGGCTCAGGTGTTCTCTCTTCCTCTCCTTGGTGTTCCTCCCTATCCACCTCTATATGGTCACTGAGTTGTCTCCTGAGTTTGCTTCGCCCACCTTTAAAACACCCTTTGTGAAAGCTATGTACAATCTCACAGTTTGAGTTCTTCCAGGCAGAGCCATGGTTGAAACTTTTGGTCTTGAGAGCTTTCACCTCGGCCGTAGGGTCCGGGACAAAGCTAGGAGTTCTCAAAAACATATTTATTTGTTGACTTGGACAGGCCTTGCTTGGTCCCTAGAAGTTTCTTCTACAAGACAAGCTGGAGCAAATGATGTAGTCTCACTCTAGACGACATTCACTTCCAATCGTTTGAGTTTCTTCTGATCATTTCCAATCCCTTAAAGGTAGTATTTGTATTTGGTCATGCTGGAACTGTAAAATTACATTAAATTTAAATCTTTTGTGGCTATAATAATAATATGGTAGTCAAGGACAAGTTGGATTGACAAGCTTGAATGTTTCTGCTGGGTATTAAAGCACAGACGATGCACAGAACTTGGAAACTGCCATCGAATTTCTTATCCTAGAAATGGTCTGTTTTGTTCTTTTCACAGGGTGGATCGCAATCAAGTTGCAACGAGGCGGTTGGAATGCTCCAATTCGAGCAACTGGCTTTTCAATTCGCTCAGTATGGAGTGGCAGCGCTGCGAGTTTACAAGCGAGAAGAGCATTGATGATCCCGCTGCAGATGTGGGTCGGATCTAGTATGTTTGCATCGACTGAGAGGCGATGATCAGGTTGATCTTCTTTACGTGACGGTTGCTATGACGGTACAAGGAAACCCCACCAGCTTCACAGGTGCCTCTTCTTGCCAGCAGCGTTTGACAGATGGTCAGCCTAAAACGATTGTAGCAGGAATCAGGAAATGTCACTTGAAATTTTTTCTGAAGTGTTTGAATCCCAACAGCAGCTCTGGAGTTGGACAACAACCTGAGATTCCAGATTGACCTCGGATCCAAGCAATTGGCCGAGGTCGGGGAATCATCGACGCTGCTAAAGTAGATCATCTAACATGCATGGACAAGCAGCTTCCCCTCTTTCCTTGTGACCTCGTCCACCGGAAGGTTGGGGAGGAGACACCATTCCCGGTGATCAGATTCCCAACCCAGTAACGGGGAGTCAGGGAGTTGGGGACAAGATAGCCACACACCAGGCCTGTCCTTCAGGCTTCGCATACAACCTTGTAGCGAACAAGGTTTGGGATCCAAAGATCTGGCAAATGCACTCGTCCAGTAATTCCAGCTCTCAGGAAACAAGAGGCCACGCTGCTGCCTTTGACTCCGTTAAATCTGTCCGCACGAAATGACACCATTTGGGCAGAGACATGGTTTAAGCTCCAGGATCATGATCAAGTACGTGGAAGAACAAATTCCTGGGGATGGCATGACAAGGATAATGATAAACTCTCGTTTCTGAGACTCTAATTTCCTGTCTGTCAGGTGAATTGGAGGAGGCTTGATCTGAACTTCACAGAGTGGAAAGCTTTCTTCCCCTGAAGAAGATGTAAGCTTGCCTCGGGTGATTGCTATGCAAGGAGCTCTAAGGGATTTCAGTCAGATGGATTAACCATTGTAGCAATCTTTCCATTTTACTGATTGTGCTAGAGGATATGTGGCATATGAGTCAATGGTATGGTTAATAAACAAGAAGCTGAAGAACCCTAATGCCATGGTGAGTAATGGGGGTGACAAAAGGATTGGTTTTATGATATGGAAAATTAATTTTAAATGTTGTGGTTATCGAGCTTGGAAAATGTTTTATATGCAAAACTATACTTAACAAATAATGTTAAGTTTTGGAGAACAATAAAAGCTAACGAAGGAGTGGTGGTCACTTGAGAAATGATGAAAATAAGGATTTATGCACCTTATATTCTTTTAAATGCTATTTTGTATTTAAAGGATGAGTTGAGTTGGCTAAAGTAGTCAAAAACCATTTAATAATATATGAATGTATTTATTGCCAAAAGGATTTTTGTTACAAATATAGGTGATATAGGCATGTTCCATGCCTTCATATCAGGCTTACAAATCTGGGCTTAGAGGCGAGGTGATGCATTGGAACTCAAATAACTACAAAGAATATTAGATGTAGTTATTAAAGTGCATTTCAATGATAACTTGCAAAAAAAGAACACAATAATGTTTAGCAAAGGAGTCAAACCAAAAGGGAGAAATTTAGAAAGAGTTTATCTAAAAATGAGTTCTTAGGGTTTCGGAAAAGCAAATTTAGTAGCCAAAGAGCAAGTATGTGGGGGAGTCAAGCAAAAAGGGACAAACTCATTGATAAGAAAACTAAATTTGTTAATAGCGTGAAAAACAATGTATGCTACAATTGTGGTGAAACAGGACACTTATTAAAACAATATCCCTACCTAAAGAAGGCCAAAGTCAATATGGCCATTAAGTTAAGTAAAGTTTAAATTGAGGTACATGATCCAATCCCTAGCTCAAAGTTATTTATTACATAAACAACTTTAGTAGAGAGTCATTTGCAACATCTACTAACCCTTTAAGGGAAGCTCAAAAGTATCATTGTTAAGATCTTTATTGACTCATGTGTTTTGGATAATTTTATGGTTGTAAACATATAGTAAGTCAAATTAATAGTGTAGCAATTGGGTGAACCAAGGACTATAAAATTTGTTTAAGGTAGCCAAAACACTAATGAGGTACTTTGATAAGCAAGAGTTAAATTAAAGACATGGAAAGTGGATATAAATTTCACTATTTTGAACATAATAGGATTTGACATGATCTTTTTGATGGATTGGTTCTATTAGTTTGTGGTAGCCTTGCATGGATAAAGTAGGAACCTGGTGGTACTAACGAATGCTTGAGAAGAATAATGGTGAAGGCCCAAGATTTAAAGGTAAGGCTATGTAAGGTTAAAGACTTTTGCTTAAACTTAATATCTATGAAAAGATAACTCACTAAAGGAACCAAAACAATATGCTTACTTTCAATAAGGAGTGATAAAAAGACAGGAATAAAGGAAGTACCTTTAGTGATTTAGTAGATGTTACACTAATTTAAAATACCATGCCAAAGGAATTACTAGCGGGGTTACCCTCTATCTGACTGAAAGAATATAAAATCGAGTTGGTTAAGGGTGCTAAAGTAGTAGTTTACCCCTCTTATTGGTTAAACAAAAAAAAAAACTCAAAAAGCTCAAGTGCTAATTTGAGGAGTTGGTGGATAAAGGGTATATTAGGCTGAGCAAGTCATTATATGCAGTGCCGGTGTTATTTGTGAAAAAGAAAGATAACTCTATATACATGTGCATAAACTACCGGTTACTTAACAAGTATATAAGGAAGAACAAATACCTTTTACCAAAGATTGAGGACTTGTTCAATAGGCTAACAAATGTGAAATACTTACTGAGAATTGATCTCAAGATACTATCAAATCAGAGTAGCAGAGGAAAATGTCAAGAAGACAACTTGTTAGATAAAGTATAGAAGCTTTGAGTTTCTAATGATGCTCTTTGGGTTGTGCAATACACTAGCAACATTTTTAACATTAATGAACCATATTTTTATACCCTATCTAGATCACTTTGTGGTTGTCTATATTAACGACATTTTGATCTATAGTGAGATGCTAAAGGAATATACTAAACACTTAATAAAGTTGTTTGAGAAACTAAAAGAACACAAAGAGAGTAAATATAACTTTACTTAATAAGAGGTAAAGTTTCTAAAGTATGTGGTGGGCAAAGATGGGTTTAAGGTGCACCTTGAGAAGGTCCAAGTGATCCAAATGTTTCACCCCACAACTTGTATTAGTATGTGGATTTAGTCTTAGACTTGATCTTTGATTTGATAGGGTCTTTTCTATAGTCAACTTTTAGCAATGAGTATATCATTATTATTTCTGACTACTTAACTTGTTAGGTTGATATGCTTTTATTAGTGTATCTACAATTGTTGTTAGATACTTCCTCTTTAGTTAAGTGGTATTTTAGCATTCCTATCCAAAATGGTTGTTGTTGTTGTTTTAGTTGTACATAGCCTAAGTGGTTAGTAACTTTTACTTAAATTAATGGAAAAATACTCATCAAATACTAATTCTACGACCTAGCATTAGCAACTTATGGCAATTGTGAAAGTAAACACAACTCCATTGGATCATGACTATATAAAAATTTATATGGTGAAGCACTAATAGAATTTTGCACACTTATGACATATATATACCAAAAATATGGTAAATAACCATTTTAATTTGAATGCTTTGTACTTTGTGATCATTCCTTTGAAGGTTTGAATAAGTTATTTCACCAAACCATCCATTTGTGGATGATAAACACTCTTAAAAGTGTGGCATAACCTCAACCAAAATGTTAAAATATGAAATGCCTTAGTTATAAATGTAACACCATTATCCACGAATAGTTTGTGTAAAGGGCTTCTTGCTCAATAGAAACTTTATAATATTAGAGTTTTTTCATTCTTACTGAGGATAATTAGGATTAAACACAACAATTTCATATGATAAACCTTATCCTTGGGAAAAGGTATCTTACAATTTCTGGCATTTTGTTTGGAGTGGTTATTTGAGTTGCATTTCTAGCATATGCTCAAATATAGAAGAAGGTAGAAAGGAATCCTAGTTTCACTAAGATTAAATAGAAACAAATATACCATAGAAGAAACTTTCCAATCTTCATAAATAAATGAAATCCACAAGAATAAAACCATCCAACTCTAATGTATATATGCCATAGTGTCCAATAAAACAACACTTGTTAGTGGAGGTGCTCTTTGTGGCCTTCTCCACTCCTGAATCTTGATGCCTGACTAACATATATTTTAGGTGCATTCAACTTTAATAGGCATGGTTTGATTACCTAGAGCTTACAAGAATGTAGTAATGGCACTTTAACTTTTGGAAGCTTGTCTCTGTGAGACACAAAATCCCTAGGCCCCAAAGTGGAGCCGGAAGGGCGCCACATGGTAGTGGCCGAAGCGAGAGCCAAACGAGCGTAACACGTTTGGACCAAAAGCTCCGACTTGAAAAGTCAAGAGCGGGAGTGGAACTCCCAACGAAGTGCTCAAGGAACGAGCACGAAGCGAGCAAAAGGCGAGGCTCCAAAAAGGGACCCAAAAGGACCAACACATGACACGTGGGAGTGTCCGAGATGGACTCGAGTTGGAGTCCGAAGTGGAGTCCGAGATGGACTCGAGTTGGAGTCCGAAGTGGAGTCCGAGATGGACCCGAGTTGGAGTCCGAAGTGGAGTCCGAGATGGACCCGAGTTGGAGTCCGAAGTGGAGTCTGAGGTGGACCCGAGATGGACCCGAGTTGGAGTCCGAAGTGGAGTCCGAGATGGACCCGAGATGGAGTCCGAGATGGAGTCCGAGGTGGACCCAAGATGGACCGAAATGGAGTCCGAGATGGAGTCCGAGATGGACCCGAGATGGAGTCCGAGATGGAGTCCGAGATGGACCCGAGATGGACCTGAGGTGGAGTCCGAGATGGGACCCGAGATGGAGTCCGAGATGGACCCGAGGTGGAGTCCGAGATGGAGTCCGAGATGGAGTCCGAGATGGACCCAAGATGGACCCGAGATGGAGTCCGAGATGGAGTCCGAGATGGACCCGAGGTGGAGTCCGAGATGGAGTCCGAGATGGAGTCCGAGATGGAGTCCGAAGTCGAGACCGAGACCGGGACCGAGACCGGGACCGAGACCGAGACCGAGATCGAGATCGGGACCGAGACCGAGACCAAGGCCGAGGCCGAGACCGAGCCCGAGCCCGAGTCCGAGCCCGAGTCCGAGTCCGAGTCCGAGTCCGAGTCCGAGTCCGAGTCCGAGTCCGAGTCCGAGTCCGGAGCCTGAGAGGGTGAAAGCCCAAAGCGTTCGTCTCCCAGACCCTGGGGGGTTTGGTGAGCTCCAAAAGTATAGTAGGGGGAGGACTGCAGTGGAGCCAGTTTGGCCAGGAAAGGCCAGTTTGGCCCAGGAAGGCCAGACCCAGTGTTGGGTGATGAGCTGCCCACTGGGAAGTCCAAGACTAGAGTGAACACAGACCGACAAGCGGGGTAGCTTGGTGAAGTGTTCAAGAGCCGGCTCTAGTTCCCCCGGGAGATCGACTGGCCGATGCTCCCAGTCCAAGTGTGGGTGGCACTACCTACTTGGATACCTGGTGTGGCTCAACGGAACCCGCTCTAAGCCCATGGCTAGAGCACCCAAGGGCAGAAGGCGAGGAGAGTACCCAGGTGGCTCGCATAAGGCCACGGTGTTCTGAAATGTTGTCCCAAAGGCCCAGATTGTGGAAAGGAAGAGGAGCAGTCCTCTGGGGTAGTGACCAAGGACACAGTCGTGTGGTGAGGAAGTCCCAGAGGACCGTGGGACTTAGTGGTCGGGCCTGTGGGTCTCGATCCAGTGGCAGTGTTGGCAAACACGGCCAGGGGCAGAAAGGGACTTAGTGGAGACTGACAGAGGGATATTGGGGAAGGCTATTCCCCTTGTCGGTGGGCATCCTAAGGATGCTAAGGAGTGGATCTGAGATGACCACTCACGGATGGTTTGCCTAGTCTTGGAGGGCCAAGACGGTGATGCAAGTGGTGGTGGACCACCAGTGTGACCAAGGTAAATAAGCATGGCCTTAGCGTAACAGGCCGGTACATTGGTGATACCTTGGGGTGTCGATCATGGGATCGGACACGTGGAGCACTTGGACCAAGTGCTAAGGTTGAGTGGCATGGATGCCATTCTCGGGGTTAGCAAGCCCCAAGTCCTGAGTTGGACTTATGGAAGTTGTCAATGAGACTCCTCCAAGTGGTCAGACGTGTGGTTAAGTGACTAAAGTAAAATGGAAAATTTAGTCGCTTACAACTTGGTATCGGAGCTGTTCCTTAGTCCGACTTTTATTGGTGCTCAAGTATATCACCACTAGTGTTGGCATCGGAAGGTCCGAGGAGTGGGCCTATCCTTGAGGAGTAGCAAGTCGGGAAGACATGGCTCTCCATTACAGTTCATGTGTGAACTTGTAGACGAGGTGGTGGATAGAAAAGGGCCAATAATGGAACGACTTTGGGATCTTGGGAACAGTATATGGTTTTCCTCAAAGAGTTGAGGATGTGATCCAGATGAGCGTTTGACTTAACAAACTGGCTAATGTAGTTGTGGTAAACAACTACAGTTGGGATCACAGGAAAGATAAAGACTCCAAAGCAATAAAGGAGTCACAAGATTTTCCTCACATAGTTGAGGTTGGTGCTCATGAAAGCGAGACCAGAAGTAATGACCGTGGGAGGTCAAATACGGAAGAGGACTCAAGTCCTCGAAAAGGTAGCCGGGGCTACCTCTAATAAATGCTGGAACAACCCAAGGAGTTGGGGGTGTATTAAGTGGATGAGTTGGTGTTCTCATCACATGGACAAGTAGTCCTAAGGGGCAAAGGTTGCCCCCAGAGAACAAAATCAAGTGTCGGAGTAACACTTGTGAAAATAGTCCTTTTGAGTAGGACAGGAATGCAAGAAGTGTATTCCAGTGAGCTAGTGCCTCACAAGTAGGACCTTACGGGTCTGTGGATTAACCAAGTCCAAAACTGCTGGATGACTCAAGCAGAGTCAACGGATGGTCCTAAAAGGACCGATGGAAGCATTTGGACTGAGGTGTGTTGTACCCCACAAAGGATGGGGGGGGATCATAGGATCCAAGGATGAGAACAGAGGGTATCTCATCGATGGCAAAATATGCCATGCTAAAGTTATGGGAAAGGTGTTCCCAGCAGAAAACAACTTTGACACAAAGTTGTGTGTGACCTCTATGGTGCAATGCTAACAGATGGTTGGCATGAGAAAGGGCGGTGTTGGTCTTGGCAAAGACTTAGATACGAAGGGAAAGTGTCATAGAGGTAGGCTCGTGGAGCCGATGGTGTGGAGACACCAAATGTGTCAAGGTGTGATACCTTGAGGCTATGTTGGTGGGTTCATGAGAACCCCTTGCCAAAGGAATCCCAATGGAAATGGGAATGGCATAGCCTAAGCTGCAGAGCATGCAGTTGGAGTGTGGTGACCCAGATAGTGATGGAGGTGTGAAAGCACCAAGCAATGAGTTGTAGGACTTGACAACTATGAGGCAACTAAGCAAGAGGTGCAAAATAACTGGTTAAACGGGTAGAAGGTAGCTACCCAAGACTTTTAGTATAGGGAAGTCGGATATACCCTTACGGGGGATAAGTTGCTTATGTTGCAATATAGTAAGTCAATGTCATAAAAGGAAATACTCATTGTTAAGAAAGCCATCATTGGGACACCCGAACACTCTAGAACACCAGAAGGTGGTGTTTGATGTCGCGAGGGCAATGGATAAAGCCCAAGGGACTAAGTCCCTAGCGAATGATGGATAGAAGGTGCTATCCAAATGTCCAAGGTTGCGGAGACAGGAGAGGACTGTCTACCCAAGTTGGACAAAGCCAAAAATGGAATTTTGGCAAGGCTAGTGATAGGCATGTAAAGGCCCATAAGCAACAATGTAATCCTAGTGTGTGGGATTATAAGGTGAGCATACCCGGATTGAGGAACCACTCCCTAGGCTATTGGGTAGGTTCATCCCTAAGAATACTTGCTAAAGCGTGATAGAAAGTGCAAAGCTATCCTCCTGGTCTGGAGGAGAATGACCAAAGGAAAGGTGTGAAGCCAAAAAGCAAGAAGTAAGGGGATAGAACCGAACCATAAGAATCAAAGGGCATAACCAAGGTTGGTTATGCCAGCTGGGAGTGGAGAATCAAGTGGGGGCTCAAGGGTGTTGCCGCTAGCAACCGTGATGCCATGGAGAGTCTAAAATATGGAATTGTCCATGTTAGACTATGTGGCATTTGGAAGGCTTGCAAAATCGGAGGCCTTAACAAGCTGAGGGACAGAGTTCCTTCAAGGTTCCCAAAGACGATTCTAGGTTGCTTAGTACCTAGAAAGGCCAAGTGTAAATGGTTCATGGAACGCGCGAAATCAGAGTGGCGCAGCAGAAGCGTGGTCTTGAAGCTTGCCATGAGGCAAGGCTATCAAGGTTAGGGAAGTAGTTCCCGAGTGTTCAAAGAGAGGGCTTTGAACGAAAGTCAATGGTCAAGGACTTTCACGCTTATGCAGGAACCATGTTACAGTGGTCGGAGGACTTGCCAAGCGAGATTGGCACGTCAGGGGAACAAATACCCTAGTTGAAGGTGATAACTTCAAAAAGGGTGGGCCATGGGGCCGAGCATGGAGGAGTCCATGCATGATCACAGACATGTCAAGTGAGAGGACTTGGCAGTGTGGAGGAACTAGGTTCCTAAGCTGTGATCTGTAGCGCGCTTTAAAAATAGGTTGGTGCACCGGCGTGGGGAGTCACGCCAGGCATCTAGTGTGATGCCGTCCGTAGATGCATATACGGAGGTTGGGTTCAAGTCCCGACCCTCTAGTGCTTGGGTTCGAGTCCCAAATCACTAGGGCGTGGTGATGGTTTGGAATATGAGGACACTCATATTTCGGTGGTCATGGACTCTCAGTGGGGAGACTGGTTTGGGCACACCGCCAAGCGAGGGATGCCTCGGAGTCGTGATGCATGGTTAGATTGCTTAGTGTGAAAGCTCAGCATATCTAACTTGAACACTTTGGTGCAAGTGGCACCAAGGTCGTGGTGAGTGAGATGGGGACACCTAATCTCAGTTGCTATGAACCCTTGGCCATAAGGGCTAGCTTGGGTGCACCGCCAAGTGTGGGGGATGCCCCCGGGGTTATAGTCAACAACTTGGAGGTCTAGAAAGCCAAGTACATCTTGGCAACTCTGTTAGGGTGCCAAGGTGAGATCACTAGGTGATCTTATGGCCAGAAAAGGACAAGGTCCTTGGTTGGCTAAGGAATGAAGTTCCTGGTTCAAAATGTTGAAATTGAACTGTTTAAGGTGGTGTGGCTTGGTCGTGATAACCAAGTGGGAAGAGCACCTAAGGGAAATAAACTATGTCCATCCGATGGCATAGTGAGTCCGAGGAAAGTAGTCTCTATAAAAGACCCATGGGAGGGTCACAAAGTTGGGCCATGGATCGAGCCCATAGCAGAATATGCTAAAGAGACATACTAGGGGTGAACATCCTCCGGACTTGGCAAAGAAGAGTCTTTGCTATGGAACCGAAAGGATACCTCAAAAATGGAGGTAGCGATCCGATGTTGCTGGGTGCAACAATCAAGGATAGGAGCAAAGGACTAGTGGCCAAAGTTTGGGCCATGGAATTTAATGGAAGGGATCCAAATGGCAAAGTTAGCCAAGGAACACTAATGTGTTCGATGCTAACAGCTTGTGGGAAAGGAAGCGGACTTTCAAGGATGGATTCCTAAGTGCTCCAATTTGGCGAAGTAAAGGCTCCAAGTGAGGGAGCGGTAAGGTAGCCAAATGATAGGGCCATGGATAGCCCTAGCACAAAGTATGATAAATGGAACTTAGTGCCCAAGGTGGCACGAAATAGAAGAGAGGATTATGGTGCCCTCAAGTAATGAACTTCCTAGGATAGGGAAGTGGAGTTGCACAATCTGTGCAATGCAAGGTGTTGGAGACACCTAGGAAATTGACGCCCAAAAAGTCAAAAGAGTAAAAGTTCCAAGGTGCAAACATTCAATAGATGGAAATTGAGACTACTCGAGAAGGAGTAGTGGGATTGACTTAGAGAAGGGTCTCTAAGAGGTTTAGCAAGAACTAAACCAATAAAAGGAGAGAACCATTACATGTGGTCCAATCAGTCTCTAAGTTGGAGAGACTACGCTCCTTAAAGGATGGACAAGGCATGGTGAGCCTTTGGTGTCAAACCATAGACAAAGATTGGCTAGGTGCCAAGGATGGAAATGGTAACACGTGTGGGTGTTACTTTATGAAATGGTTTACCGTTCGATGAGGACATCGAACTTCGTCTATGGGTGGTGGAGTTGTGAGACACAAAATCCCTAGGCCCCAAAGTGGAGCCGGAAGGGCGCCACATGGTAGTGGCCGAAGCGAGAGCCAAACGAGCGTAACACGTTTGGACCAAAAGCTCCGACTTGAAAAGTCAAGAGCGGGAGTGGAACTCCCAACGAAGTGCTCAAGGAACGAGCACGAAGCGAGCAAAAGGCGAGGCTCCAAAAAGGGACCCAAAAGGACCAACACATGACACGTGGGAGTGTCCGAGATGGACTCGAGTTGGAGTCCGAAGTGGAGTCCGAGATGGACTCGAGTTGGAGTCCGAAGTGGAGTCCGAGATGGACCCGAGTTGGAGTCCGAAGTGGAGTCCGAGATGGACCCGAGTTGGAGTCCGAAGTGGAGTCTGAGGTGGACCCGAGATGGACCCGAGTTGGAGTCCGAAGTGGAGTCCGAGATGGACCCGAGATGGAGTCCGAGATGGAGTCCGAGGTGGACCCAAGATGGACCGAAATGGAGTCCGAGATGGAGTCCGAGATGGACCCGAGATGGAGTCCGAGATGGAGTCCGAGATGGACCCGAGATGGACCTGAGGTGGAGTCCGAGATGGGACCCGAGATGGAGTCCGAGATGGACCCGAGGTGGAGTCCGAGATGGAGTCCGAGATGGAGTCCGAGATGGACCCAAGATGGACCCGAGATGGAGTCCGAGATGGAGTCCGAGATGGACCCGAGGTGGAGTCCGAGATGGAGTCCGAGATGGAGTCCGAGATGGAGTCCGAAGTCGAGACCGAGACCGGGACCGAGACCGGGACCGAGACCGAGACCGAGATCGAGATCGGGACCGAGACCGAGACCAAGGCCGAGGCCGAGACCGAGCCCGAGCCCGAGTCCGAGCCCGAGTCCGAGTCCGAGTCCGAGTCCGAGTCCGAGTCCGAGTCCGAGTCCGAGTCCGAGTCCGGAGCCTGAGAGGGTGAAAGCCCAAAGCGTTCGTCTCCCAGACCCTGGGGGGTTTGGTGAGCTCCAAAAGTATAGTAGGGGGAGGACTGCAGTGGAGCCAGTTTGGCCAGGAAAGGCCAGTTTGGCCCAGGAAGGCCAGACCCAGTGTTGGGTGATGAGCTGCCCACTGGGAAGTCCAAGACTAGAGTGAACACAGACCGACAAGTGGGGTAGCTTGGTGAAGTGTTCAAGAGCCGGCTCTAGTTCCCCCGGGAGATCGACTGGCCGATGCTCCCAGTCCAAGTGTGGGTGGCACTACCTACTTGGATACCTGGTGTGGCTCAACGGAACCCGCTCTAAGCCCATGGCTAGAGCACCCAAGGGCAGAAGGCGAGGAGAGTACCCAGGTGGCTCGCATAAGGCCACGGTGTTCTGAAATGTTGTCCCAAAGGCCCAGACTGTGGAAAGGAAGAGGAGCAGTCCTCTGGGGTAGTGACCAAGGACACAGTCGTGTGGTGAGGAAGTCCCAGAGGACCGTGGGACTTAGTGGTCGGGCCTGTGGGTCTCGATCCAGTGGCAGTGTTGGCAAACACGGCCAGGGGCAGAAAGGGACTTAGTGGAGACTGACAGAGGGATATTGGGGAAGGCTATTCCCCTTGTCGGTGGGCATCCTAAGGATGCTAAGGAGTGGATCTGAGATGACCACTCACGGATGGTTTGCCTAGTCTTGGAGGGCCAAGACGGTGATGCAAGTGGTGGTGGACCACCAGTGTGACCAAGGTAAATAAGCATGGCCTTAGCGTAACAGGCCGGTACATTGGTGATACCTTGGGGTGTCGATCATGGGATCGGACACGTGGAGCACTTGGACCAAGTGCTAAGGTTGAGTGGCATGGATGCCATTCTCGGGGTTAGCAAGCCCCAAGTCCTGAGTTGGACTTATGGAAGTTGTCAATGAGACTCCTCCAAGTGGTCAGACGTGTGGTTAAGTGACTAAAGTAAAATGGAAAATTTAGTCGCTTACAGTCTCTAGCCATGCTAACATTCAAAAGCATATTGACTTTAGTGTTTGTTTGATGTGAGTAGCACACTAACATTTGTAAGCACATAGTTACAAACTCAATGTATTTTTCTTATCATTTCCTATTTCTTCTGGGGAATCCAACCAAGTATTTAAAACTTGATATAATTGTTACCTTCTTGGCTTGTAAATGACATTTATTGAATCAATCTAGCTTCCACCAATTCATTTGTGATTATTCCTTCAACTTGTAACCAATTGATCATGATTTGGCCTCTAGCTTAGCCTTTTTCTGAGCTTACAAATGATATTTAGGAGGAACTAGAAGCAAAATAAGAAACTCATTTGTCACCTTCTTGAGAACTGGTAAAACATTGTTGTTTTGAGAACAAGTCTAAGATAATTCCTATAGAAAATGGATTTAAGTGAGTTGTGAATTATGGGGCAATTGGTTCAAAATTAATAATATTTTTTTGGGATGAAAAGGCCAACCTTAAATATATTTTCTTTAGTCCTATCCTTTTTTCTATCTCTTTTGTTTTGGCTATTTTTCATGAGAGTTGCAACTCTCGAGAGCTAGAGGCCAGAACAAAGCCATAAATTTTCAAAAACACTTTAGCAAAATTTAACATTGTATATGTTGAAAATTAATAGCACCTTTGTTTCTTCCCTAGTAGTTCCCCAAATATGGGGCTTAGTCTAACACATTTGCAAAAATTTATTCTAATAGAAAGGAAAAGCATGGGTCTTACTTGGTTGTTTATGGAGTGAAAATCCATCACCAACTTAGCCGCCACATCTAGTCTTGAGTATCCTTATAGTAATACCTAGTTATAGCCTTTGATTTTTTATGCTTCTAAGCCGGTAACACACAAACTAAGAAATATGCCTTTTTCTTGCAAAGAAATGAAGGGAGGGATTTTAGGCTACCAGCTGCCTTCAGTAGAACTTGAATAATAAATAAATAAATAAATAAAATAAGAAAGCACTTCACCTATAAAATCAAACTTTAGTGAGAAAAATTTGAAGTTAATGAGATGAATATGAAAGCATGATATGAATATGAGACATAACTACAACCAAATAGCTAAAACAATAGGAATTATAAAAAACACCTGAAAGAGTAGAAAATAAGCAACCCCCTCTCTCATGGTCAAGTCTCCAAAAACTGGGAGAGGTTTTAATTTATCCTTACAAGCTGGAAAAAAAAACTCTTTTTTATAAATAAAAAAAGTTGAAAGAAAATTGTAAAAAACACACCTAGTTATACTTTTTGTAAGGTGCAATTGGAGCTATGTATTGGGCCCCCAAGAGAGCTATTACAATATAGCTAGCTCCAAAGCTTGTGGTGTTCAATAGCTAAACAACTCTCAAGCTTTTGATTGCTACAATTACTATAATACTGCCCCCATACAACACCATCCACTCCACTCCACACGACTTCAAGAAAAATAACAAAATCAAATGCTTAATAATGTTTAAAAGTTGAAATTATTTACTTCCCAAAGCAATGTACATTGAGTAGCAAAAACTCACAATGCTAGGCACAATGAACAAGGCCAGGTAGAGGACTACAAAAGTCCTAGGTGTATAGAGACACAGCTTCCACAAAACAACCTACAAATAAAATACATATGAAACATTTATGATTCTAATAAACATTCTATACCTTATACTGGAATTGAGTCCTAAACACGTAGTGATAGAGAGTCAACACGTAGATGCTCATACCAACAAGAAAAGCTTACCCTTGCCATTTCTAACTACAAGCATGTGTAGAGAAGAAACATTAGCCATCTGCACATTTCGGATGGGTGGTTGGCAAATGGTACTTCTTGGTGTGGAGGGATTATTACTCTAAAGAGTTGCACAAGCCATATAAAGCCCTTCTGTTAGGTCCCCCAGAGGAGTATGTCTTAGATGATAGAACTTCATAGAAAAGCAAAAGCTCACCGATGCTCAATAATTGGAAATGGAATACTTTTGCCTTGCTGGCCAAGAAGCTAGGATCTTGCACAATTGACATTCCAAAATCCTAGACAAGGAAAAAGAGTAAGCTAGTTTTAAAACTACCTATCTGCCATATGTGGGAATTTGCTATTGATTTCCTTTCCTAAACAAAAAATGTAAGAATCTTATTGCCTAGCAATTATATGAAGCTTACTCTTCAATAGAGGGGTTTTGTCAAGCACAGTGATATCCAGCTGAATTTCCTCATGCACAACTTCTAAACAAAAAAAAAAAAAATGAAATGAAGAAAAATGTAACAGTCATATTGCTAAGCCATGCTTACTATTGGCCCCTTCTAGCTAATTTCCTTGCTATAGCTTCTCTTAAAAAGAAAAACATAAGAATTTTATTGTGAGATGTGCTTACTCTTGGACATAGCCCCATTTGACTGAATTTCCTCAACCATAGCTTCTACTAAAAAAGAAAAAAATGTAAAAGTCTTATTGCAAGTTGTGTTTCCTCTTAGGTATAGCCCCATCCAATTGAATTCCCTTGGCTGCAACTTCTCAAAAAAAAAAAATATAAGAGTCTCATTACAAGTTATGTTTACTCTTGGGTATGGCCCCATCTAACTAGATTTTTAACTCAATCTGGATTTCCTCCACTCTTAAACAAAGAAAGTAAGCAAATTTTGTAACTATCAATTGAGAAAACTTATCTCATCACTAAAGAATGCTTGCCAACATATTTTGTTACCTTCCCCATTATGGCCTCTACTGTTGTCCCCATCCCCTCTACTCCAACTACTCTAGGGTGGGGGCTTTGGTTTATACTTGGGAACTGCTTGAGGAATTGATTCTACTTCAGTTTATTTGATCTTGTTTAGCTCTGCCTCAATCCCCATCAAAAGGTCCATGCCTTCTACACTGCTAGCATTTACAATCTTTTGCCTTTTCTTCCACTTCTCATTACATTTTAGCTCATGTATGAGGGTCTCTAACAAAGCATTGGTTTATGCCAATTGTCCTTCCAAAGCATCCAATCAAGCCTTGAATAACTAAATCTCACCACCAAACTCTTATTTGAAAATTTCCTCATTAAAGTCTTCTTCATCTATAGTTTCTTGTTCAATTGGAGGTTTCATCTCCAAAGGAGGTTTTATCTCTACCTTGGTCCACTTATGCCATGCCTTAGCCATTTCCTAACAATCTATCACTAGAATTAAGGAAAAGGTTCTAATACCAAATTGTAAATCACAAATTTTTTCTTTCTAATTTACTAGTTTACCTCATTTATCCGACCACCACTGCCTTGGCCTTAGTTCAGTTTCATTACCAAAGTTTCCACTTATTATACTAACTCCTACTTGGATTTAACTACTCACTGTACAAGTAACAAGGTGTTAGCCATCTATCTATAGATTCCTGAATTCTTTTCCAATCCCCCTCTTTGGGTTAGATTGGATTTAAGATTCAGTTACACTCCCCACAAGCATAAATAGCCAAGCACACCAAGGCTTTAGATTCTTAATATCCCTTGGTACAACAAGATTTGATTATAAAACCCTCTAAATCCTAAGTCTTGGGTGCATTTTTTACTTCGGGACCCTAGAGGGAAATACTATGGCTTAACAGCCTAGTATGAATACCCCTACTCCCTCATTTCCATCCCCAAGCTTTTAGGAAGGAACGAGGATTAATAAGCCACATAATACTTAAATAGGGCACTACTCTATATAAGCCAAGAGCATTATTGTCAATTTTCCTTTTAAGAGTAAAAGTTGTTTTTGAGCATTTCCTTGGGTAACTCCTCTACCCACCCAAGGCCATTAACCCCTAATCCCAATTTTAACTCGATTTGGAAGCACCATTAAAAAGTTCTTTCAAAACTAAGTTCTAAACCTCACTATCTCTATTATACTTTTGGAACCCTCTACAACAGCCCTCCCCCAACCCCTCAGGAGATTACTCCCCCACTTTCGTCCTAATGGGAAAGCCCTAATCCCTACACGGGACTGGGGACTAATAAGCCTTGTGGTACTTAAGTGGGACACTACTTCATATGAGTGAGGAGTACCATTGTCAGTTTCCCTTTTGAGAGTGGAAGTTATTTTTGAGTATTTCCTTGGGTGGCTTTTGTAACACCACTCAAATCCATACTCACTCTCACCTAAGGCTACTAACCTTTAGTCCTAACCTCAATTCATTTTGGAAGCACCATTATAGAATTCTTTCAAAACTTGATCTTAAACTTCACTATCCCTATTATACTTTTGAAACCCTCTATAGCCCCCTGAAATGTTATTTGTTTCATTTTTAAACTTTCTCTACAACAATAATATTCATTTCTCCAGCAACATAATCCTAGTTATGTTGCTTCACATGGTGGTATGATTGATGTCCACTACTACACAAGTCTGACTTATTGCATTATATAATTTAAATTTTTGTCATTTAGTTTTAAAATTTTAACTTAAAATGTTCAGTTGTTATTGTTATTAGTAGCCATCATTTGTGACTAGATTTAAAGTAAAATTAGATTTTTTTTAAAGTTGACATTTGTAGTTGCAATATATTTTAAACAGTTATAAAACAAAAAATATGTAGTCTAGAAGTTATTTTTGAATAAATTTTAAGTCAATTATAATAGTTATGATGAAATTGTTTTTTAATAACTTAAAATATCATCATAAATGGTATTTATAGTAAAAAATTAAGTAAATAACTGATATTCTAATTTATGACCATTAAAACTGATAAATCACAGTTGGAACTGCCCTTAGAAAATCATATATAGTGATCTATGCTAGAGTGCCATAGTCAAACATACCAAATATTAATGTGACAAACACAAGATTAAAAGTGATAGCATACTTAGATAAACTTTGAGTGATGCCAAATAGCACAATTTTTCATCACCTTTTTCTAGAAGTTTACTGCAGTAGTAGTTTTTTTTATCTAACCTTTAAAAGGCTCCTTGTTTAAGTGTATCATTCCCATAAAGACACCACCAAGGAAAGCAATTAAATCCTCCTAGAAAATATGCAAAAAAAATTTATATTATCTTACTCACTTTACGATTGAGTTGCAGTGGCCAATGCAAACCACCCTTGACAGTCATCTATTAAAGTAATTCTGACATGTGCTTTATAGGTGCTCTCTCCTCGTCCTATTTTTAGGAAAAAATTAGCTCTTAATCAACAACAAAAGAAAACTTAATTGGAATGTTTCACCTTTAGATCATCATGGAAGCATCATTGTGATATTCTTTCCTCAAACCTCACAGATTATAAAAAATCAATCAATCAATCAATCAATCACACATAGAAATTGAATTTTTCTGTCAAAGCAAAAGTGCAATGTTAGTTGTTTTGAGAAATCTAAAAAATCTTACTTAGCTTTTGTTTGTCTTGCATGCTTTTTTTGGAAGAAAAATAGAGCTAACTCTAGTGTCACAACTTAAAGCTGCTGAGAGCATTAAGAGTATCATACCTTGAATGGATGAAAAATTAAACTCAGCTTAAGAAAACAAAGAAATCAAAGGAAAGTTTCCATTCCAATCCAACTTACCATGAACTCTTTATAGTAGAAATAATAAAGATTGATGAGCTCCTTGCAAATTCCATTGTTGTGGGTAATTGATTGCATTCCCTTACCAGAAAAGTTAACATATGTGAAACAATGAATAATATGAAGCAATGAAAGTAACAAGAAATAAAACATTAGTTACCTATGATTTAAATAAGATTTGTCAAAAAACACCTTCAAGCTTCTAAGATAGGAAAAATAATAACTTCAATGTCAAAGACAAGCATCAAGACCATTTACTCTGCCAATGCTAGTACCTCCATCCAAGACTTGACCATATTTCTAAACAGCTAATAAAAATCTTTACACAAACCAAAGAAATAAAACCATAAGTTCATCATAAATATAACTTCTCAACAATTGTGAGAATCCTTTACATTCTTGGGACAAAAAAAAAACTATAGGCAAACAATCCTTACCTTGAAGCACAATGTCTAGGATCTAAATTGCACTAAAGCTTTGCCATGTGATTTGGAGATACAAGTTGCTGAGGGTATAGCCAACTGTGCCATGAAGAACAAGGTAGCCTTTCTCCAAGCTCTGCAAAACAACCATAGCACTTAGGCATAGTGATGATACTAACAGATGGGACGAACAATCCTATTTAGCTCCACCATCATTGCCATCCCCATCTCCACAATTGTCCAAGTAAAATCATGACAGTATTAATTCTAGGATAATTTAAACATGCCAACCAAAAGTTTTATTTTTAATTGCATATTAGATTTTTGGTCTCCACAAGTTTTTCATAATTTTAACACTGAGGAAAAACGTATTGCAACCTTATTGGAAAATAATAAAATAATAAAAAATTACAAGCTTGTTTCATGACCGGACCAGTTTTCATTAAGTTTTTTTATTTTTTATTGTGTAATAACTTCCTTTAAATTGTGTTTCTCAATTTGATTTTTTACATACCTTTTAGCAATATCAATTTCTTGCACTTTGGTTGCATATCCATTCCCTTCAATTTATAGGATGGCTAGCTTTAAAATTCTCTAGAAAGTCTTGCCGTTAAATAAAGGGAATATTGTGTAATCCTCATATCTATTCCTGGAATTCCTTGCTCTTTGCAAAGCTCAAAGCCTCACACCACTACTATTGCATACTCAACCTCTTCTGCCAAACTAGACATGCAAGTGATAAACAAGAGCTTCTCTCCACAAAGTCTGCTCCCTTGTTCCGACAAATTCAAGGAACTTCTCTTTTTTTCTCAAAGATTTTTTGCTTATGCTTTGGTCTGGTTGAGCAGGCGACTGGGATTTGCCTTGCTTACGAACTTCTCTGGCACAGGTTAAATTTCGCTTCTAACTAGAGAATACTGAAAGAGTTTGCATGGCAGAGCGCAACCCAGAATTCGTCGAGAAAGCTCTCGACGCTGTCAACAGCGACAAGAACAAGAAAGTAATCGTCCTGTTTAGCATTGGAGGAACTCTCCTCACGTAGGGCCTAAAGCAAAGAAGTTCAAGGATCCCGAGCGCTTCTTTGGATGCCAGTCGAGGTACTCTCGTCCGATCTCGCGTCAAAACCTCTCAGAAAGAAACTCTCCTTACAGATCATTGAAAGCGGCATATGAACTCCAAAAAGCAGGATTCACAAACGTTTTCCACCTCCAGGGTCGATTTAACGAATAGATCCATCACGATCTTCCCACCTCTGGAACCACAATAGACTAAAACTTACCAGGTATCCGCGCAAGAGCAAACATCATTCTCAAAACCATGCAGCCTCTGCATGTCACGTACTGTGATCTTCCTCTTCACCACGCTGGAGATCATCTTCGCAGAAGGATGGCAGTCACCGCACATCCTCAAGTTATTCACGAGCGAGATCTCATGGTCTTCTCACACAGCGTGTACGCGATTGCAAGCTTCTCACTGTGAACACCGCTGCCACACTTGCTCCATCCCAAGTTCTCGTGTTTATACCCATGATCTCTCTCTCCAGCAGCTTCGTCAACCTGGCAACTTCCTTCCGAACTTTCTTGATGCTCGGATGCGCAGTGTCTCCCACTCGAAACTTGTGCGTGATGCCATCGATCTGGATCAGGCTCTCGGCCTCGAGCTTGTGGAGACCTTTGTCTCTCACCATCTTCTTCAATCCGGCAATGTCGTTCGCTCTCCCGGTTTGGCTGTAGATCTCCACGAGGATCTTGTACGGTGAAACGTTCTCTGGATCCAAAACAAACAATCTCTCTGCGCAAAGCTTGCCATTCTCCCCGTCCAAGTGCCTCCGGCAGCAAGCAAGTAGAGTCATCCATCTTCCACATTATGTAATCATCAAATTCCACGACACAACGCTGTTTTCGGGCATGCTATCGAACATTTTTCTGGCTCGCAGCATATCCCCTGCCTGGGCATATCCTTCTATCATCGTGTTCCACGTAGCGGCGTTTACATTCTCGTCATCGAGGCTCGCAAAGATCTCCCTGGCCTTGTCAAACCGCTCATTTGTTATGTAGGCATTGAGCAGCGTAGTCCAGGAGAACACATCCTTGACGGGCATCCTCTCGTAGAAAAACTCCTCCACTTTGCGCAGATTCCCCTTCTCGGCCGCGAGCGCGGCACGATGTTCCACGACACGGCATTCTTCTCCTTCTCCGGGATCTTCTCGAAAATCTTCCACACCTCTGGATCGCATCCATTCTTCTGCGTGACAACCTTGAGGATGATGTTCCAGGAGAAGATGTTGGGCGCCTGGATCTTCTCAAAGATCTCCAGCGCCGTGTCCGCGCTCCCGCAAGCTCCAAACATGTCCATGAGAAGATTGGCAATGTATCGATCGTTGCGATAGGCGCTGGCTTTCACCCGCGCATGGATCCGCTTGGCTTCCTCGAGGCCTCTCCTCTCTTGACAAGCCAGGCTCTGCTTCTTCAACGCGATCGATCCATCCTGTTCTTGGGCGATGCGAACTTCTCGATCACCACCGTGCTTGCTATCCAGAAACTCTCTCCCGTGTCTCCCCCAGTGTGTGTGCTGTTGTTCGCCATCCATTCCAGGTACACGTCCGGGAGAGAACCCAGCGCTTGGCCTTTGTACTTCCCGAAGTGAGAACCATGGATCCAACTTTGCGAGAACTCTGCGGAGCAAAAACGTTGCTGCCACCTTCTTGAGTGCTCGAGCTTTCTCCTTCTTTTCTTTCTGATAGAACTTGCCTGGCCAAGCCATTCCAGTGGTTGTCTAGCTCCTGTGCCATCCATTGCAGATAGTTCGCTGGAAGAGAACCGAGAGGCTGGCCTTTGTATCTTCCAAATGTTAACACTTTTGGTAGCCATTATCGCTGCAAAAACGTAAACCACCAGGCCTTTTGTCTCTCTGGAACGCAAGCGAAAAATTGTAGAAAAAAGATCACCTTTTCTACAAACGAGGCATCAGTGTGGCCAACTTTTTTAGCCTCTCTGGCCGCGTCTCCAAGTCCCCACATTTGCAATATCATTGGAATCGTGCCAAGTGAAAACTATCTGTAAGTTCGAAGAAAAAAGAATAACAAACAGTGGGCTCATAGCACAGAACGAAGAGTGTGAATTTAACGCACGTCTCCGATCGCAACTTTGTCTCCTTCGTGAATTCCTCTACTTTTCAGCTCGGCGTTTATCCCGCTGCACTCTAAGACCCGCTCGAATCGTTGCAGGGACTCGAAATACTTGCGAGTCGTGTAAGAACTGAATGGGAAGATAAAAGATGTAAGCTTACTCCCAGTTAGTCATTTGCGTGAAGCGCTCCACACCAGAACCGTAAATGTGCCACAAGTCTGATTCTGGGTCGACGTCCACCTTAAATTCTCCAATGGGACTACTTCGCTCCTTTTTCACCATCGAAGCTACGTCGTTCGAGATCGACACGGGTTCTTCTGCAAGAATAGTAGAGAAAGAGTTCCACAGTCGAGTTAAAAGTAGTGTTTCATACTTACCAACTGGGACTGTCTGTAGAAGCTTATACGCATGACGTACAACTTGCGGCGCTCATGGAACGAACCTCCACTCCACGAGACTCCATAGCTTTCCGGAAACTTTCCCAGCGTTCGGCAGCCTCTGGGACATCCATCTTGTTGGAGCAAAGGCGAGGATCAAACAGTTCCAGCTCCAGTCACTGCATCGTAGTCGAATTCTGGCAGTCGTACCGTCTATAACATGAATCTGGTTCTCCAAAGAAACTTTTAGCACGCAGGTAAGTTTAAAACAAAAAGCTTACCAGGACTCGACAGCGCTCAGTGGCGTAAAAATTCGTGACCGAGGCCGTATCCAGCGTGAGCACCTTCGAGAAGCCCGGGCAAGTCGGCTATAACCATCGTTGCATCGAAGTCCAGCGACACCACTCCAAGGTTGGGTAGTAGTGTCGTAAATGGATACGCAGCAATGGCGGGACGAGCAGCACTGATAGCACTTAGTAGCGTGCTCTTTCCAGCGTTTGGAACACCTATAATTCCCACGTCTGCCACAAGTTTAAGCTCCAGATCGACCCACCTGGAAAGATCACAGCTCAAACAAATCAAGACAGGAAGAACAAAAAACAAAAACTGAAGAACAAACCATCACGCTTGAAGAGAGGGGATTGAGAACCAACATTTCGGCTCCTTCACCATTGCCACCATCCCCAGCTTTGACGTAAATCTTTGCTCGGTCGAAGCACCTCATCACAGCAGGCACGCCTTTCTTGTTCCTGCTCGATCTTCCTTGTCACTCGTAGAAACATCTGTGGAAGAGTCCTCCTCTTCGTTCCAGACTTCCATCTTATCTCCACGCGGTCGTCATCCTTCGATCCCAAGCTTCGAGCGATTCTCAAAAATGGAACGCTCTCCATGCATCTTCCTGAGCTCCGAGAGCTCCTCCTCAGCTTCAGCCAGTAGCTGACGCTCCTCCTCGGCGGTCATTGGGCTCAAGTCGCCTCCCAAACTTCCACTCTCTCGTCTTCCTTCTCTTCTTTCTCTTCGTCCTCGTCCAATGGTCGAACTTTCCCTTTGAGAAACTCTGGAAGAAAATTTCTCACGCTGCAAAGTTTCCTTTGCTCCCAGATTGGATGACAAATCTTTCTTCTTCTCTAGCACAGCCACGCTGCATCCGGCAGCATACTCCTCTAGCAGAGCCAACGCAGCCGTCGTGTATGCAGCGAAATCGTCCTCCACATTCTTCTTCCTGGATTTGTTCTCGGATGCCAAAACAATGGCGCTAGACCATCTTTCTGGCCCGCATTCTCCTGTAATCTCTGCCCTGCAGCATACCTGGAGGCCGCAGCTTGCAAGGGATTGCAAGGGGCAGGAGCTTCCATTGAATTTTAGGGTTCTTCACCATCCAAATAAACGTACTAATATCAAAAGAATTTTCTTTAAAAAAACTTTCAATTGTGTTTAAATTTCTGCACAAGTGTTCTTTGTACATGTTCCATACAAACAAACATTGTAGATATTAAATGTGTATCTGTGTTTTCTCTACTTGAATAATTGTGACCTTTTTCGAATTGAAAACCATTTAAATGTTTGTCTTTATTCAAAACACAAATGTATCAGCCTTTTTACTCTGAGCATGCACATGAAATTTTACTTCATCCAAAACTGACTGCAATGGGACTGGTGACCATATACTTCCCGAAAACATCATTATCAATGTTTGAGTCGTCCTCCACTCTAAATATCACCTGGAATGCTTTCGTCTCGCCGTTGTGCTTGAACCGCAGCACAGATGGATGAACCGACACCGACACACTCTCTGGTGCTTCGATAGCTGCCGTGTAGTTCGTCGACTTTGCTGCGGCTTAAATTGGAGATGGCAATGGATGGACAGTTGAGGTCTGTGGGATTGTCGGGACACTTAGCGGCAGTTTGCGTGAGGATCTGAAGTTTCGTCTGGTTGTACCCCAGACCACAGAGATATCCAATGGAGTCTTGCTCGTCGGCATCATATACTAGGCTAGGGTGTGCAGCGGCATTTGGATTTACATGCCCTCCACCAGAATCAAAGGGTGATGCTTGATTGATTCATCAAGATTATCAAACCACTAACCTGTTTTGTAAGGTGTTAAGAATAATATGTATATCACTTTTTTTCAAGTTGTACATTACCTGTTGTTGCTGTGGCTGATTTGATTGCAGCTGGACTCCAGGTTGGATAATAGGACTTTAGTAGCGCGACAATCCCACTTACATGAGGGCAAGACATAGAGGTTCCAGAAACAAGTTTGTATGGTACTTTAGAGTTATTGAATTGTCTGTATGCTGCTAAAATGTGTACTCCTGGAGCTGTAATATCAGGCTGAAAGAACAAAAGTCTCAAAATAACTAACAAAATAACACTAAAAATATACCGTGAGTATGTCTGGATCAACCAGGTTGGGACCAGAGGATGAAAATGCTGCCATGAGAGGAGCAGGCTTTTGATTTGTCAAGGAAATCTGATGTTTTTATCTGTGCTACAGGAATCCTGGCAGGCACAAAAGGTTAAATAAAATACAAAACACAAACATTTTTACCTATATACGAAAAGTTGGCTTCTCCAGCTTTTTCATCAACAAGAACTGAAGGAAGAAACTCATTTCCAGTATCTTGATCAACTTCAGTTGAGTTGCAAAAGATAATCCCAGCTCCACCAGCACTAAAAACTACGAAAGATTGGAACGCTGGATGCATCCGCCCTCTCAAACATGCCGTTGGGATCCAAAGACCCAATATCATCTTAACTCGCAGGATGATTGCTTTACCTGGCTGAAAAGCTCTAAAACCCTGGAAACCATTTCAAATTAGAATTCCGAAATGATTCATTGTTGCCAAGGAAAAGGTCTCCAAAGTAGGCTCGATCAAGAGTGGTTGCTCCAACAGTAATGATCTAGGGTGCTACATTTTCCACCGAGCCAGGTCCCAGAATTTGGTGACTGTTTCCAGCGGAAGCCACCACCACAATGCCTTTCTGCATGGCATGGAACGCTCCAATGGACGTAGAATCTAGGAAGTAATCACCCGCTGGATGCACTGAGAACGTGAGCGTCTGGGCACCCGACAGTGTCATCCGTGATGTTTCTCCAGCATATCTTGTAGATTGCGTCTGGAGCGCCACCTTTTGCAGTGCCTTTTGCGTACCCAAGCCAGTTTGCGTTTCTCACGAATCGGCCTCCGGCAGTGGAAGCCGTGTGAGTTCCATGGCCATTAACATGGAGAAAGAATTTCTCGGTGTGCTTTTGCATCCTGTAGGCAGTGAGAAAGGAATCTGGCACCGATAAGTTTCCTGGAAGATCACAAATTAACGAGTTAGCATGTAGCTAGAATTTATGTGGTTTCTTATATTTTACTTGTTGCAGTGAGAAGCGTTAAATTTCTCTCCAGTTTCGCATGTTCCTTTCCATCTTTTGGGGATTGATTCCTTGCCGTGATCCAAAAAACTCTCGGACTCCGGCCACACTCCTAGAAAAACGAATATTATTACAAAAAAGAAAAGAAGGAAGAGGGAATTACATGAATCAAAGACACCGACAATAACGTCTTTGCCATATTTTGTGTTGTGCCATAGCCAAGATGATTCAGTAGATTCGCTAGCACCAAACAAGGAGTTCTCTCCACTTCAATAGAGGCCGAGAAACTCTCATGAGTTTGTGGTGTGGATCCTGCGGATTTTATTGGGAAAGATAGACAACACATTTGGAACGCCTGCAATTGTGGGAAGAAAAGAAAAAAGAAAGAAGGATAGACTTTGGAATAAATTTATGTTTACTGGAAATTTTAGCAGCTTGTTCTTCTGTTAGTCGAGCTGAGAAGCCACTGAATCCATGCCTCAGTGATTCTCTAGCAGCCTCGTCACTGGTATAAACGAATTTGGATGAAGTTTTCTTTTAATGATCAAAGTTTTACCTTCCTAGAACATCCCGAAGGAGTGCGTGATGGGAGCTACTGGATGAAGGGATTTATCGACATTCCCCAAATAAACAATGCGAGTGTCTCCATGATCTCGTTCCTGGAGAATCAAAGCCATGGGCTAACACTACGAACACAGAAGGCAGGCTTAAAACCTGGCAGTTAAACTCAAGAAGAAAGTATAGAATGATGGAGTGCGCCATGAAACCTTTAAAGTAGTGTGTTGTCATTTATATTAGAGACGCGGAGTGAATGTGTGTAATGCTGATGCAAAGCTCATACCGGGTCACCTTTTTTTTATTGTACGATGAATTCAGAGGAAATTGTCAATGCTCGTGATGTTAATAGAGAACATTGCATTTATCCAAAGGTCGTCAAAGTTGATAAATATGATTGACTCCTGAGCTACAGATCTTTTCACGAGATATTATTAAGATCATGCAAAAGGTTTAAACAGTGGTTTCAGGCTTGTGATAGGATACTTTCCATTGCTCATCACAGTCAAATGGAGTTGCAAGAGCTAAGGATGAACTCTTGATCTGTTCTTTCTCAGTAATTGGCAACTCTTATGAAAGAAGAGGTTTCATTTATAAGGTACTGATCTAGATAGGACAGGTAATATACAATAATCATAATAATGATATTTTGTCAACACAACTTGTGTAGACTGACTTCTTGGACTGGTAAGTACCCTGAACCTGATGGAAGACCTGTGCTCTTAAGCTCATTTGTTAATGAGGATTTGTCGAAAGGAACAGGAAGCTTGACTAATCTACTATGAAAGCGAAAAGATGCCTTTATATAGTTTACGTGACAAAGTAAATGCATTGTTCAATCTCACTGTGACCCTCTTGAGTTCATATGTTTTCTTGAATTTGTATGAGCTTCTGCAATTAGCTTTGAGAATCCTCCTTCTTGTCAAGTATGCTCCTCTCACTTCTTCTGCCTGCAACAGCACTACTCCTACTTCTCGCGCATTCCTGTCATGGGTCCGACGACGATCATTTCTATCTCGACCTCCCGTCCAGGGAGGGTTTTGCATGCCCCGAAGTGAACAGCTTTGTCAACGAATTCGATCCGCTCTATAGATGGTCTCTGCGTTCTTCCCTCGCCAGCGTCCTCTCCACGACAACTGGCGTCGACGTCGAGCTCGCCAATTCTGCCTACCAGCAAGCTAGTGCATGGAGAGTGATCAGCAACTCGACGAGTGATGGGGGAGCCAACAAGCTGTATGCCTCGGCCGAGCCCCACATAGCAGGCGGTCACATGAAGCAGCACCGGCGCAACTGGCAGTGGAGGATGCAAGTGGACTGGGGTATCAGCATTCGCATGTGCCTATCCATCGGTGGTAGCCAGAGCAATCGGTCATGCCTCTGGACTACTGCCATCCTTTCGATGGAAAACGAGGTGGATCTCAGCCTGCTCCTTGTTGGTGTACCTTACAGGGCTGCTACTGCACCTAGCATTGAACCAGATCTGAAGAACATGCAGCATAGCACAGCAGGATTCTACCTTTCCAACTACGCCAGCAATGCAAGGACGGACTTCACCAAGTACCAGAAGCTCAACTCCTCGAGCCACTATTATGTTACGAACACTAACGATGTACCAAAGTGTGGGTTTGCACCATCTTACTACAGCAACGACGCCGCAGTTTACCTCGGGTTTCCTACCCTCCAATGCGGCTGTTCCAATTCCTCCACCAAGGTATGTGTTGTGGTCACCAAGAACATGGACACCAGTAGGTGGGGACCATTCGACTATCGTTCCCCTTGCAATTTGCTAAAGTCTTACTGGGCTTGGAACGCCGGTGGAACCAATTGGCTTGTTCTTAACACACACAACACCTCCTCTGACAAGCCTGCACCATTTATTGCAACCTTTAAGGGGAATGTCTCTTTTGGGTATGCCCTCACCACCGTCACAGCGGATAACTTGCAAGCCATGGTGAACACAACATCCTGTGTCGAAGCATTGATGCAGCAGTCACCGGTGCCATCCAGTGTGGAGGTTCAGAACAGGTGCAGTACCAATCAGCTGGTACTGAGCATTGAAGATGGTGAGTACTACCTGAACAAGATGCGACAATTTCTCTGGGCTCCCACTCCCCGGGAGAACAAGATCAGTACCCCCTGTTCAGAAGATCTGCCTATGGGACAGCTCGAGTTCAAGGACAAGCTATGTGTGAGCAAGCTGGACACTGCAATCAGCACAGAGATCAAGCTCATGATTGAGTCCATGTTACAGCTCAGAGACGTCAAGTTCAAGCAGAACAAGCTGTGGAAAGACGGATCAAACAACAGAAACCAAGTCTATACCGGGATTTTGTCAGCGATTGTGTCCTTCCTGGGAACATGTTTCTTGGCAACGAGTCACAAGTTGCAAGATATCGAAGAGTCGTTTCAGAATTTCTGGAACAGGGGTGGCGCAGTAGGGGACTCCAACACTGACGACCAGGCTGCTCAGTCGAGCAGTAAATCAGTTTTTTCAAGCCAGGACCCCATCTTTTGGGTTAAGTTTCTTTATAGAACACTCCTGGTGCTCAGTTTTGCAGGTAACCTATTCTTGCCAAGTTGATTCACTAAGTTCACATTCTGTGCAGTTTTACTAGCATATACAGCATATAGCAGCGTGGAAAGCGTAGAGAAGGACCGGGACATGTTGCAGGCGCAAACTGTACCTCAGGTCCTCAGTGATGGTAGTGTGGTGTTGCTCACTACCACGGCTACCTACGAGGTAAAACCCATATGGGCTAGTTTGTATGTCATTTCTGTTCTTACTGTGCTGGCCATGATAATCACACTGGTCATTACATGGCGCAAACTTAAAAAGTTGACAGTGAAAATGGAGTGATCAGCTAATTAATCATTGAAGCGTACTGAAGAACCCTAACCTGCAAGAAAGATTAAAGATTGCCAGTCTAAATCTAGGAAGATATGACCCTTCTGCAACGGCTGTGCTCAAGACTCCTCAAGAGAGCAAGGAATCAAAATGTTGTTTGTTTCATTTTTAGACTTTCTTTAATCTTTTTAAGTGTGATATTGCATACTCAACCTCTTCTGCCAAACTAGACATGCAAGTGATAAACAAGAGCTTCTCCCCACAAAGTCTGCTCCCTTGTTCCAACAAATTCAAGGAAACGATCTCAAAGCAAATGCCAGGTTTCCTGCTTCTCTTTTTTTCTCAAAGATTTTTTGCTTATGCTTTGGTCTGGTTGAGCAGGCAACTGGGATTTGCCTTGCTTACGAACTTCTCCGGCACAGGTTAAATTTCCCCCTCGCTTCTAACTAGAGAATACTGAAAGAGTTTGCATGGCAGAGCGCAACCCAGAATTCGCCGAGAAAGCTCTCGACGCTGTCAACAGCGACAAGAACACGAAAGTAATCGTCCTGTGCAGCATTGGAGGAACTCTCCTCACGTAGGGCCTAAAGCAAAGAAGTTCAAGGATCCCGAGCGCTTCTTTGGATGTCAGTCGAGGTACTCTCGTCCGATCTTGCGTCAAAACCTCTCAGAAAGAAACTCTCCTTACAGATCATTGAAAGCGGCATATGAACTCCAAAAAGCAGGATTCACAAACGTTTTCCACCTCCAGGGTGGATTTAACGAATGGATCCATCACGATCTTCCCACCTCTGGAACCACAATAGACTAAAACTTACCAGGTATCCGCGCAAGAGCAAACATCATTCTCAAAACCATGCAGCCTTTGCATGTCACGTACCGTGATCTTCCTCTTCACCACGCTGGAGATCATCTTTGCAGAAGTATGGTAGTCACCGCACATCCTCAAGTTATTCACGAGCGAGATCTCACGGCTCTTCTCACACAGTGCGTACGCGATTGCAAGCTTCTCACTGTGAACACCGCCTCCACACTTGCTCCATCCCAAGTTCTCGTGTTTATACCCATGATCTCTCTCCATCAGCTTCGTCAACCTGGCAACTTCCTTGCGAACTTTCTTGATGCTCGGATGCGCAGTGTTCCCACTCGAAACTTGTGCGTGATGCCATCGATCTGGATCAGGCTCTCGGCCTCGAGCTTGTGGAGACCTTTGTCTCTCACCATCTTCTTCAATCCAGCAATGTCGTTCTCTCTCCCGGTTTGGCTGTAGATCTCCACGAGGATCTTGTACGGTGAAACGTTCTCTGGATCCAAAACAAACAATCTCTCTGCGCAAAGCTTGCCATTCTCCGTGTCCAAGTGCCTCCGGCAGCAAGCAAGTAGAGTCATCCACACTCGAGCATCAGCTTCGAAAGGCATGCTACAATGAGCTCTCTTGCGTCTTCCATCTTCTTTGCGGCTCCGAAAGCTCCAACCATGCAGTCGTAGTGATCCAAGTTCCCAGACGATCCATGCGCCAGGATCATGATGTTCTTTGTCGCGGCGTCAACCTTGTCTCCAACTTGCTCGAACAGCGCATTTGCCTCGTGCATGTATCCTCTGTGTGGAACATGGCATTCCTCGTGATCGCACCCGGATCCGGCGTTTGGTCGTAAACTTCCCTCGCTCGATCGAGATTCCCGGCCTTTGCATGGGCATCCAGCAGCATCGTCCAGTGCACAATAGTCTTTTCAAACGGCATCTTCTGCAGGATCTCCTCCGAATCATGGGTTGTCCCTGCATGGCAGTGTGCTTGCAGCAAACACGTCCACGAAGCGCCATCTTTCTTTGGCATCTCAGCAAACAAGGTTTTTGCTTCCTGCAGATGCCCGTTGTGGGCATATACAGCAAGCATCGCATTCGAAGTCACCTGGTTTTTCTCCTTCACTTTTTCAAAAAAGTTTCTTGCTTCTTTCACATTATGTAATCATCAAATTCCACGACACAACGCTGTTTTCGGGCATGCTATCGAACATTTTTCTGGCTTGCAGCATATCCTCTGCCTGGGCATATCCTTCTATCATCGTGTTCCACGTAGCGGCGTTTACATTCTCGTCATCGAGGCTCACAAAGATCTCCCTGGCCTTGTCAAACCGCCCATTTGTTATGTAGGCATTGAGTAGTGTAGTCCAGGAGAACACATCCTTGACGGGCATCCTCTCGTAGAAAAACTCCTCCACTTTGCGCAAATTCCCCTTCTCGGCCGCGAGCGCGGCGAGGATGATGTTCCACGACACGGCATTCTTCTCCTTCTCCGGGATCTTCTCGAAAATCTTCCACGCCTCTGGATCGCATCCATTCTTCTGCGTGACAACCTTGAGGATGATGTTCCAGGAGAAGATGTTGGGCGCCTGGATCTTCTCAAAGATCTCCAGCGCCGTGTCCGCGCTCCCGCAAGCTCCAAACATGTCCATGAGAAGATTGGCGATGTATCGATCGTCGCGATAGGCGCTGGCTTTCACCCGCGCGTGGATCCGCTTAGCTTCCTCGAGGCCTCTCCTCTCTTGACAAGCCAGGATCTGCTTCTTCAACGCGATCGATCCATCCTGTTCTTGGGCGATGCGAACTTCTCGATCACCACCGTGCTTGCTATCCAGAAACTCTCTCCCGTGTCTCCCCCAGTGTGTGTGCTGTTGTTCGCCATCCATTCCAGGTACACGTCCGGGAGAGAACCCAGCGCTTGGCCTTTGTACTTCCCGAAGTGAGAACCATGGATCCAACTTTGCGAGAACTCTGCGGAGCAGAAACGTTCTTCTTGAGTGCTCGAGCTTTCTCCTTCTTTTCTTTCTGATAGAACTTGCCTGGCCAAGCCATTCCAGTGGTTGTCTAGCTCCTGTGTCATCCATTGCAGATAGTTCGCTGGAAGAAAACCGAGAGGCTGGCCTTTGTATCTTCCAAATGTTAACACCTTTGGCTGCAAAAACGTAAACCACCAGGCCTTTTATGTCTCTCTGGAACGCAAGCGAAAAATTGTAGATAAAAATATCACCTTTTCTACAAACGAGGCATCAGTGTGTGGCCTCTCTGGCCGCGTCTCCAAGTCCCCACATTTGCAACATCATTGGAATCGTGCCAAGTGAAAACTATCTGTAAGTTCGAAGAAAAAAGAAAAACAAACATAGCACAGAACGAAGAGTGTGAATTTAACGTACGTCTCTGATCGCAACTTTGTCTCCTTCGTGAATTCCTCTACTTTTCAGCTCGGCGTTTATCCCGCTGCATTCTAAGACCCGCTCGAATCGTTGCAAGGACTCGAAATACTTGCGAGTCGTGTAAGAGCTGTAATACTCGAAAGAATGGGAAGATAAAAGATGTAAGCTTACTCCCAGTTAGTCATTTGCGTGAAGCGCTCCACACCAGAACCGTAAATGTGCCACAAGTCTGATTCTGGGTCGACGTCCACCTTAAATTCTCCAATGGGACTACTTCGCTCCTTTTTCACCATCGAAGCTACGTCGTTCGAGATCGACACGGGTTCTTCTGCAAGAATAGTAGAGAAAGAGTTCCACAGTCGAGTTAAAAGTAGTGTTTCATACTTACCAACTGGGACTGTCTGTAGAAGCTTATACGCATGACGTACAACTTGCGGCGCTCACGGAACGAACCTCCACTCCACGAGACTCCATAGCTTTCCGGAAACTTTCCCAGCGTTCGGCAGCCTCTGGGACATCCATCTTGTTGGGGCAAAGGCGAGGATCAAACAGTTCCAGCTCCAGTCACTGCATCGTACTCGAATTCTGGCAGTCGTACCGTCTATAACATGAATCTGGTTTTCCAAAGAAACTTTTAGCACGCAGGAAAGTTTAAAACAAAAAGCTTACCAGGACTCGAGTGTGGCGTAAAAATTCGTGACCGAGGCCGCATCCAGCGTGAGCACCTTCGAGAAGCCCGGGCAAGTCCGCTATAACCATCGTTGCATCGAAGTCCAGCGACACCACACTAAGGTTGGGTAGTAGTGTCGTAAATGGATACGCAGCAATGGAGGGACGAGCAGCACGGATAGCACTTAGTAGCGTGCTCTTTCCAGCGTTTGGAACACCTATAATTCCCACGTCCGCCACAAGTTTAAGCTCCAGATTGACCCACCTGGAAAGATCACAACTCAAAAGATCAGAGAAAGTCGAGAGACATAAATCAAGACAGGGAGAACAAAAAACAAAAACTGAAGAACAAGTCTCTTTGTTTTGAGAAATCTAAAAAATCTTATTTAGCTTTTGTTTGTCTTGTAAGTGTTTTTTGGAAGAAAACTAGAGCTAGCTCTAGGGTCACACCTTGAAGCTGTTGAGAGCATTAAAAGTATCATATTCCGAATGGATGAAAACAAAGAAGCATCACTTTTTAAGACAAAAGTGAAAGGGTAAGTAATTATATCCATCTTTGACAACACACAGCAATGATAGATGAAAGAAATCAAAAGAAAGTTTCCATTTCAATCCAACTTACCATGAACTCTTTATAGTGGAAATAATAAGGATTGATGAGCTCCTTGCAAATTCCATTGTTGTGGGTAACTGCCTGCATTCCCTTATTAGAAAAGTTAACGAATGTGAAACAATGAATAATATGAAGAAATGAAAGCAGCAAAAAATAAAACATTAGTCACCTATGACCTAAATAAGATTTGTCAGAAAACACCTTCAAGCTTCTAAAATAGGAAAATTAATAACTTCAATGTCAAAGATAAGCATCAAGACCATTAAACTCTACCAATGCTAGTACCTCCATCTAAGACTAATATTTTTGAACAACTAATAAAAATCTCTGCACAAACCAAAGAAATAAAACCATAAGTTCATCACAAATATAACTTCTCAACAATTGTGAGAATCCTCTACATTCTTGGGGCAAATGAAAAACCTAAAGGCAAACAATACTTACACAATGTCTAGGATCCAAATTGCACTAGGGCTTTACCATGTGATTCAAAAATAAAAATCTCTTTATCAATACAAGTTGCTGGGGGTATGGCCAGTTGTACAGACTCCACAAACACATGAAGAACAAAGTAGCCCTTCTTCAAGCCCTATAAAACACTTCCACTCACCATTGTATTAATGGATGCTAAACTGCCATAGCACTCAGGCATAGCAGTGATACTAATGGGTGGGATGAACAATCCAGTTTAGCTCCACCACCATTGCCACCCCCATCTCCACAATTGTCCAAGGCAGATCATGATAGTACTAATTTCTATGGTAATTTACCAAAATTTTTATTTTTAATTGCGTGTTAAATTTTTGCTCTCCACCAATTTTTCATAATTCTCAGGCTAAGGAAAAACTTATTGCAACCTTATCAGAATAAAATAATATAAAATAAAGCTTCTCCAGACCAGTTTTAGTTAGGTTTTTTTAATTTTTATTGTATACTTGCTTTAAATTGTTTTTCTCAATTTGATTTTCTACATACCTTTTAGCAATATCAATTTCTTAAATTTATAGCGATGGCTAGCTTTAAAATTCTTCAGCCGTTATATTGCAGGAGGGAGATCTGCTTCATACAAAGAATGCCTGACTAGGACATGATTAATGCAAGGAAATACAAACATGAAAAGTGATTACCTCCAAGACAGATCCATGTGCCATTCTTTGATACAACCTTCATCTCCAGCAGTGACCAAAGAAAGAGGTCCTGTTATCAAAAGGCATCTCATTGTGGCAGTTGCAAAAAGTTCAGCCTTCAGATCACGTTCAGTAAGAGAAAGCACCCGCACTATGTGCGACTGACTGGGAAGCTCGGGGCTATGAACAGCAAAAGTTCCCAGCAACAGAAGGTTGTTGCTGTCTGGAGTGAGTTGAATTCCAACTCCGCTTGCAGCTGTAAGAATAATGTAAGTCATATGTACCAAGACGAAAGAAACACAGAACAAACCTTCAAAGAGTCTGCTCCAAAATTTTTGTAAGAATCCAGTGAAAAGGACTGTAGCAACATTGCCTCCGATAGCAAGTTGTTATCAAGAGAAACACAGCATACATATAGTTGTACACTGTGCTTCCCTAGAGGACCACAAGAGACGCAGAATCCACCTCCTGACTCCTTGCGTTGAGTGCCACGCAAAGAACTGAAAGTTCGTGCTCAAGGTGGAGGACGAGGACGAGGACGAGGAGCTGTTTGGCTTCTTCAAGGAGCAGCTGATTCAAGGGGGAGAGGCGGAGGTGGCTGCGCATGTGAGGAGGCACTGGACGCACAAGTCTTGTGATCCCCAGGTGCTGTTCGAGGAGGAGATGGACGCTTCGTGCGGTTGTGGCATGCGGGGTGTGCAGATTGCTCTGGAGAGGCTGTGTGGCAAAATGCAGAAGCTGGGGATTGTTGATGAGGTTGTGTGCATGACCCCGCCTTGGAGCAGGACATCAAGCTCTTGTTCTTCTTCAGACGAAGAAGGCGATTGATCACTTCGGCCAGATGATCAAGAGAGGCAGCAACACGGTGATTTACAACTCCCTGGGACAGATGGACGAGGCGATGAACCGGATGGCTGAGACTGGAAGCTCTCCGGACGTACACCACCCTCATGAACGGCTTCTGCAAGCTGACAAGGTTGGACGATGCGTACGATCTTCTCAACCAGATGATCGCAGGGGGCTGTGCTGAATTTCACGACCTTGATGCTGTGCATGTTTTCGGTGAGACGAGGAGAAGCTGCTTATCTACACTCTATACCATTCTCTGCAGACTAAACCAGTTGGGGACCTGGAACTTGAAGAAGACTGGATGTGGTGTTGTATACCACTGCTATCGATGGAGAGAGAAGAAAGTCGGCGAGTGCGCCAAACTCTATAACGTATTCCACGCTGATTAATGGCCGGTATGCTTGATTGAGCTCGTGGCTTTATGGAGAAGGGCTGTGTTCTCGAGCTAGCTCTCTCATGGTATATGCACACATAAATATTATTTAATATCTATTTTTGTGCATTATAATTTATAAAGAAGTCAAATTTCATATAAATATTTTATTATTTTGTGAGTACTTATATTTATATTATATTATAAGTGTTGAGAATATAAATTTAAATATTTAATTGGAAATTTTATGTATTTTCTTTAAAGTTATAAACAAAATTTTTCTTTTGTGTATGTACATGTAGGTTTTATGTTTGGACTTTGCAAATTTTTTATATGTACAATTATCTAATTTTTTATTGAAATAATACATATACTTTATAGTGCAAACCACTTAGTGTTGATACAATCATATAGCTTTTAAAATGAGTTAATTTTAGCATTTTACTTGTAATGAATTTATTCTTAATATATTATAGTTCTAGTATAATAATAAACACTATTAAGTAAATACTTAATAATAATGAACTTAAAATGTTCACAATTTCCTTTTAATTTGTTAAAATATTTTGTTTTCTTTCAGCTTACAGGGACTATATAATACTTTGTTTTTAAGTTTTCCCCTTGGTTTGAGCATGGCTAAATCCTTCTTTTCATGTGTTTAAATTTAAGCTGCAAGCCAGCTTAAACAGCTGCAGAATACAGAAGCATGTCTTGGGCCACACATCCACTTCACCGATTCTTTCATTAGCTAGAGCTCCAACTGGCCAGCCCCAGGATGTGGCAGCTAAGCTGGCTGAGCTAAACGAATTTTCATGGACCCATGATTTCACTTGTAAATCATGTCTTATGTGATTTCTTACAGAGCCAGCAATCTGTTTGGATCTTCAGGAGAAAGACTGTTTGTGAGCTCCAAGGCAGGAAAAGCTAAGTCTCTGGGAAGCATTTAGAAGACTTGGTTGTAAAGTGTGGAGACTGCCACGACGGAATGGAGCTGAATGAATACTTGAAATTCTGAGTGGCATCTACCAGGAAAGAAGCTCCATCTTTATTTGAAAGCTTCCACATACACCGTCCATGAGTCCTGGTGGCCCCTGGGAAGAATGGCTAAGGTGAAGAAGCTCTGGAAACCATAGAGAGAAATGCATCTCCTCTTATATCACTGCTATTTTTGCTGCTGAAAATGAAGGTAGTGGTTTTCTTCTCCAGAATCTCAATGATCTTAGTGTTTGAATTGGATTCACAGATCTGCACTGGACGACCAAGTTACCCTAGCAATATGGTGCCCGATTTTGGAGAAGAAAACTACTACCTTCATTTTCAGCAGCAAAAGTAGCAGTGATGAGCAGGGATAAAGGGAGCAATGCAAGCACAAGCTTTCGAGAAGGAGCCATTTTTGCTGCTTATCTTTTGGTCGACCCTCTTTCCTCATGGTCATCTACATAAGCAGCTAGCTATGACCATTCAGTGACCAACACTTCGCATTCTAAAGTCTGTGCGAGCATTTGTGAGAGTTTGTGCCCATATGGAGCTTTATCTATGGGAGGCAGCCTCCTTTGCTTTCCCATTTTTTCTGCTAATCTAGAGAGCTGTGATTCTCAATACAGATATGATTCCAAGCATGTTTGCTTTGACACCATAGGTAAAGACTTGTTCGATTAGCAAGGAAGAATGAATGCTTTGGAGCTGCTTGTAACTCTTGGCTTCCAAATAAACTGAGAGCAACAGCCTCGTCAAGATGCCCCATGGGACTTATATGTGCATGATACTGGTCCAAGACACAATGGTGTGTTGGTGAATATTACAAAGCATCGGACCGGGCTTTCCATACAATGCAAGCCCTGTGTTCCAGGAGATCACCTTTTGCTGAGCATCGGAAAGAAAGAGTGTATTTGCGACCTCCAGATGCCCGTTTAAGGCAAATGTAGTAATCGTTACATTATGCAATCGATCTGACCAAATCGGTGGCGTCTTTGATGCTCCGGCACTTCTGGCACACCTATAGAGGAGATTGAAACAAAGCGCTTGTATCAGAGGCTGGATGACACGGTGCATCCGCCTGCCGTGAGCCAAATCTCGCACAATCTCAGCTGCTGCTCGATCTAAAGAGCTCCTCTTGACTCACTAGCACAAATCAATGAGGATTCTCCAAATGCCACCATTCTTTCATCAGTCTCAACCAACCATCATGGCCCGTTTATACATCCTACTGTATCATGAAACTCTTTACCTAAAGATGGTTAATCTGCTCCGATCCATCTTGTCCAAAGACACCAAGAGAAGAAAGGAATAATCACAACACACAAGGAAAGGAGAACATGCAGTCGATCCAGCTATGCTCCACCAGATCAACTGTATCACACTCCTGACAGATATCGAACCTGTGACTTTCTGCTCCGGAAACAGACGCTCTATCCCCTGAGCTACAAGCGCTTTACAGAATAGCAGCACTTTCTAAGCCAGATTTTTGAATTTTATCCGGCACTTCTTGCGATGCTTTCCCGGCGATCAGCCGGTGCATTCCCAGATGCTTGAGCCCTAGATAATCTCTTGATAATTTCTTGACAAGCTGAGAGCATTGTAAGAGAACCCGTGTAGATTTTCCTGCCTTCTTCCACGTTTGAGCACGCGGAGATGGAGCTCACAAACAGCCGCTTGTGTGAGTTAAGCTTTTGGGTAGCTAGAGTCAACGCTATATTGACCACAAGAACATTCGCTAACATCTTTGACTCACCATTTGTGTTAGTTCGGCTGATGGTTTCTAGAATTTTGAGCCCCTTGGAACCGGTCCAGCCCGAAGAAGCATTGTAATCCGGACCTTGCAAATTTAGGGTTTAGGGTTTAGGGTAAACTCTACTGTCGGTGACAACGACAAAGATCATCCTTGGTGCTAGCTGTGGACGCGCCATTATCATTCTTTCTATCTATCAAGGCGCTAAAACCCTAAATCCCGGACTCCTAGAACGCCATGTACATGTCGCCCAGGAGATCCCATGCCTGCTTCGCTGACGTTGTGTGCCACACCTGCATTAGCTGCCTGTCCTCGAGATGGAGCAAAATATTCGCTCGCGCTCTCGCGTCCTTCTTCTCAAACTCTAGGCAATCTTCCTTCCTCGCGGATTCTCCCGGCCGGGCCTCCGATCCGCTCACCACGCCCCACTGATCGTGTAGCACCAGCAGCATTTGCATCCTCATCTTCCACACGTGGAATCTGGCGCCGCCGAATCGCCCCACCATGAGCATCGACCCTTGATCGTCCCTCATCGGCAGAAATCTTTCCTCCCTGTACGAGCTCTCATCTCTGTGCGGGATTTCTCGCGGAAATGCGGCCTCGGGAGCTTCCATCGGGAAGGATTTCGAGTTGTCAGCGACGGATTGGGGCGTGTCGAGGCTGGATTGCTCCTGGCGAACGACAGGGGGAGCTTGTCGCGCCGGATCATCGCAAACAAATCTCCAGCAGTACCTGGCAGGCACACAGACGAGAGATTTCGCAAGAAATTCACACGGCTTCGCGCGATTTCACCTCGGCGGCTCGGATTCCATTCCTCTCTTCATCGAATCCAAGAGTCGCAAAGAACAAGAGCCCTAAAACCAGTTAACATGCTACTCGCAATATTTGCTTGCTTTGTCTGGTGGCCTCTTTTCCCTTCCTCGTGCGATGGGATCGCCATAGCCGGGTTCCCTCTCTCACAGCTGCCCGTGGAGCTTCTTAGGGCAGTGAATCCTCCATTGCGATGCTTGCCGGGGATCAATCCGCGTGGATGCCGCCTTGTTCTTGCGGCCAATCCAGGGAGGGATGGGATTTCCTTGGAGGAGGGATGGATCGAGGAAGATTTGGACGCCGCGGGCCCAGCGATTCTCGCGTTCTTGGAGAGTGACTACAATGCCATTGCGATCGTGGAGCTGCCGAGGGATTCGCTGGCTGATTTCGCTGGGGCAAGATTGCTGCTGCTCGATCAAACAGGTAGGCTAGGGATTATCGCTTTCTTTGTTCATGGATTTCTTGTGTGACTCGAGTCGTGCTAGGATCTTTGTCAATGCAGGAGATCCTCACAGCGTTTACATGGAGGATTCGATGTGGGTTGGATACTACTGGGTAAAAGAAATTCTCTTTCCTTTCTTTGTTCTTAAGTAAGCTCATGTGTGTTCTTTAGGATGAGTTCTCCTCGCTTCCACCGATCATTCCGGAAGGTCCCATTGCAATTCTCGGATTGGTAAGAACTTTTCGTGTGCTTCTTCTTACAAAAAACTTTGTTTCAACAGGGAGGTGGCACTGCTGCTCGATTACTGCTCCATTTGTGGCCCCAGCGAGAATTGATAGGCTTTGAGATCGATGAACTCGTGAGTCTCTTGCATTTTCCATCCCCGGAGCTCACAGTTTTCATGCAGCTGATTGAAAAGGCGAGAGAATATCTTGGCCTGTCCGAGCTGGAAGGCGAGAATGAACACGGTGGCGGACTGAAAATTCATATCGGAGACGCTTTCTCGGATGCCAGTGATCCCGACGGAGGATTTGCAGGTCCTGTGACATGCAAGTTCTTTTATCATCTTTTCTCAGAAGCTGTGACTCTTGTCCAGGCATTGTCGTGGATTTGTTCTCAAACGCGGAGGTTTTGCCAGAGCTGCACGAGGTAGAAACAACGTTATGGTCTTTGTGATCTCATAGTTTTAGTTCTTCCAGGTGGAGACATGGTTGAAACTCCGGAAGAGATTGAAACCGGGAGGCCGGATCATGATCAACTTCGTGGAGAAAAGGAAGCTCCATGGAGATCAAAACAAGCACAACATTCTACGTGCAATGTCTAAAGCATTTCCAGGCGAGGTAAAGCTTTCTCTTTGTTTTTCTCCTCTAGAGTTTGGAAACAAAACTCTCTCCAGGTGAACTGGCGAAAGATTGATCGAATTAACAACAAAATGGCTTTCACGGGTCCTCTCCCGGATCTCGAAAAATGGTCTCAGGCTCTTCCCGAGAGGCTACAAAAAGGCACACTCGAATGGAAAGCTTTCGATTGACAAGCCTTCTCTCGGGAAAGAAAAAAAAAAAAAAAATCAATCTCGTCTCGGGGTGGAAAGAATCTGCCCGATAATCGCATTCACCTTCACACAACCAGCGTAAGCACAAGAGAAAAAAAAAAGAGAGCTCTTTCGTGGAGCTGACTTGCCTGTTTATACTTTGAGACGCATCGATCGATGCAGGCCATCTCGCCAAGATTAAGATCCGGATCCTTGTAACTGTGAGCACAATCCATCCAAAAATGATTTCTTTCGGAAGTTTGAAGCTGGGAACTCACTTTTTTCCAATACATTTGTCGCAGCACATTTTGGTCATTCTGGATCGCAGAAAAAAAATCCCCAATAAGCTTGCAGTTGGAATCAATCGAAGAGACTTACTTGGTGTTGAGCTCGACCCAATACCCCAGTTCCTCGATCACGCCAAGGTCCGTCGTCTTGCTCATTAGAAAGAAAGCTCTTATTAACGGAAGAACCCTAACCCTATATTCCAGGAGACATATGCTTCCATTTGAAAAACGACAATTTCGCCGGAAAACAGGAAACGCGCTTTAAAGAACTCCTCACGGAAAGATCGCGAGGATTTCTCGATCAAGAACGCTCTTCGAAGAACCTTGAGCTATGGGCAGCAATCGGTGAGTGGTATTTCTCGTTTCTTCTCGCATCTCTAACTCCTGGATCGATTTTGCGCGATCGATCGAAGATGGTGGTCGAGAGAGACGATTGCCGTGGTGACTGGCAGCAACAAGGGGCTTGGATTGGCCATAGCTCGCGGTCTGGCCATGGAGGGCGTGACGACGATCCTGACTGCCAGAGACGAGCTCCGGGGCTGGGAAACCGTGGACTCGCTCAAACAAGACGAGAGAATCGATCCATCGCTGATCCACTTCCACCGGCTGGACGTGACAAGCGCCTCGTCGATCCAGGAGTTTGCGAGATGGATCAAAACCAAGTTTGGTGGCTTGGACATTTTGGTAAGAACAAGCTCGTGAGCTCACTGCTTAGTTTGATCCATTGTCAAGGTGAACAACGCGGGAATCTCGGGAGCTACTCCGGGAGCTCTCACAAACTTGGAGAACTCCAAAGCTGTGATTGACACGAATTACCTCGCAGTTCGAAAGCTCACAGAGAGTTTGATCTCGCTCATGCGTCCATCCTCTCACGGAGCCCGCATCGTCAACGTGAGCTCCGGAACAAGCCGATTGGATGTAAGCCTCCTTCTCCATCTTGAATCCTCCAAAGATCTTACAAACTTGTCCTTCCAGGCACTGCAAAACCAAGCTCTCGCCCATAAGATCTCAAACATTGACGAGCTCTCGATGGAAGCCATCGACGAGATAGTCAAGGAGTACCTGGAGGACGTCGAGCACGGACGGGTCATCGAGAAGGGCTGGTCCAGGATGTTTGGAGCTTACGACTACTGCTTCTCCAAGATAGCTCTCAACGCCTACACGCGAGTTCTGGCGAGAGATCTCTCCAAACTTCCCGAGGGTCACAAGATCTTCGCCAACTGCATGTGTCCGGGGGTGACCAGCACGGCCATGTCCAGGAACAACGGGCACTCGGCCGAGGTTGGAGCGGACACGGCCATTTGGTTGGCGTTGCGGCCGGCGATAGAGTCGAGCTCGGGGCGATTCTTCTCCAAGAGGAACGACGTTGGGTTTGATCGAATCCCCTTCTACATAGAAAAAGTTGTCTACACTTCCGATCTGGAGGACTTCATGGAGTGTATGAGGAAGCAGGAGCGAACTCGTAAAAGCTGGAGAGAAAAAACAAAATGAAAGGAGAGTTAGAACCGAAAAAAAAATGAACTGTTGCTTACGTGCTTGGAAGACTATCTCTGCCTGTAAAGGTCTCAAAGGTAAATGTTAAGACTCTACAAGCACTGCCGCTCCCCCTCGTCCTTGAGCCTGCTCGCGAGAACTGCCTTCAGCGCCTTCCACATCTCGTTCGGTCGGCCTCCTCATCGAGCTTGAACTCGAAGCTTGCCTCGGCGAAGTCCCTGTAGTAGTCGTCCGCGAGATCGTTTTCCAGCAGCGTCTCCATGTAGCACTCCTTGCAGTCGCACATGAAATTCAGGCTCTTGCGCTTGAAAGGATGGCCACCATTGATGTAGCAGTAAACGAGCTCTTCTCCAGCGTCGATGTCTCGGGCCGCGAAGTAGCAGGTCACCTTTAATGTCCGTTTTGCAAGGAATGCTTGATGAAGCTCGGTGTTGCGAGGTAGACGAAGCCGCTCGAGGAGCTCGGATTGTAGGACGCCTTGCTGACGATCTCAAAGGTTCGCTTCACTTCAATGCCTTCCGCCGCTGCTGTCAGTGCAAATCGGCCAACCCTCGGGTGTTGTCCAGTTCGGCCGGAAGGTTTCCATGGCGGGGACTTCTCGCTCGTCGCCCGCCACCTCGCAAACGAGGCTGAGAAGCTGCTTGTATACCCGTGGAGATTTCATAGCCATGTCAAGCAGCCGAGCAGCAGCGTCTCGGTCCCAAGCTGACTCGTTTTCACCCTGCTCGAAGATGACCGCGTTGCTCACGAGCACAAGCTCACCTCGGTTAAACGGCCCCTGGCCACGCTTCTTGCTCTGGTCTCCACACATCTTCACCTCCACCGGGGCAACGTACTCGGCAAGCACTGGAAACTTTGGCTGTTTCTTGCTCTTGCTGTTGGAATCACTCCACGCGCGATGCTGCTGCTGTCCGGCTTTGCCTGGCAAGTTTCTGGGACTTCTCGAATAGCTGGTCGATGGTTTGGTCGAAATCTCTCAAGAGCTGGCACGACCATTCGTAGAGATGGAGCTTGAGCAAAGCAGACGACTTCCGATACACGCTCTTGAGGTGGCTGGGATGCGCTCAAGGCATAGGCTTGAGCAGCGGCCTCTTTGAAGAGCTTGTTCCCTTCCATCCTGACTCCTCGCGGGGCTCGTACCTTGAACGCCATGGAGGCGATCGTCGCCAAAGAAAGAGAGCACCTCCACGTTCGCCGGGTTGTCGGAAGACTCGCCTCGAAATTAAACCGTGATTATTTCCAGGCCTCTCTCGACGATGGCCTTGACAACACGATGATCTTCCTGTCTGCCAAGCTTGATCTCCCACTCTCGCTCTATCACGCTCCATGCCGCGTCCTTGTCCCGTGCAAACTCCACCAGAAATTTCATGTAAGCCAGATTCGTGTCGCTGGCCGCCGAGAACTTGTGCATCGAGGCCATGATCACCTCCGCCGCTGGGACGCCACCGCCAGGCACCGCCACCGCCGCCCCACTCTCCACCCTCTGGTAATAGTAGAGGTATAGCGACCAGTGGATCGCTCGCAAGCACTGCCGGTCCTCCTCGTCCTGGAGCTTGCTCGCGAGAACCTCTTCCAGCTTCTTCACCACCTTGCCAGCCTCGGGATCCTTCTTGAACTGGAACTCGAAGTTTGCCTCGGCGAGGTCCCTGTAGTAGCCGTTCACCTCCACGAGATCCTCATCCAGCAGCGTCTCGAGGTGGCACTTCTTGCAATCACACTCGAAGGATGCGAGCCTCTTGCGCCTGTAAGGATGGCCGCTATTGATGTAGCAGTGGACGAGCTCTTCTCCGGCGGCGATGTCGCGAGCAGCAAAGTAGCAGGCCGAAGTTCCTAGCACCGTCTGGCACACGTTTGGAACGCAGGAATGGTTGATGAAGCTCGGGAGGAACCACGTCGCGACGTAGATGAGGCCTTTCGAGTACCTCGGATTGAAGGAAGCCTTGCTGACGATCTCAAAGGTTCTCTGCACGTCGATGCCTTGAAGCGCCTCTCTGCCGCTGCTGTCAGTGCTGCTAATCGGCCAAGCCTCCGGAGTCGTCCAGTTCGGCTGGAAGATTTCCATGGCAGGGACTTCTCGCTCGTCACCCGCCACCCCGCAAACGAGGCTGAGGAGCTGCTTGTATGCCCGTGGAGATTTCATGGCCATGTCGAGCAGCCGAGTAGCAGCGTCACGGTTGCAAGCCGACTGGTCGTCACCACGCTCAAAGATGACCGCGTTGCTCACGACCAGAAGCTCGCCTCGGTTGATCTTTCTTGTCGCAAACAGCCCCCGGCCACGCCTCTTGCTCTGGTCTCCACACATCTTGATCTCCACCGGGCCAACGTACTCGGCAAGCTCTGGAAACTTTGGTGGCGCTTTGGTCTCGCTGTCCGAGGCATCGCTCCACGCACGAAGAAAGCTGGAAATCTCCTGGGCGATGCTGCTGCTGTCCCGGCTTTGCCAGGCGAGCTTCTGGCACTTGCTGTAGAGCTGCTCGATCGCTTGGTCCTTCCCAGCGAAATCTCTCAAGAGCTGGCACGACCAGTCATAGAGATGGAGCTTGAGCAAACCCAATGCCTTTCGGTAGAGACTCTTGAGATGGTTGGGATCCATCTCGAGAGCGGCACTGGCAGCATTGATGCAAGCCTCAAATCGCCCCAGCTTGAGGTAACACGCAGCTTGATTGGCAAGCGCTAGCGTCCGATCGCGGTCATCATCCTGTGAGGTGGTGATCAAGCCATAGGCTTGAGCTGCGGCCTCAAAGCTCCCATCTTTAGTAAGCTTGTTCCCTTCCATCCGAATAGCGGAGTGGCTCATACCTCGAAATCTCTGGAGCTGATCGTCACCAAGGAAAGAGAGCACCTCCACATTGGCCGGATTATCGAGCGCGATGAGCGAAAGAGTGCCGGGACCAGTTCCTGGATCATCGAGAAGCACCGCCAGGTCAAGATTCACACCCAGATCGTCCAGAGGCCTCGCCAGCGTCGGCTCCTTGACCGCTACCCTCGCCCCCCTGGGAAATTTCGACCGGACCTCCACGTCCGTGGCACTGCTCGTCACTGCATGCTTGATCGCGAGCAGCACCGATTCCCCGCTAGAATCCTCAAGCACCGTGAGTACCTGGACGCCGCCGTCGATCTTGAGCGCATCGGCAGCGAGAAATCCGTGAAGAACGCGCCCGGTCGCGCGCGCTCCCGGCGTGAGATCGCCGATCCGGACAGGAGCTAGGGCGGAGATTGCCGCGGAGGGAATGCCGTGATCATCTTGTACCCGCTGGAGCAGCATCGAGACCAGGAATGTAGCCGGATCGAGGCACGCCACATCCTCCGCGAGGAATGGCGTCGCGTCGCTGATCACTGGCGCGCGGACGAGGCGGAGGATCATCGCCTTGTGGAGCGCCATCGCGCTTAATCTAAAGGTTCTACTTAGAATAAATTACATTAATATATAAAACGTTGACCAGGTCAACCTAGGTCAACATCATTCATTAATGAGGTTTAAGATAAAGCCGGGCAATTCAAATCTGTTGACCAATGCTCGCTGCCCACGCAGTGCCAGCAGACTAACAGTCCACGAGGGTCAACCTGGGTCTTCACAGTCAACAGCCTTTGGTAGTTATTCCCGAAGAGCGATTGCTGCCAGTCTGGCTCGTTATAATCGGCCTCGTTGAAATACGCCCCCGAGCACGGCGTGAGATCCCTCAACTGGGCATTTGCGGCGGTCAACCGATCCATCCTCTCGCGGATCGACGCTCCAATCGCCGGCGAATCCAGCGAGCTGGGCGAGGATGAACTAGGCGAGCTCGATGAATTGGAAGTGGAAGAGCTCGCGAACAAGGAGGATTCATCCCAGGAGCTCTCGGCGGTGATGTGCCACAGCGCTTGCCTCCAAGCGGGATTCACCGCGACTGCGTCTCCAGCCACCGCCGCCGCCGCGCCGCCGCTCACCGCCACGCCCAGGATCGCGTTGCTCGTCGCGTTGGATTGCAACAGCGTGACGAGCGCGTCGCTGATCTCGCCACCGGAGCTCTCGATTGCGTTGGCGGGGACGAGGCGGGAGATGAGCACTCGATTCGTGCCGAGATCGTCGTTGCAAATCCCCCCGCCGGTGGCGCTCGGGTAGAACGAGCACATCGTGTCGTTGTACCACTCCAGGAAGCTGGGATACGATCGCACGCCGCCGCCCACCGCGCGGACCGTGGCGTTGTGACGTGCGATCCACTCCAGGAACGATCCAAAGCTATGGTCGTGGAACGCGGTGGTCTGGGTGAGCGCGTGGTAGCGGAGAGTCAGCGAGGTGCCGCCCATCACGAAGTAGCCCGCCCAGCCCTGGCGGTACAGCGCGGCGCTAAGCTGGGTAAACTGGCCCATCAGCTGGCGGTAGCTCCCCACGCCGCTGGCGGCAAGCACGTGTACCGCCGAGAGAATGTTGCTCGGTGCCGGGAACGTGCGGTGTACCGCCGCGGTAACCACGCCGAAGGTGCCGCCGCCGCCGCCGCGTAGCGCCCAGAAAAGGTCCCGGTTAACGCACCGGTTGGCGTACCGCACGGTACCGTCGGGCGTCACAATCGTGAACTGGAGCGAGTTGTCGGCGGCGAGGCCGTACGCCGCGGAGAGCGGGCTGTGCCCACCGCCCTGTACGTAACCGCCGCCGGTAGCCACCGAGGAGCTAAGCGCACCCACGACGAGCTTCCCTTGGGCGTGGGCGGCGGTGTAGAGCTCGCGCCACTGGACGCCAGCGCCCACCTCCACTGCCGAGGCGCCGCTGGAATGGGGATCGCAGCCCTCCTCGACGAATTCCTCGCTGAATTGGATGCTCTTGAGATTGTGCGTCCAAATGCTGAGCGATCCACGCGCGAAGCTCCGCCCGAGGTAGTCATGGCCCGTGCTCTTCACCACGATCCGCAAGAAATGCTGCCGAGCGAAGTGGATCGCGGCCTGGACCTGCGAGATGGAGGAGACGTTGACGGCGAGCACGGGGACCGAGCCCTGGGAGCACGATGACGCCGAGGGCAGCGCGGTACCGTTCGGCGGGAGCGGGCAGCTCTGGGTGCCGTAGGCCTCCCAGTTTGGGTGCTCGGCCGCGCCCACTTGGGTGGAGCGCCACGCACTGTCGTGCCAATTGGCCCGCGCGGTGGCGCACTGCGCGGTACCGTCGGCGTCATAGCAGGGTGACGCTGGTGGGCGGACCTGGATGAGAGCGCCGCCCACTGTGAGATTGAATCGCTCCCAGTGCTTGGCGTTTGGGAAGCACGATTGATCGGCAGTGCAGCGGCATCTAGTGGCGGCGATTGCAGCGGGCAAGAGGAGGAAGAGCGCGAGGAGGAGGGATTTGCGAGTAGATCGATCACACATTGCTTCGTTCCACGCAAGGATCATCTTCTTTCTCCCTCCTTTCGGCTTAGATCTGTTTAAAGCGTTCTCCCGCGCCATGACATTAGAATGATCTATCGACCATTGACTAACGACATTGAACAGTGAACAGTGGACTAGCTGACCATCGTTGATTAGTAGGAGCCCACGTAGACGAACTATCGACCATTGACTAGCTAGTCAACGACATTAATCACAGTGACCACAGTGGACTCGCTGACTAGCATTGACTATTAGGACTCCACGTAAATGTTGGAGAGTAGGACGTGGGAGGAGCCACACTCTTGTGGAGTTCGCTCAAGAACAAGCTCCTCGAGAACCCTCGCGCGATCAAAGTCGTGGTGGATCTTACACGCCCCCAGCAGCGTCGTCCACGCCAGTGGCTCCGGCTCGAATGGCATCGTCTCCACGAGCTCCTGCGCTTGATCCAGCCAGCCCGCGCGGCCGAGAAGATCCACCAGGCACACGAAGTGATCCATCCGGGGCGCGATCTCCCACTCGGCGGCCATGGACGTGAAGCACTCGTGGCCGCTGGAGATGAGGCCCGAGTGGGAGCACGCCACCAAGATGGTGATGAAAGTCACGTCGTCCGGCTCGGCGCCGTCGAGCTCCATCCTCCTGTACATTTCCATGGCTTCCTCGGCGTGGCCGTGCTTCGCGAATCCCACTATCATCGCCGTCCAGGACACCAAGTTCTTATGCTCCATCCTGTGGAAGATCCGGCTCCCTTCGTCCAGGAAGCCACACTTGGCGTGTAAGTTCACGATCGCGTTCTCCACCACAATGTTCTTCCTCGTCATCGCCTCCAAGTTGGCGTTGGAGTGGAGATGGCGGAGGAGTTCCTTGGCCTGGTTTAAGTCTCCCAGGCTCGAGCACGCTGCTAGAACCGCGGCGATGGCTCCTTGATCCGGCTCCACTCTTTCCGTCTCCACCATTCTTTTGTAAAGATCGATGGCTTGCCTTTCGCGTCCAGCTTGCGTGTATGCCGTGAGGAGGATGTTCCAGCTGACCACCGTTCGGGAGCTCTCGTCCATGGACTCGAAGAACTTGCTCGCTTCCTCCAGGCTGCCACACTTTGCGTACATGTTGAGCAGTGAGTTCTGGACGAGCTCCGACTTTATCATCCTGGTCGCCACTGCTCGGCTGTGGATCTCTTTGCCGTCTTCAAGGTCGAAGCACGAGCCGAGAACAGCAGCCAGAGTGACGCTGTTTGGTTCTATCTCCCCGTCGCGAAGCATGCTCTTGTAGAGTCCCATGGCTTCGGGGTGATAGCCTTCCTGTGTGTAAGCTGCGATCATCGACGTCCAGGCGACCACGTCTCTGAGTTCCATGCTGTCAAACACCCGACGAGCTTCTTCGACCCTGTGGCACTTCGCGTACATGTTGACGACCGCGGTCTCCAAGTTTCTATCCGGAAGAAGGCTCTCAGCTCTGGCTCGCTGGTGGATCGCCCGGCCGTGTTTCAAAGCTCCAACGTTGGCACACCACCCGAGCAAGCAAATCAAAGTCACTGCGTTGCCACGGACTCCTTGAAGCTCCATCTCCCGGAACAAATCCAGTGCCTCCGCAGCCTGGTCTTTCCCACCAAAGTGTGCGTAAGCTCCGAGAAGAGCGTTCCAGGACATGATGTTCTTCTCTTCCATCCCGTCGAAAACTTTCCTGGCGTCCAGCAAGCCGCCACAGTTCCCATACATCGAGACGAGCGCAGTCCCGAGCGCTGGATCCCGCAGATCCAATGAAGTCACTCGGGAGTGAACTCTTCTGCCTTGATCGAGATCGCCCAGGACCGAGCAAGCACTGAGAACGGTTACGTAAGTCACGCTGTTTGGTTCCACGTCCATCTTGCTGTAAAGCTCCACAGCGTCTCTAGCTCTCCCGCTGTGAGTGTAAGCCGTGATCATCGACGTCCAAGTGATCACGTCCTTGCGCTCTATCCCATCGAAAACTTTTCTCGCCTGATCGATCCTCCCGCATCTCGAGTACATGGTGATGAGAGCGTTCCCGAGAGGACCATCCGGTTGGATCTTCAAGGCAGCAATCCTTGCGTGGATTCTTTCCCCGAGCTTGAGATCGCCCAAGCTGGAAATCGCTGTGAGGACTGCCACGAATGTGATCTTGTTGGGCTCTACATCCATTCTCTGATAGAGCTCCACTGCCTTGTGAAAATGCCCAGTCTGGGCATACGCTGTGAGCATCGCAGTCCAGGACACCACATTCTTGCGGGAGATCCCATCGAAAACTTTCTCGGCCTCTTGCAAGCTCCCACACCTGGCATACATCGTCACAAGGGCCGCCTCTAGAGAAAGATCCGATTCCCTCCTAGACGATCGGATTCGCGAGTGGACCGATCTTCCCTCGGCCAAGAGCTGCGAATTTCCACAGGCGCCCAGCACGCCCAGCAGCGTCACTCGATTCGGCTCCACGCCCTCGGAATCCATCCTCTGGTAGAGATCTAGCGCCTCTCTTCCCTGTCCGGCCTGAGAATACCCCGAGACCATCGCATTCCACGACACCACGTCCTTCTTGGCCATGGAATCGAATGTGGATCGCGCTTCTTCCATGCTGCCGCACTGGCGATACATCTGGATGAGGAGATTTCCCAAGAACGTGTTGCCGCCATAGCCATAGCGGAGGAGATGGCGGTGGACGCGGCGGCCCTCCTCGATCGCCTTGGCGGCGCCGCAGCATTGGATGAGAGACGCGTAGAGTGATGATCCTCCTACCTGGATCGTTTCCAGGCGCTCCAATCCATCCTTGATGGAAAGAAGGGTTCTACGCATACAAAGGGGGAAAAAATATTTTAGGGTCTATCAGTTTCTAGGGCAGAGAATGGGACGCCACAGCTCGGAGGACAGGCATCGATCGCGCAGGTACGATGACGAAGCGGAGGATAGAGCTAGGAAATCCAGGAAATCGAGGCGCAGCGATTCCAGCGATGATTCCGAGCTCGAGGAGAGGAGGAGGAAGCGGAAATCCGAGAAGAGGAGAAAGAGAAGAGACGAGACCTCTGGCTCGGAGATTGAATCCGATGGAGAAGATCGGAGGAAGAGGCATAGAAAATCGAGGCGCGACGAGAGCGATGCTTCTTCCAGCGATGACGAAGGGAGAAAGTTTACTGAGGAAGAACTTAACGAGTACCTTGTGAAGAAAGCTCAAAGAAAGGTACTACAAATTTTTTTTCTTTCTTTCTTCTCTGCATGACTTTGATTTGCCATATGTCCAGGCGGCCAGGGTAGCGAAGAAGCTTAAAACGCAGACTGTGTCCGGCTATTCCAACGATAGCAATCCTTTTGGAGACTCCAACTTGACTGAGAAGTGAGTGAAGTTTATTCGGCATTTTCGGTTTGGAGTTGATTGTTTTTCGCGGTTTTGAGTTGATTGTTTTTCGCAGGTTTGTGTGGAGGAAAAAAATAGAACGTGATGTAGCAAATAAGAAGATGGACTTGAAAGATCTCTCCGTGAAAGCGGAGAAACTGCGCCAAAAAGAGCGGATGGTAAGATGATACGTGTTACTCTCCTGGCTGCTACTAAAACGAACTCTTGTTTCTGCAGAGAGAAATCGAAAAGGTTAAGAAGAGACGAGAAGAAAGGGCTATAGAAAAGGCTCAACATGAAGAAGAAATGGCCATGCTAGCGAGAGAGCGAGCAAGAGCGGAGTTTCAGGACTGGGAGAAAAAGGAAGAAGAGGTTTGTTTTCCGATATCATTGTTTTAAAGTCAAATCTAACATTTTATTGTGGATTGCAGTTTCATTTTGATCAAAGCAAAGTGCGTGCTGAGATTCGCTTGAAGGAAGGCCGGGCAAAACCAATTGATGTTTTGTCCAGAAATCTAAATTCTCCCGACGAGTTTGATATTGCCATCACGGAGCCATATAAGATATTCAAGGTTTTTAATCTGTTTTTCGATTTTCGTCTTGCTCAACCATTCTTTGCTTTCAGGGACTTACCGTCAGAGAGATGGAAGATCTCCGTGACGATATTCGAATGCATCTGGAGCTAGACAGGACAACACAAACGCACATTGACTTTTGGGAGGCCATGATGGTTGTTTGCGACTGGGAGCTAGCAGAATCACTTAAAAAGGATGGAGTTGATAAAGCTAGAGTTCGTGGTGAAGAGCCCGGTCAGGAGCTGATGGCGGACGATTTTGGACTACACAAGAGCGTTGATCCGGACGTCAAGACTCTTCTTCATAACATGAGCTATCGCCAACTGGAAGAAGAACAAGTGAAGATTGAAGAACAAATGCGGTCAGGATCAGCGAAGATTGTCGAGTTCTGGGAGTCCTTATTGAAGAGGTTGCAAATCTTCAAAGCCAAGGTACGCACAAAGTTCATTTCCTTGTCACAATTGCTAACGAAAATTACAGGCTCGCCTACGAGAAATATACTCGGATGTACTTCAGCAGCACTTGCAACGTATCGATGAATCCGAAATAAACAAGATTTCAAACGAAGATGAGGAGGAAGCGATGGTCACAGAAGAGCTAAACAGGTCTCCGACACCTGAGGTTGAGCCTGAAGTATACGACGACGACGATCCAGGGTCATTTTCGCCTCAGCTGGTTCATGACTATGAAGCTGACGAGATTGTGGATCCCGAGACCGACAGAGCAGAACTTGTAAGCACTAAAACCTGTTTTGTTTTTCTGGTTTCATTTCATGTGTGACTTGGGTTCTTTCGTAGGAACGCAAGAGGGCTGAAGTTCTTGAGGAGCAACAAAAGAGGTTACACGACGCCTCTGGTCCCAGCGAAGAGGAAAACATCGAGCACGAGAGGGCAATTGCCTTGAAGGCAATGGGAAATATGGAAGAAGGCGATGCTATACTTGGATCCGGGGCGGAGGTCAATCTGGAATCTCAGGTACGTAGAACTTCTGTTTTCGATATATTGATGCTAGGCTTCCGCCTTTGCAGGTTTACTGGTGGCACGATAAGTACCGCCCGAGAAAGCCCAAGTATTTTAACCGAGTCCACACGGGCTACGAGTGGAACAAATACAACCAGACGCATTATGACCACGACAATCCGCCGCCGAAGATCGTCCAGGGATACAAATTTAACATTTTCTATCCCGACCTCGTTGACAAAACGAAGGCACCGACTTATGCGATCGAGAGAGATGGAAGCAGCGGGGAGACGTGCCTCATCAGATTTCACGCAGGCCCTCCATACGAAGATATTGTGAGTGATTTGTTCCTCGTTGTTTTCTTGTTTGTTTTTTGGTTTCCGTGTTGCTAAGATGGTGTGTGTGTGTGTGTTTGCAGGCTTTTCGCATTGTCAACAAGGAATGGGAGTATTCACACAAGAAAGGCTTCAAGTGTACATTCGAGCGAGGTATCCTTCATGTTTATTTCAACTTTAAGAGGTATCGCTACAGGAGGTGATGAAAGCAAAGAGATCCGCGTGAGAAAGATGTGTAAGCAAACGCGCTATGCAAAACTTTTCGCTGTACAAAAGAAAACAAAAAAATTGACATAAATGGAGTCAAGATCACAGGCTTGATGGATGTATTCCAAAAAAAATGCGGAGTTTTTTGAATGGAGCCAAGAAGTTGATGGGTATCACTTGCTTACACTTTTCTGCCACTGGAAAATGAAAATGCCCACCACTCTTTCATTCAAGTAGTCCGCTTTCTTTCCATTTTCTGGAAGGCAAGACCCACGCTCACTCGTTGCTCTTGCTTCGCTTGCTTGATGCTACAGTTTTGTTCCCTCCATTCACACTCGAAAATTTAAATTCCTTTCTTGGCGCGCCTTCGCTATGATCCATCAAAATCCAAGAGATTGCTTTCGCGCTACGCTCACTCCCTTGTGTAGCTGATCTGGTAGTACCACAGTAGAGTTATTAGTGGACTGACAGTGGACACCCACAAGAGCAATCATGCCCAGCTTTAAATCTGGCCTTTATTCTTGCTTGCCAGTTAGTGTTGTTAGTTGTCTAACTAACACAAGACGATCGATCATCCATAAACCCCGAATGTGCGAAATTTATCTAGAGAAGAAACAATGTCTCGTTTATTGCGCATGCAAATTAAACCATATGAGATTGTTGATTAATCTCTCCCATCAAGTTTATGCTATCGTCTCATGTTTGACATTGACAAGGTTTTGCATGGAAGCATGTTTGTTACGCTCCGAATTGCACGAGGATCGAGAACACTTCAACCTCGCAGGACAGCAGAAAATGTTTAATATGTTCAAGCATCAACTGGAGCTTATATAAATTTTTCTTAAAGAAAAAAGCCACACTCTCAACAAGAACAGCAGCTTTCTTGTTTAAAAAGTGATGGAAAAAACTCTCTCCAGGTACCCTCTCTGAAATGAAATAGACCAACACCAACAACTACACAACAAGCAGCAAATTCAGAAAAACAGGTTTGGAGTCAAAGTGGGAGCAGCCTTTTGTCAGTGCTGGCCTGAATTCTGAATCATCCTGTGGTGCCAATTGCACTAGAGGAGAGTCAACCAATCCAAGTGAGAGCAAGAAAAAACAAGAGAAAGAAATCATACATATACTTGAGAGCAGACAATGGCTGGATGGAACTTGGAAGGAGCCTCTTCTCTATTTTATCCTTCTTTTTACTGCTGCTGGGTTGTTGTAACTTGCAAGTATTGCCAGAACTTTTACCACTGGTTCTTCAGTTCAGTTCAGAAGTTACTGAGGAACCACTGCTTGATTGATGCTGGTGAAGTGCTGACTTTCTTCATCAATGATCCATTTAATGGATCTCTCCTGCTGTTGTCTGTTAGCTGCGTGAATTCATGAGCGATCCTTCCTGGATCTCTTGCACACATACCTTGATCTTCGGGAAGTAGAATTTGATATCCCACGAAGACGATCGATCGAGATCATAGAGCAAGCGTCAAACCAGCCTATGCCAGAAGAGCTCCGTGAACACCTCCATGATCGTCGCATGGAACTCCGGCGGGTTGAGCGAGAGATAGCACTGGAGAAGCTCCCGGAATTCGCTCATCTTCTCCAATCCATTCGCGGCGCTCATCTCCAGCATCGAGTCCTTGTAGTCTCGGTATGGATCCACCGAGAACTTGGCCACCGCCACCCCTCCCACTTTCTTCTCCGCTGGGATCTTCTCGTGAGCTAGAGCACCGCAATCGCAACTGCCGCAATTGGAAGACGAAACCATCTTCTTTGGCTGCTCCTTCTCCTCCAGCTCCAGCTCGCCGATCTTTGACGAGCAATCGGGCGATGGGAAGTGCTTGTCACCGGCGCTCTGGACAGATCTGATGTAGTGATCGAGGGAGAAGAAGGAATCATCGAGAAAATGGCCACCAGAAGCCACCGGAGGGGCAATGAAGACATCCTTGGAAGTGGCCTCCAAGCGATCCACCAGGAACTCGGAGCTGATGCGATCCTCGTCGAGGCATCTATCGTCGCCGCTGGCAAAGGAGAGCTCCTTGTCCCACGAGTAGTGATTCTGATCGTCGGCAGCCGAGGAGGAGGTGCTAAGGCGGTATCGCGAGGACGAGCAAGATCCCGAGTCGGCCTGATCACTCATCACTGGAGCCGGCTCCTCCCTCGCGAGCTTCTTCTTGCTCTTCTTCTTCAAGATCACCTTCTTGGTGACGAAATCGTCACCGACCTGCGTGACGATGTTCCAGGACTTCTCTTTCTCCCAAATTTCGTCGCTCTCGGCCTTGTTCTTGGCGCTCTTGGCCGAGATCTTCTTCTTGCCCTGGATTTGGAACTTGTAGCTGTCGACGACCATCCCGGCGGTGCTAACCGCGCAGGGATTGCAAGCCAGGAGGAGGAGCTGATCCAGCCCCGCCGATTTGCCGCAATGCTGCTTGTTGCCGATGAATGCCGGTCGCGATTTCTCGTATTTCGCCATGGAGAGCGGCTTGCTAGGCGGCGAGCTCCTGGAATTGGTGGAATCCCTCCTAGCCCTGTACCTAGATTTGAGATAACCGAGCGAGAAACACTTCCTTGTTAGCCGGAAAGCGCGCAATCGCTGCAAAGCCAGCCTTAGCCGCCTCATTGATTGCTACACGCCAGGCGCAACGAGACGATCAAAGCGAGCACAGCCAGTGTTCTAGCAAAGATTCTTCCGCAAATCCATCCTCCCTGAGCAAGCGAACACGCCGCGATCACAGACAAGGCGTCAGTGAGCGAGCCGCGCAGGGAAGGAAGAGCCCTAGCTACGAGCACACACAAAAAGAGACAGCTCTATAGCGTCGCAGAGACCGTATGCTATGGCCCAATGTGTACGGTGAGGTCCCCAAAAATTATTTGAATTCTCCCGCGCAACGTGCCGCCCTAAAAAAGCGTGTGCGTGTCCGTGATACGAAGTGGCGATCATCTTCTCTTTTTGACTCTTTTGGCGCGTCGTGTGATCCAATTCAACTCCCTTGGATTTTTATTTCGGATAAATTAGATGGAGTGTTTCTTCGCAGAAGAATCTAGGCGATCATGGCGTTTAGATCCAAGAGCCCTAACCCTAGAATTCAATTGCGCGCTCCCGCCCTCTGCCGAGATCTTGCCACGTGTCGGGATCTGGTGATGAGCGCGCTGGTGAGCGCAAACATGCCGTGGACGCGCTTGAGCTTGCCGCTCCGGGCGAGCGATCGCAGCTGCCTGGCCAGCGATCGCCGGAATTTCTTGGGGAGATTGGGGCCATACTTGCGCTTGATTCGGTGGAGGATCGCGGCGCTGCTGATGCCGCGCTTGGATTCCAGGAGCGTCGCCAGGATCAGCATAGGGATTTTAGGGATTCTCTTCCTCTTCCTCCTCTTGCGCTTCATTCCCTTCCAGATCACTCGCTTCCTTCGTACTTTCACCCTGGATCGTCCTCTAGAGCTCTTCTTTCTCCTCTTTCTTGCTCCATGGTACTCGATATAGATCCGGCGTCCACGCCTGCCATCGCCAGGCAAGGGAATCAAGAACGCATTTAGGGTTTGTCGGGAAGCTCCGGTCATCCTCGAAAGAGAGATTTGGAAGGAGAGGGATCCAGTGACATGGCATTGGATTAGGGTTTGGGGCTCTTCGATCTCCGGCAATCCATCGGCCGCGCCACGAGTTCCAGCCAGCAGCGATGATCATGGGCAGTGCACAAGAGTTTCGAGTGTGGGGTAGCACGGGACCGCCGGATGGAACTGTTTGTGGGGTCATAGATCTCTGTGGACATATGCTGGTATACTGTCGCTATCTGCAATGCGCGACGACTAATAGGTGGAGCGCAACTACGCTCCCGAGAGATTGTTGTGGCAGCTTTCTGATCACTCCCGGAGGCTTGCCATGGGCGATTGAAATTCGGGCTTGGGTTCGTGGTTTCTGGGGCGATCAGGGATGAATGGGCCGGACGCCACAGCTAGAGGCGGACAGAGTGAGCACCACGACGATGCCTCCAAGCAATTGGTACCATTCTACAAGCTCTTCACATTTGCCGATAGGCTGGACTACCTTCTCATGTTTCTGGGAACCGTGGGAGCGATTGGAAATGGTCTCGCGATGCCCTTCATGACTCTCATCCTGGGCCAAGTCACGAATGCGTTTGGAAACAATTTTGGCGACCCGGGGAAGCTCTTCGATGCTGTCTCTCAGGTATGGGATTCATCTGTTTTTTCTTGTTCGTTTGATTTCTTTTTGCTGACTATGACGAACAGGTCGCCGTGAGATTCCTCTATCTTGGCGCTGGCGCAGCAGTTTTATCATTTTGTGGTATGGATGGATTGTTTCCTCTGAAGAGGTCTCACTGTTTTTTATATCCATACAGAGGTTGCTTTCTGGATTTGCACCGGTGAAAGGCAAGCCACTCGCATCAGGAGTCTCTATCTGCAAGCAACTTTACGTCAAGATGTTTCGTTTTTTGATAAAGAAACGAATACCGGGGAGGTGATCGAGCGTATGTCGGGGGACACTGTTTTGATCCAAGATGCCATTGGAGAGAAGGTTTGGATCTTTTTCATTCTTTTGGAAGTTGCTCATTGTTTTTATCTTGCGCAGGTAGGAAGGTTCATACGGTTTGTAACAACGTTCGTCGGTGGATTTGCTCTGGCCTTTATCAAGGGATGGAAACTTACACTCGTGATGATGTCGACTTTGCCCCTGCTGGTTGCTGCAGGAGCTACACTCGCTATACTTGTTTCGAAAATGGCTGGAAGGGGTCAGGTTGCGTACGCTAGGGCCGGAAATATAGTAGAACAAGTTGTCAGTGGCATCAGAACGGTATGGTTTGGATTTTTTTGCACTGTAATCACATTTCTCCTAACAATCTGAAGCTTCTATCAGGTTGCATCTTTCACAGGAGAGATTAAGGCTGTGGAGGACTACAACAGTGCCTTGAAAGATGCATATAAGGCCACCATTTTTCAGGGTCTAGTCTCTGGATTGGGGATGGGATTTGCTCTGTTCACGTTCTTCAACAGCTATGCTCTGGCGTTATGGTATGGCTCAAGGCTAATTATCAATGAGGGGTATAGCGGGGGTACAGTTCTGAATATAATCATTGTCGTTCTTCTAGGAGCAATGTAAGTGTTTGATATGCTTTCAAGCTTTGGCGTTAACTTTTTATTCCTTTTGTGCAGGTCTTTGGGTCAGGCTTCACCTTGTATCGGGGCGTTTGCCGCCGGTCGAGCTGCTGCATATAAAATGTTTCAGGTTATCAACCGGACACCACAGATTGACTCTTTCGATACGAGTGGGATTACGCCCGGAACACTCAAAGGAGATATCGAGTTTCAAGACGTAGATTTTGCTTATCCAGCCAGGCCAGAGGTTCAGATATTCAAAAAGTTTTGCCTTAAGGTACCTGCTGGAACAACGGCTGCTTTGGTGGGGGAAAGTGGAAGTGGAAAGTCTACTGTTATAAGCTTGCTGGAGAGGTTTTATGATCCAAGCGGAGGTCAAATTCTTCTCGATGGTTACGACGTGAGAGCGCTACAAATTCAGTGGCTGAGACGTCAGATTGGGCTTGTGAGCCAGGAGCCTGTTCTATTCGGTGCATCTATAAGAACAAATATCGCTTATGGAAAAGATGGTGCAACGAACGAAGAGATATTACTTGCGGCCCAGCTCTCTAATGCTTCGAAATTCATCAACAAGATGCCAGAAGTAAGTTTTGATAAATCGTTTTTTTTCCTGAGTAACTCTAGTAATTCTCACAGGGCTTCGACACACAAGTTGGAGAGCAGGGAACGCAGTTATCTGGAGGACAGAAACAACGCATCGCTATTGCTAGAGCTATTATAAAGAATCCTCGTGTTTTACTACTTGATGAAGCAACGAGCGCCTTGGATGCTGAATCCGAGCACGTAGTTCAAGAAGCTCTTGACCGGATCATGGTCGACCGCACAACAGTTGTAGTTGCTCATCGTCTCTCTACGGTAAAGAATGCGTCTCTCATATCTGTGGTACAAGATGGAGCCATTATCGAGTCAGGTACGTATCCCGAGTCTTCTGCGCCAGTGTCTTAGATGACTATCTTTTCCAGGTACACATGTTGAGCTGCTTAAAAATCCCGACGGTGCATACTCTCAACTTATCCGACTTCAAGAGGTGCACGAAGAAAGTGCTCCAGCAGTCGATCCCGATCAAGTAGCAACTCCAAATGAACGGGCTCTGAGTAGAAGCGGCAGCAAAAATTCTTCGGGACGGTGGTCGGGACGATGGTCTTTTGGAAGTAGAAAAAGCCGCACGTCATTCTCGATCAGGAGATCGGGCGGGGCCGCCCCCGAGATGGAGTTTGTGGAGCTCGAGCCCAGACGAAAGCGTTTCTTATTTTGCTTTCGCTCTGAGACGAGCGAGGACGTTGAAGCGGGCAGGGATGCGGAGCCCAAGGATGTCTCCATATTTCGAGTTGCAGCTCTAAACAGGCCAGAACTTCCGATACTTATTTTCGGATCAGTGGCCGCAGTCGCTCACGGAATAATTTTTCCAGCCTACAGTCTGTTACTATCGAGTATGCTGGCCACGTTCTTCGAGCTCGACACACACAAACTCCAAACCGACTCAAACTTCTGGGCGCTGATGTTCGTCGTGATGGCTGCTGGCAGCATCGTCGTTTGTCCTTCTAACTTATTCTCATTTTCAATAGCGGGTAGCAGGCTGGTTAATCGTATCAGGCAAATAACTTTTTCAAATATCATCCGACAGGAAGTCTCGTGGTTTGATACACCGGAGAACTCAAGGTACATTTCATCTTTAAGTCTCCAATCCAGCTTAACTTTTGCGTTGATCAGTGGTGCCATCGGTGCACGGCTTTCGTCGGATGCTGCTAGTGTTCGAGGAATGGTAGGAGACTCTTTGTCCTTGGCCGTGCAAAATGGATCAACCGTTGTTGCGGGGCTTGTAATTGCATTCACTGCAGACTGGCAGCTAGCTCTTCTCATCCTGGGAATGGTGCCTGTTCTGAGCATTGTCGGCCTTCTCCAAGTCAGGTTGATGACGGGCTTTAGCGCTGACGCCAAGGTAGACATTTTCCTGCTTCTATCTTGTTTAATCTGTGAGCGTTTTCTTTTAGACCACGTACCAAGAAGCGAGCCGAATTGCAACGAGCGCAGTGAGCAACATTCGCACCGTTGCATCGTTTTGTGCGGAGAAGAAGATGCTGGAACTGTACAAGCAATCGTGCAAGAAGCCTCTCGCCAATACTGTTCGCATTGGATATATCAGTGGTGCTGGTCTTGCCATCTCCACTCTCGTGCAGTTCGGTTCGCAAGCTCTCATCTTCTGGTATGGTGCCCGCCTCGTCCGCCAGGGAAAGACAGAATTTAAGAACGTTTTTAAGGTCCTTGAAAGTTTTCATCTTTTCGTTTTCTTCTTGGTGCTCATGATATTCTTTCCACTGGCAGGTGTTCTTTGCTATCATCTTCACTGCTCTTAGTGTCTCCCAGACACTGGGACTAGCTCCAGATCTTTCAAAGGTGAAAGCTTCCGTCGCTTCGATCTTCGCTACCATCGATAAGAAGTCCAAGATCGACGCAGCAGACCCTTCAGGAAGGGAGTTAGAGGATCTCAAAGGCCATATTGACTTTCGGCACGTTAGCTTCCGGTATCCTACCAGGTCTCACGTACCGATTTTCCACGACCTGAGCTTCTCCGTTCGAGCAGGGAAGGTAGTGTTTTCCTCTCTCTTTTTTTTGTTTTCTTACTTCGAGTTTCTTGCCTCAGACATTGGCTCTAGTCGGAGAAAGTGGCTGTGGGAAATCAACAGTGATTTATCTCCTAGAGCGATTCTACGATCCCGATGGAGGCCACATCTTGGTCGACGGCGTCGACATCCGAAAGCTCCAGCTACGATGGCTTCGCCAACAAATCGGTCTTGTCAGCCAAGAGCCGATTCTCTTCACCGGAACCATCCGCTCAAACATCTCGTATGGAAAGGACGGCACTGTGACCGACGAGGAGGTAGTGAACGCTGCGGTGGCCTCCAACGCTCACGAGTTCATCACGAGCCTCCCAGACGGCTACAACACACAGGTTGGCGAGCGAGGAATCCAACTCTCGGGTGGACAGAAGCAGCGGATCGCCATCGCCAGGGCTATCATCAAGCAGCCCAAGATCTTGCTGCTGGACGAAGCCACCAGCGCTCTCGATGCCGAGTCGGAGCACGTTGTCCAGGCGGCGCTCGACCGGATCATGGTGGACAGAACAACCATCGTCGTCGCGCACAGGCTCACGACGATCGTCAATGCGGACATGATCGCGGTGGTGAAGAATGGATCGATCGTCGAGAAAGGGAAGCACTCGGACTTGGTGCACGTCGAGGGAGGAGCTTACGCCTCGCTCGTCAAGCTCCATGCCGCGGCTTAGACATCCCACGGCTATTATTTAAACTATGAATCCAACGGTAGAGTTTTGTGGGTTTATTAATCTGTCGGTGGTGGGAAATGAATGAAATGAATGAATCTGACGGCTCTTATTAAACTATGAATCCAACGGTAGGGATTTTCTATTTCCAGGTGACTACGGCTATGATTCGTTCTGGGCGGTCATTTTGGCGCGACGCTATAGAGTCCAGACTATTCGGAAAAGAACAAATATCCGGCCATGCGGCGCAATGGAATAGTGCCACGTCGGAAGATATCCACGTGTCACGCAAATGCTGGGCAGACACGTGGTCGGACGAGAATATGCCTCACCGCGAACCAAGGTGTGATGCCACCTCTCTTTGTCCCGAGGAAGTATTTTGTTTCGATGCTAGGGCAGCCTTCAGATCGTCGACACGCTCACGGAGTCTCTTCTTCCTGCTTGGAATATTTCGATCCAGCGATTCTTCCATCCATCGATCCACCGCCAGGTTTTCGCGTTCTTGCGATGGAGGAGCGCGGATAATGCAGCCACGCAATCCCGATCTTCATCGATTGAGCAGCGCTTTTCTTCTCGCCAGGGCTTAGGGTTCTTGAGCTAGCTTCTCCTTCTCTCCTTGTCGCGTCAAATGCAAGGCGCTACAAAAATCGCATTGGCAGCTGCGCTTGGAAATCTTCTCCAGGGCTGGGACAATGGCGCCATCGCCGGTGAGTGATCAAACATTCAAGCCAGCTTTTTGTATGGCATCCATTTTTTTTTGTTTCATGTTTTCTTTGCGATTTTGCTTTCTCGAATGTTTTATTCTTGTCACTATCTCTTGATCTTGCTAGCTTTTCTGTTTCCACTTCTTGCTTCGTTTAAAACCATCGTCTCGTGTTTTTCTTTGCGATTTTCTCGAATAATTTCTTCTTGTCACTAACGTCTTGATCTTAGGTGCACTGCTTTATATCAAGCCAGAGTTCCATTTGGAAGACAAGCCCACTATTGAAGGCTTCGTTGTGGCTTCCACGCTCCTTGGAGCTGTATGTAGCACAGTCTGTGCTGGCCCAGGGGCGGACTGGCTTGGAAGGAAGCTGATGCTCATCTTATCGTCGGCACTTTTCTCAGTAAGCTCGTGCGCTATGCTCTGGTCGCCAAGCGTCTACGCGCTCATCGCCAGCCGGTTTCTCGTGGGGACTGGCATTGGACTGGTCGTGACCATCGTCCCGATTTACATCGCTGAGACGGCTCCGTCGGAGATCCGAGGGCAGTTGGCAACTTTTCCACAGCTCCTGGGATCTGGCGGGCTGTTCGTCGTGTACATTATGGTGTTCTTCCTGTCGCTAACGGCGGATCCCAGCTGGAGAATGATGCTGGGAGTTTTGCTCATCCCAGCTCTTCTGTACCTGGCGCTGGTGATATTTTACTTGCCCGAATCGCCAAGGTGGCTCGTAAGCAAAGGCCGGATGCTGGAAGCTAAGTATGTTCTACAGCGGCTACGCGACAGAGACGACGTTTCAGGCAAGTACTCGCTTTGTGACTTCTTTTTTGTCTCGTGACTGATCCTTTGTTTGACAGCGGAGCTCGCTCTTCTTGTCGAGGGTCTCGGTGTCGGTGGTGAGGCATCACTCGAGGAGTGGCTACTCAAACCCGCACCGGAAGACGTGCTCGAAAACGGTGTCCCGCAAAAACACGAGTCTCAAATCAAGCTTTACTCACCCGAGGAAGGTATCGCGTGGATTGCCACCCCAGTCGTAGAAGAACCGGCTGGCCACTCGCTTGTGCCAACCTTCCCCAGCTTCAGCATGAAGAGCGTCCATCTCATGGATCCTCTTGTGCAACTTATCGGAAGTGTACAGCAGACTCAGGAACACCACCAAGCCGTTGAAGGACACGAGCGTGATTATCCCGAGGAGCCACATTTCAAGGAAGAGGAGGACAAGCCACGCGATAATGGCTACGAGTCAGACATGGAAGAAGGGGTGGTGGGAAATCTCGACGAGTCGAACCTCGAAGCGCCGCTACTTCACAAGCGGTCTGGCGTGTCAAGCAGGGACAACTCGGGAGCCTTTGAGGACGTGGAACAGGGACATGAAACAGTGCCGGAAAGACGAGGAAGTAGAAGCAATCTGGTTTCTCGTGGCAGTATGCACCATGGAAGCATGCCGGAGTCTCTTGGAAGTGTGGGAATCGGAGGTGGATGGCAACTGGCCTGGCAATGGTCTGAGCCCGAGCAGGGAACGGGGCATACAGAGGAAGGCGGCTTCAGAAGAGTTTTCTTGCTGCAGGAGGCAGTGGACGCGTCTGGCCGAATTGTTGGATCTACGGCATCGTTACCAGGAATTGCCGAAGGGGACTCTATTCCAGCAGCAGCCATAATTGGACACCCAGCGCAGTCGATGAGGGATATCATCGGTGAGGCTCCAGTTGGCCCTGCCATGCTTCATCCTACGCAGACAGCTACGAGCGGGCCTGCGTGGTCGGACATATTTGTTGGCGGCGTCAAAAGAGCTCTTATCGTTGGCTTGAGCTTGCAAGTCTTACAGCAGGTATGATTTTTTTTCTTTCTTAAGTTTCGCCCTTGATGTATCCGAGCTTTTGCTTCTCGTTATTTGCAGTTTAGTGGCATCAACGCTGTGCTCTACTTCATTCCACAGATTCTCCAGCAATCTGGACTAGCTGTTTTACTCTCGGACGCTGGTATCAACGCGAACTCGGCGTCTATACTAGGAAGTGCCGCCACGTCCTTGCTCATGCTTCCATGCATTGTGTTGGCCATGCGCTTGATGGACCATTCTGGCCGTCGGTGAGTAGATGCTTTCGCTAGCACGAGGCTTTTGAGATTTGACGCTTTGGTTTAACAGGCAGTTGCTGCTTTCAACGCTTCCGGTGTTGTTGCTGGCACTGGTGGCCGTGACATTCTCAAACAACTACCTCCGTGCCGGGCTCGTTCAGGCAGTCATTTCCTTCCTCAGCGTGACGCTCTACGCTTGCTCGTTCGTGATGGGATTTGGGCCGATCCCAAACATCCTGTGCTCGGAGATATTTCCAACAAGGGTCCGTGGCCTCTGCATAGCAATGTGCCAGGCCACATTCTGGGTGTGCAACATCATCGTCACGTACCTCTTCCCGATTCTCCTCGTCCGACTTGGCCTGGGAGGAGTCTTCAGCCTGTTCGCATTGGTTTGTCTCGTGTCGTGGATTTTCATCTTCCTCAAGGTCCCGGAAACGAAAGGGCTGCCTTTGGAAGTCATCTCGGAGTTCTTCGCTATGACCGATCGCCTCGAAGCCAAGAAATCGTCAACTTAGGCGCAGGTAACTTGCACTGGAGAGTTTTCGGTTTTAACTTGTGCATAGTTTATCCAGGAAAGATGGAAACACATCTTTTTCACTCGAGTTTAGGGAGTTTACGTATGTTCGTACATATAGTAACGAAATAAGAAAACGATGATTGATTCTTGATTTATAGTCTGGTCTGGGTAAGTCAATCCTCTTCTTCCTGACATTAATCACAGGCAGGTGGGAGCTCTATCCATGCGATCTCTCTGTGCAGCAAAACTCGCTTTCTTGTGAAAGAAGGCTTTTGTACTTTGGCAAAGAAAAAGGTACCGAGCTTTCAAAAGCAAAAGAGAGTTTGTTGGTTTTTAACATGGAGCTGCTGTTTTTCGTGCAGGATTGTCGCTATGGACAAATCTTACCAGTAGTAACTTTCAAGCCAGGAAGCCAGGGAGGTGAGAACTTTGCTTTTTCTCTTCTTGTTCTACAAACTTAGCAACTTAATCTCGCAGCTAGGAGAAGACGACGCGGAAGATGCGAAATAAGGAGAGATTGCTGGTAATATATCTCTCCCTGCTCTAGTCTGCGATTCTGCTGTCCTTGGTTCTTCATTATGCGCCGTTACAGCTTTTATTTTTGGTTCTTCAGTTAAAACAGTTCTTCTTTTGTTACAGAAATTCATTGCGCCTCGCTCACCCACCGAGCACACAAGGCGAAGCGACTCTCGAACGACTCAATCCCACATGACGATGGTGGAAGGACGCATGGGATGAATTTGTCATGGACACCATCAGCTTGAGAAGCCACATCCTCGTCGAGCAGTCGGGCCTTGCAAGGATCCCAGGTTCGCTCTTCTTAAGTTCCATTCATTTTTGCGAGTTCTTTAGATAGCTCCTTTTTTTTTTTTTCTCGCACAGGGAGTCTCGAGTCTCGAGATGAGCCTCGAGTGTCACAGTCCTGCCGGATTTGCCTGATGGGCGTGGAGCAGGAGGAGTGGATCCAAATGGACTGCGCTTGCAAAGGTGAGCTTGCCATTGCTCATGTCGACTGCGCGGTGCGGTGGTTTAGCATCCGAGGGAACTCCTCGTGTGACGTTTGCGGCGTGGCCATCGGCAATCTCCCCGCCCTCTCTCCGCGCAAGCCCTGCTACCAGCAGCAAGATCAAAGCTATCCCGTGGTGCTCAACCAAGACGATGACGACTACTATGATCCCATAGACAGGTATGCTCTAGCGATCGATCGATCGATCGATCGTCTTGCTAACACAAGTGGCCTCTCCTTGGGCAGCTCTTGCAGTAAGATCGCAGTGCTGGTTGCGAGCTCCACCATCGGATTCTTCAGGCAAAAGCTCCGAGCCTTGGCAGAGTTCCCGTAGCGGCCATTGAATGCGCATGAAACTGGTTTTATTAAATGCGACGGTAGGATTTGCGCCACGTGTTCTCTTGGATGGAGCCAGCTGTCTGCGAACGTGGCGACACGTGTCTGCGAAAGGGGTAAGGATTTCGACACGTGTGAGGCTAGCAGTGCGACGCGTCTATGCTTGAATGGACCCGGTCAATCTTAGTTTAAAGTAGTCGATCATGTTTATAGTCAACGCAAAAAAAGTCATACAGAACATTGCGAGAACGAGTCAAGAACGAAACAACCAAAGAGAACGCTGGATTCTCGCGATGATCATCCCGGGTACTTTTCCTTGCCGGGCGATAGCCTCCCATTCTCGAGCCTGGCAACGAGCTGGTCTACATCCACACCAGTATCATCCTCGTCCTCCTCCTCGTCTCCACCTCCTCCTTGCTCGGCCCCCCCGACGCTCTCCTCCTCGATCTTCCCCAGGAGTATTTGCTCCCAGAAGAAATCACTCGACAAGAGGCTGCTCTCATCGATCTCCCCTGCCGGATCCACCTCGAAAGCCATGCTACCACTATCATCACCCAAGCTGGAATCCGGAGCACCAAAAACTCCACTGCCGCTCGAGCCGATCCTCTCGAGTCCTGGATCCCTGCTACCACCGCCACCGCCACCTTTCGCCTTGGCGGCGGGGATCATTCCGTCAATCACCCCTGGGATCATCCCGTCAATCACCCGGTGGCCACCGAGATCATCCTCCGCGGCCTCCAAGCCATCAACAGACGAGGGAAACAAGTCAATCACCATATTGGAGCCCGAAGTACCCGACGATGACGACGAGCTAGTGCCACTAGACTCTCTAACGCTAGCCATGAGCAAGTTTGGATACTTCACCATAGATCCCCGGGGAGTTCTCCGCTTCTTCTTCACCTTGGAACTCGAGGCAAGCTCCTGCTGCTGCTGCTTGTGCTGCTGCTGCTGCTGCTCCTGTGCGCCTAGGATCTGCTCGGCCTGCTCTTGCTGCTGGAGGAGCTGCGAGAGGAAGGCCGGGTTTTGCATCGCCTTGGCCAGGAAGGACATCATCTGCTGCTGCCGCTGCTCCGTCACCTGGAGGCGCTGCATCATTTGCTGCATGCCGCGCTGCGTGAGGATTTGCTGCTGCCGCATCCGGACCAGCTCCACCATGAGCATGTTTCGATCGCGGCGCAGCCGCTCCACCTCGCCCTCGACGCCTCCAAACTGGCCAACTTCCACGCACGGCTGCTGTTCGGCCACCACGGTGCTGATACTGGGCGACGATCTCGGGCTGCCGCTGCTCGTTCCGCCGACGTTTCGGCGGCGGTGGATGTTCTTGAGTAGAGACTTCTGGCCCCGGAGAAAGTCCTCGTTTGCGAATTCCCATCGGTCGGGATCGACCTTCTTGAACCCCTGGAACGTGAAGAAATACGAGGTAAGAATCAAAGCAAGCAAAACAAAACGATGGCTATGACTAAAGACGGAAGAAAACAAATGAGAAGCTTTCACTCTAGGTACTGTCTGACCATTCTAGAAAGATGAGGATCTAGCAAAGAGAAAGAAAATCCAAGAACAAGAACAGGAGCTACAAGACGAAGAGAAGACAATGTCCTAGCAAGCAAAGCAAGAATGCAGGTACTATGGCATTGGAGAGAAAATTTCCCAATGGGATCGCCCACACAAAAGACTTACATATGTGTTGAGCTGCCTCACAAAGCTCGAGTAATTGCTGTGCTTGAAGTACCTGGGAAGGAGATCGCGCGAGAACTCGGGCGGATTCCACACCACGAAGCTGTTGTTGGTCGCGCTCCACGAGATTATCCCATTCGTGGCCGGATCGTCCACCATGTCGTATGTCTTCGTGAGAAATGGGGGCGGCGCATTGCCCTGGAGCGCTTCCAGCGGCTGCGGCGAAGCGGCGCTCCTCAAGCCGGATTCCTGCATTCCCTCACTCCACGCCGGCGAATCCATTCCAACAGATCATCCGCGCGACGATCGCTATACCTGCGCGACGATGTCCCAGACCCTAGAAAAATTTCCCTCCTCCCCGGGAGAGGCGGAGCCATTATATACCTATGCGAGCTATGGCGATTCATGTTGCATAGGAAGTCTCTAGAATATTCTCGCACCCGCTAGAACCCTAAGACATTAGCTGGATGCAAATATCTCCCGACCGCGATACGTGGAAATATCTTGGCGGCACAGTTGCGCACGTGTCAAGATCTCAAACGTCCGTTACAGAAAAAACCTAGCACAATAGCGGTATACATGCTTTTGGATGCCAATGGGCGGGTAGCACGGGAGGGAAGACATGGGAGTGACAGGTCTATGCATGCAAGTCTCCATTGATCGGCTCGCGCCATGACAGAGCTTAGCCGCCGGGTACGCAAGGTGTCTCTGTGGTTTGCAAGTCATGGCTAAACTCAAGCAGCAAGAGCGTGTTTCCAGCAGCAGTGGAGGATCAGCAAGAACACACTTGGATCGCTTGGGTGGCAGGGATATACTTTAGGGGAGAAACTAAAATCTTTGATGGACGGGTTGACCCATCCATTGTATGGACTAAAGTGGACTAAAGTGAAAGCAGAAAGTCAGAGAAAGAACGCATGAAGTTGAATGGGCATAATTATTTCAGTGCAGTAGGAGTTTGAATGCTGAGTTACCCAGTGACTTCTAAGGTCGTCGTGAGATGTCTACGGGTTTTCTACGTTTCAGCATGAACACAGAGCCATCGCTTGCGGTGAGGCTGCCATCTTTGGAGCTCATGTCTGAAGCCATGGCAATTCCTGTTGTTGTGATCAAATGTAATTTTGAGGTTCAAGAATATTTTATGCAATGGAGTGTGAAAAGAGTTCCAAAGTGACTTCTAAAATCGTTTCGTTTCGTTTCATTCTAGGTGGAATTGTTTGTTTTTTTTTTTTTTAATGTTAGAAAAACACTGCTACAGGACTCTTCTGTCCAGTTTGTTGTCAAGCCCCTGTCAAGCGTGGTCAAGGGACGCAATCCTTTTACTTTGGCTTTTCTGAGACGGATGTTAACTAGCTTGGCCCGCAATCAGAAGGACATCGTGCAAAACCGCTGCCTTCATCGGGTGTTGTTTTCTTTTGTGCTCTACTGGCCAGTCCGTAAATCTCACGAAAACGGTCGAGTTGATCACAACAACAGGAATGATGGTGATCTTCAAGTTGGAGGTGGAATGTAGGAGATGTCTTAGCTTGAAGCAGATGGTGTTAGAGTTTCGTTTGAAGTTGGCAACGGTGTGGTTCAAGGATGGCCAGCACCTCTTTGTGGAGGTGTGTTGTATTTGCCGAGTCAAATGTGTTCTTTTGTGTTGAAGTAGAATTGGGAAGTCGAGGAGTGGTTCTGCAGCTCGCTGTTGGTCGTAAGCTATGCAATCTTGGACAAATTCGACAGTTTTGATCGCTTGAGCGCATAAGTAGCAAATTCGTCCCTCCCATGGCACTTTGCATATGTCCCAAGTGCCGAGCTCAGAGTGAAGATGGTGGTAGCCTGTTCTGTATCGTGCCAAAATTCTGCGATGTTTCCGTCCCATGGGTCAATAGTAATTGTCCGATCCTTGTTGACCGTGGTGGATCTTGATCCGCACCTTGGAGCCACCATTCAAATGCTCATTCAAGCCAGTGTGCTGGGACATAGGCAATGTTTTCATCAAGCAGAGTGTCAAGATCCATTCCACGATGTGTAGTTCACAAGCAAAGTTTTTGCCACTACCCTTGTCCAGTTGTGTCTGCAAGGTCAATGGTAGCATAATTCTCTCGCATAATTCTTTGGCCCATCAGGTTCAGAAGGTATTGTATTGTGTTCATCTAGATCGGGAACATACCAGATTCCAGATCATGATCCCAATGGCACCTTGTTGCAACCAAAAGATTTAGTTGCTTCATTTTCTTCCATACAGTTTGTCATGTGGACCTTTAGTTGAGGGAATTATATCTCAATTGGAAAAGAATATTTGCAACCCTAGACCAAGTCATGAGCTACCTCATAAATGCTGCCTCCCTCATCAACCAGGAATCTTGTTTGAATCAACAAAAGATTTGTTTTCATTCATTCGTTCATTACAAGGTACCAAGAAGCATGAGACCCACGGATTATAGTAAACTGTTTTGATGATCTGGTGAGCCGTTTTGCCACTTGCTGCTGCTCACCACTGGTGCTGCTGGCTACTAGAAGAAATAGTGTGTAGGGGTTGCAAAGGGTGCTGGCCATGATACTCCAATACTCTCACCAGTTGAGCAAAGGTGTATCACATTCTCCTTAAGAGCAGCATTGTTTCCACAAAATATCAAAAGTAATCATTTGAAACTCAAATGCATAAGCAGATGCAATTTTAAAGCTTTGGCACAATGCTCTGCTCCAGAATATTCGACCACCCGCCTAAAGAATATCACTCTAATATTCTGTCCTACATTTGCGGGCCAGCGGACATATCTTGGCGGCATGGTTTCTTTCAATTGGTTAGCACAAATAGTAGGTTAGATATATAGAGTATATCATTGTTAAGCACAAAATACAAATAACCAAAAGAGAAAACGCTAGAACGCTAGAAGAAGAGTTGGCTCCACACGGAGCTTTTGAGATTCGAGTAGAGGTTGTAGAGGGAGTATTGCTGGAGCTTGGCGACTTGGTACCAGGTGTTTAGAACAACGTTGTTCTTGTCAGTCCCAGAGAAGGTGACAGTGATCCCAATGCTGCAATCCACTCGGCCGCCGCGATGCCTGCAATGCGAGAGACGAACGGCGCAGTCGCCGCTCTTGAGGCACACGAAATCGTCGCGGCCGTCGGAGCACGACTTGCAATCGTTGCCCTTCCAGAGCATGTTGATCAATCGGCCCTTGCGGAACTCGAGCACCTGGAAGAACAGGGAAAGAGGGGCGCGAGATGTTTATAAAGATCCTGTTTGATCTTCTTGCAAGAGAAGCTGACCAGGGTGAAACTTGTGACGATCTTCTCGTTGTCTCCGACGAAATGTGGCTTGGATCTGGCACCGAATCGGCTCCCCGCGTAGCTGACCATGTAGAGTTCGTTTCCATTGTCCTGAAAAGATCGCTACGCAGTGAGAACAAACAAAGAACGGCGAGAAAACCAAGAACAATTTCACACGAAGTTCCCATTGATCCAGCCAGATCCGCAAGAGATGCGAGCGACTTACAGCATTGAGGGTGCTGGTATCGTTGACAGTGAGCAAGCTGATCTCGTCGACCCTTGGCCGGAACGCCGCGATCCGGCCGCTGTAGAGATTGCTCAAGCGGCGATCGCAGGGCGAGAGCTGGGAGCGGCCGAGGAAGAAGGAGGAGTTGCTGCTGAACGCCAATCCAAACGTGAATCCATCCAGAACCTGAACCCTAGTGTCGCCACACGGATTGAACACCGGGTTCGTGTCCACGGCCGCATTGATCGATTCCAGCAGCGCCACCGCCAGGCCTAGCGCCAAAAGGAGGAACCTCGCCGCGCTCCTCCCCCATGGAAGAATCGCCATAAACACACACTCACTAGAGCTGAGAATAGGGTTAAGACATTGATAAAGAATTAAACTTCCTTGACCTCATTTTTTGCAATAAGAATATACTTTGGCATCTGCCTATTATTGACAAACCATCCAAAAAATATCAATATCAACTCTAGACCAGATAAATATATTAGGAATTTTATTAACTCAAATCTAGACCAGATTTATACAAATCACAATCACAAAGGTGGAACACAAAATACAGGAGCACCATTTTCATTTTTTATGAAATTATTCATTTCTCTTTGCGATGTCCTTACTTCATCCTTTACTCCAGTATTACATGTTGTAACTAATACAGTATCATACATTTCAGCACTACAAGAACTTAGAAAACCACCGCCAAGCACTAAATCCCCACCATTATTTCCATAAAGTCTGTTGAGATCTAAATACTCGTCTTCAAAATCTGGAGGACACCTAACATGGATCCATTGCCTAAAGAAAGCAATTTCTTTGCAGGTGAATTTAAAATCTCGACACACCTCTCCCTGCCAAAATAATAAAATAAAAAAAATTCTAAAACAGAAAAATAATAACACTTACAGCAACATAATTATAAGAGGTGAAAAGCGTCAATGCAAAAACTAATTTCAAAGCAGCATTCATACTTGTTATTATGCTATTATGCTAATGGCAACATAACCAATATTATCTATCACAACTCAGTAAGAACAAAGAAAGTGGGCTTGAACTATGCTTCTGTTTTAAAACAAGCAAAGTGGCCTTTAACTATGCTTCGTTTTTAAAAATAAAAAATAAAGAAAGAAACCACCAAAATGGAACATAAGAATTGATGTTTGTTTGCTTCCATGGCCACTCATTTGTTCTTTGTTCTTTGTTCTTTGTCCTCTTCTCTATGTTCCTTGTTCCCACCCCTCTTTTTTCCCCTGGCTTTTGCTCAGCAGAAGCAAAAGCAGACCGTGAGGTCATGCCCATCAGGAGCTCCTCATGTTGGTCTTCTATTGAGATTCGCGTCTCAACACTTTGGCATGATATTTGCTAGAGAATGTGGGCAGCAGCCAGGGATGTTTATCCTGAAAATAAAAGAAACTTCTTAAAACAAAGAATGAAAATCGCACAAGCAGATTCCAAAGCATAAATTTCAGCATTTTATATGTCTATGTGTATATATTATGTATATTTATATGTATGTATGTATGTATGTATGTATATATATATATATATATATATATATATATATATATATATATATATATATATATATATATATATATATATATATATATATATATATATATATATATATACACACACACATATATATATATTTCAAAAAATGTAATATCACACACACATATATATTTATATAAAAATAGTGTGATAATATTATATATGATTAGTATAATACTTCTTTAATATAGTGTTAATTGTTGAGACTTGAGGGTTAGATTAAATTTGTGGTCCTTGTCAAGGAGAGTTTTGTATTTTAATAGGTAGATTATTTGGTAATGTGTATCTAGAAAAAGCAACATATAATTGGCTAGGAGTGACAACAAAGTAATATAAATAGTCATTAAACTTATTTAAATGTTTGCCCTTTACATTTTAAAATAGTTAGACAATAACCCAAACATATAAGAAATTGTATTCTTGACTTTTTGAATGGAGTTTCATTGTTAAAAGGTATTAATGTATTTCAAGAAATAAATGCTTGTATTTGTAAACTCTTAAATTTGGACTTCTTGGGAGGTCATTCAACTTAGTATTATTCAAATAAAAAAACACTTAACCACAAGTATCTAAAAATTCTTAACCATTTGGAAAAGGGGGTGTACTTTTATTTATGGCCCTTTCTCTCTATAGTTAAACCCTTATAAATCGTCTTTTGAATTATTCCTTTTAGTTTTTTACAATCCACTATACTTTCTTATAAATTCACACTCTCATAAACAAAAGTTGAAAGTTATAATTTGAGAGCCCCACTCTCTTGATACCCTATCGCTTATATCAATCTCAATTGAAGGCAAATATTAATCTTAGCAAATGGTGTGATTCCCTTAGCTAATTAATAGAGTCAGATTCGAAACTTTTTTCATACCAAATGTAAACCCCTAAATTTGGACTTTCTAAAATGTCACTCAGCCTAGTACGATTCAATGTTTAACCTCAAATATTCTAAAACCTTTAACCAATTGAAAAAAAGAAATGCACTCTTATTTATAGGCCTTTTCTTTTATATATAAACTTTTATGGATTGTTTATTAAGTTTTTCCCTTTATTTTTTTATAATATCTTTTTATATTGACTAGTAATTATTTCACTATTGATTGCAAGTTTTTTAATAATAATTTGGCCCCATACA